>NC_066581.1:262435172-263035172 GCF_024323335.1 Lathyrus oleraceus | reverse complement strand
TGAAACATTCCTTGACAGTCCAACTGACAGTCCAGTCAAGTCTGAAGAAGTACAGGAACCTCCTCCTGAATGTGAAGTAGAGGCACCCTCCAAAGTGCCATCTATCAGGATTTAGAAAGACCACCCTAAGGATCTTATCATAGGGGATCCCACCAGTGGTGTAACTACCAGGTCAAGAGGAATAAACTCAAATTCCTGCTTTGTTTCCAAGGTTGAACCAAAGAATGTGAAAGAAGCCCTGACTGATGAATACTGGATCATTGCCATGCAAGAGGAACTCGAGCAGTTCACAAGGCATGAAGTATGGGAGCTAGTTCCAAGACCTGAAGGGTCCAACATCATTGGTACCAAGTGGATTTACAAAAACAAATCTGATGAGAAAGGAGTAATTACTAGAAATAAAGCAAGACTAGTAGCTCAAGGATACACTCAAGTAGAAGGGGTAGACTTTGATGAGACATTTGCTCCTGTGGCTAGACTTGAGTCCATCAGATTGTTGTTGGGGGTAGCATGCATCCTGAAGTTTAAGCTATTCCAAATGGATGTGAAGAGTGCATTCTTGAATGGCTACCTGAATGAAGAAGTTTATGTGGAACAACCCAAAGGGTTCTGTGATCCTAACCAACCTGAGCATGTATACAAGTTGAAGAAAGCCTTGTATGGGTTGAAGCAAGCACCCAGAGCTTGGTATGAAAGGTTAACCGAATTTCTGACCACAAATGGATACAGAAAGGGTGGCATAGACAAAACCTTGTTTGTGAAGGATGAAGAAGGCAAAATCATGATAGCTCAAATCTATGTTGATGATATAGTCTTTGGTGGAATGTCAGAACAAATGGTTAACAAATTTGTTCACCAGATGCAGTCTGAGTTTGAAATGAGTCTAGTGGGAGAACTGACCTATTTTCTTGGAATGCAAGTAAACCAAATGGAGGACTCTATGTTTCTCTCCCAAAGCAAGTATGCCAAGAACATAGTTAAGAAGTTTGGTATGGATAATGCCAGGCACAAGAGGACTCCTGCTCCTACTCATCTGAAGTTAACCAAAGATGATGGAGGATCTAGTGTCGATCAATGCCTGTACAGAAGCATGATAGGTAGTCTGCTGTATCTAACTGCAAGTAGACCTGACATTTCTTATGCAGTTGGAGTGTGTGCCAGATACCAAGCAGAGCCCAAGGTGAGCCACTTGAATCAAGTCAAAAGGATTCTCAAGTACATCAATGGGACGTGTGACTATGGGATGCTGTATTCACATGGGTCTGAGCCTGTCCTATCTGGGTACTGTGATGTTGATTGGGCTGGAAGTGCTGATGACAGAAAAAGCACATCAGGTGGATGTTTCTTCTTAGGAGAAAACCTCATATCGTGGTTCAGCAAGAAGCAGAATTGTGTCTCTCTGTCCACTGCAGAGGCTGAATACATAGCTGCAGGAAGCAGTTGCTCCCAACTGGTCTGGATGAAACAGATGCTCACTGAGTACAATGTCTCTCAAAATGTCATGACATTGTTCTGTGATAATCTCAGTGCCATCAATATCTCCAAGAATCCCATCCAACACAGCAGGACCAAACATATTGACATTAAGCACCACTTCATCAGAGATCTGGTGGAAGACAAGGTGATCACTTTGGAACATGTAGCCACAGATCTTCAACTGGCTGACATATTTACAAAGGCTCTGGATGCTACTCAGTTTGAAAACTTAAGGAGCAAACTGGGAATATGTCTCTCTGAGACCTTATAGCAACCACTGATGTTTGGGATAAATTGTTTAATATCTCTGCCTATTAAAAAATTTGTACTAGGTTATGATGGGTCAACAGATCATAGCTATGCTGCTTACAACAAGTGTGGATACAAGAGGGTAAGGAGACACCCTACAGAGAGAAGGCCACTGTACCTGCAGGAGTTCAAGGATGCTGTTCATGCAGGAGTGGTTCTGGATGTCAGAAATAAAATCATGGCATCTGATATGGTGGTACCTACTGTAAAGCAAAAGTGGGTGATTACTTGATCGAAGCTGTGAAGCAAGATCAAGTGGATGTGAACTTGGTTGAAACTGTGAAGTAAAACCAAGTCTGGAACTCTGTCAGTGTGCTCTGGCTATGTTGCTGGCTTTGGCAACATTTTTGACAAAAAGGGGGAGTAATAACCACCAATACCCCTGACAAACAGAGTGGGTCTCTACAACAGACTCTCATGACAGATCTGAAGATTCCCCCCTGCAGCTGATGTTGAAGTTTAGGTGCAACTTCTAATATGTGTGCTGCTATGTGAAGTTTTTATTTAACTTCCATGTGTGTGAGTGTGCTGCCACTCTGAGTGTATTAGCTAGTATTATTCCGCTGCTATGAACTCTGTTATGGGGATCAAAGTGTTTTAGCCAAAAATTTGCTAAAGGGGGAGTTTGTAGGTGTTTGATTGGTTGCATTATATGGTAAAACACTAATGTCTTGACTGATGTCATGACATGTATATGTGACTACATTGTAGTTACTGCAGGACTAGCTAACACAGGATTATTGAATGCTGTGACATTCATACCTGTCAACAGATACTAAGGAACAGAAGTTCTGTTAGAACTTAGTATTCATTTGCAGTCTGGTTATCAAGGAAGAACCAGACCTGGCATAAGGCCTACTGACTGAATGTCAAACTGGATGTTGTGACATTCATCATTGACAGCAGCTACTGAAGATTAGGCAGAGTGGTGTTCTGCTATACTTCAGCATAAAACTTAGTTTGTTCTTCAAGAGAATAACAGAACTAACTTAAGGCCAAATGTATAAATGTTAAGTTGGACACTTTGACATTTATTAATGTAAGCTGTTACTGTAGTACGGTCATTTTGATCATGTACAGGTCAGCAAAATTGTACAGTCTGTTTTCTGGAAAAACAGACTCAGCATATGGACCTTGATGTCAAGCTGAATGTCGTGACATTCGTGCCTGACAGCATATGCTAAATTGTAGGTTGTTCAGTTTTCTGTTTCAGCTTTTTCTCAGGCTATTCTTTAGGGATTCAACAGCTGAGAGAAAATCCAGGAAATCAACAACCAAGCTACATTCAATGAACCTAACAAATAGCCTATTTGTTAGCAACCTAAATGTTGAATTTGAGGGAACTTGTGTGACCTAAAATTCAGGAAAATACAGGTGCAAAAGCCCAGGTGCTGCAATATAAAAAGGAAGGCATTCCTTCATTCAGTTTCGGGGATTTTGAGGCGTGAAGATTTAGTGTGTCCATCATACTTCACTGCTGTATTTTGTGAGTCTTGTATTAGACGTATCTTGTAAGCCAAGCCATTATCAAGTAGATGATTGCTTTGGCATAGGGTGTTCATTGAGTTGTAAGTGTTGTGTCACTCAAAGCTTTTAAGCGTGAGTGCTGTGTATCTTGATTTAAGTTGTGAAGCATAATCAAGAGTTGTTTTTGAAGTGTGACTTCAAAGTGTCTTTAATATCACTGAGGTGATTGAGGGGGAGTGAGTAGGAACTCTGATCTTAGGTTAAGATTGAAATTGCATTGGGTAGGGATTAAGTGATAAGTTGTAAACGGGTGAGTTTAGCTTTGAATTGATACTACTAATAGTGGATTTCCTCCCTGGCTTGGTAGCCCACAGATGTAGGTCATGTTGGACTGAACTGGGTGAACAATTACTTGTGTTATTTACTGCACTTACTGTTAAGTTCTGCATAATCCCTGTCTGTGCAGAATTGGATGTCATAACAACCAGTGTGACATCCAAAGTCTGATAACTAGAATTTCAATAGCTCGTATTATCCTTAATATCAATCATCCATTTTGGTGGATTATGGTTTTCACCTTATCGACACCCAAGTTCTATTGATATTAACGATATACGAACGGTTCAACCATCCTTAATATCAATCATCCATTTTGGTGGATTATGGTTTACACCTTATCAACACCCAAGTTCCATTGATATTGAGGAGGTGCGAACGGATCAACCATGAATCACGGGTTCGTTGTGAGTCACGAGCATGGAGTCTCGGTTAAGAACCACCCAAAAGGAGTGTACTATGGTTTAAACCTGCCGAACATGTTCTACAAGAGGTTCCCATAGTCATCATCCCATCTTTCGAATATTATCGGAGGAACGAATACTCGTATTCCAAAAATATTCTCAAGAGAGACTCTTATGAGTGTAGTATCGCGTAACAATCGTATCAAATCTGACATTTGAACGACCTCCGCACTACATCCTAAAAATAGGCCAAGATGGGCTTGGTAAACTAAGGTCCTTGGCTTCTAAGGCACAGATTGGAAGAATAATGCCTAACCACAAATAACTTGTGTGACATTATTAATCCAACATGACCTCCACCAAGTGAATGGACTCGCAAGTCAACTTGCTAAGGAATAACTCCACACAAGTCGACGAGACTATGCCATTCTCCTATCATAAGGTGCACTCGAGTTCGGGTATAGAACTCATCTCACAGAGATCACCAAACAAGCAAGCAATTGATATATCAAGCAATTCAAGCATTACAAACAATACAGTAATCCCAAATTGTACAAAAATATGTCATAAACAATATAACACAACAAGTGTGAAAAGTAGGCAAACCCACTAGGAAGATTGTCCCCAGCAGAGTCGCCACTTTTCTGTAGCGGTGTATTCGTCACTTTATGATTTATTGATTAAATCAAAAGCAAAGCATACAAAGATAGAGTCGCCACCGCACTTCTATTTATCCAAAGGAATGGCTAGAAAGCGAACAAAAGCCTAAGAAGTTTTACACGAAGAAAACTAATGAAAGGTCAGAGATCTGGGTAAGGGGGTAATTATGCAAAGGGAAGGTGTTAGGCACCCAATGCATCCTTAGTACTCTAAGGGAACCTCTTTTCACAACTTGTTGTGTCAATTATTTGTTTATGAAATTTTTTTGTGCAAACATTGATTGAAGGGATGAGAGAAGAATGTACAAATTTATTTACATTTTTGTGTTTGGATGGAAGGATCCATTGCCTACGTACCTTTACAGGATCAAAACCTCGTAGTTCGGCTAAAAGATTTCCAAAAAAGTGAGTGAATTGATTTTAAACAAAAGCCCTAAGGTCTTTCATTATCCACGGGAGAAAACTCAACCTATACAACCACAAGTCCACCATGTGAGAAAAGCTTCAACTTGCTAGTGAGGGACCATGCCCTATAATAAGCAAGGAAGTCTTATAATTCAATCACTAAGGATAAAAGGTGAGATTCACATCAACCACTAAGATAATTGAGATCTATGGCTAATGTATGAAACTTATCAAGAAGTGGACAAGGGCCACAAAAGCAATTGAGTGAGTGAAATTAACCATTTATAAGTATTCACAAAAGATGGTCAAAGTTGATATTAGATTCAATTCAGAATAAGTATTGTGAAAATGAAGTTTGAAAATCAGAGGCTTAAGGCCTAAGTTTCTAGTTTTGAAAACAAGTGAAAATGCTTGCACAAAGTTTTCTGGTTTGAGTTACAAATGCAAATGGAGGTTTAAAGAACAAGAAGGTGGGGATGAGGAGTAAAACTTCTTAGGAGTTCACCTCTTAAGATCATAGTAGATGATCCAAGTGGTTCCTTTGGAATAGGCAACAGAACAATAAGCAAGTAAGCAGGTTCAAAGAGAACAAAACTGGAAATGGAATGCCAATAAATGGTCTTACATCCAACTCCGAAAACAACTGGGAAACGGAGTGCCAATAGATGGTCTTACGTCCAACTCCACAAAAGAAACGAAATAGGAAACAGATTGCCAATCAATGGTCTTATACCTGACTCCACAAAATGATCACAGGAAACAGATAGCCAATCAATGATCTTACATATGACCCCTCACAAGACAAAAATAGGAAATGGAGTGCCAATCAATGGTCTTATGTCCACCTCCGCAAAACAAAGATGGAAACCGGATGCCAATCAATGGACTTACACTAGCCTCACAAAGCAAAGAAACAAATGCAATAAGCAAGAGGAAACAAGTTGCCAATAAATGGTCTTACACTCGACTCCTAGGAAATAGAATGCCAATCAATGGTCTTAGTTCCAACTCCTACCAGATCACAGGAAACAAATGCCAATAGCTGGACTTACAATTGACTCCTCAATGGACAAAACAAAATGTCACAAAGTATGAACAATGATCATGAAATGATATACAATTAATGCTCAAAGATGAAAACAATGTACAGAGGCACACACAAACAATTATGCACAAATGGACAAATAAGCAAATAAGCATTCAATTATCACGCACTATACACAATCAGTAGGCTCAAGCAAGGTTGGGCTTTAGTCAAGGGGTCATATCAACCTTGACAAATAAGCCAAATACTGGAATGGGTAGTCAGGCTCTTAACCTCTAACATTGAGAGTTAGGGTGAGCAGATGAAATGGAGATAAGGGTTATGCCTCATAGCTCTTAACCCGGGCCTGGGTGAGCTTGAATCAAAGAATGTGTGGGAGTCCAGAATGAGGAACTCTATTCCACAATGACTGACTCTATGTACAAGATTTTGGGTTTTTATTCAAAGTGCATCAACACATGGTGTGAGCAAGATGAAAGACACAACTGAATAGCAGGGGATGGATTGCACATCCCTTCTACCTGCCAATTGCCTCTTAAGAGGACTTAACCTGCTAGGTAGAAATATAAACAATCAAAGACATGGCCTCTTAAGGAGGGCTTCAGACAGGTGCCTGCCAAAATAACATGACAGGTCTTCCAGATTACATGGAGATCAAGGAAAATACCTAAGTGGTATGCCAACCACAAGCAAAGCAAAGTAACTCAAGTAATGAGTTAAAGCCATTAAAGTACATGTGCAAACAACCAAACAATCAGCATAGTGTTCAGACAAACAGACAACAGTTAACAACAAACAGACAATCCCAATATACAACATGTAAGCCAAACAACTCAAGTGAGCTATCATCAAAGCCTATAAAACAACCAAATGTTAGCAATCAATAACAAATATCAACACTCAAATGATGAGGCAACCTCAATCATGGAAATTGGATACTTGAACCTGAAATTCAAAGCTCAAATGTGAGTTCCAACCCCTAAGGCAAAGCCTAGGGTCAAAAGTGAAGAAAAAATTCAAAACAGCAACCAATATTCAACACAAAGCATGTTTATTCAATCATGAACATGTTCTAAAAAGGACCAAATCAAAAGCATTGGGCAAATCCATTTCATGTGCAAGAAAAGGCAAAGGCAAAATCAAAGCTCACAAATGATCATCGTGAATCAAAATTCCATATTAAAACAGAAATGAATCAAACAATTCTGGAAATTTTTATGAGCATACAACACATCCAATACAATCATCATACAAAAAATCAGAATCAACAGATGTCATTTGATATGGAAACAAAAATGCACAAGTTGATCATCAAATTGTGTGACACACATTGTCACACCATACAAACATGTGTATAAAACAGAAATGAAAAATGAGAAAAATGCACAATCAAGCCTCAAACATCCACAACATGTTAGGAACAATCATGCAAAATTTCATGGCATTTGGATCAATATCAAGCATTTCACAATGGAAAGAACAAGGCAATGTCATAAAAGCACACATGTTCAATCATTCTAACATAATTCAAAGTCCAACCATGCACAATTCCAGAAATTTGCATCAAAAAATAAAAGACAATCACATGATCATGTAGCAAAAAACTAGGAATTATTTGGATCATTTTACTATTTATTATGCATTTTTGAAGTTGGCAAAAAATTTGAAATCAAATGTGACATATACATGAAATATGGAGGGAAATGTTAAATGAGGAACAATTTGAAAAATGGCGCCAGGAGGGATCGAACCAGGTGTGCGCTTGGAAACAGAAAATAAAATACAAAAGCTGGAGCCAGGATTCGAATTGAGGAACATATGAAACGCTGAGTTTCATTTATTGCGTGGCAGTACAGTCATGGTCAAATGCAGTGCGTGGCAAGTCAAACAAACGGAGGCCTATCGTTTCGCTAGCGTGGCACTTACATGGAAGCTGAGTGGGACCAAGCCCTAGCCACATGTCCAAGAACCAGACGGCGGCGCTTGAAGGCACGCACGGTGGAAAACACCGTCTTCCTCGCGAAGACGGTGATGAACAGTATGAGGTTCAAACAAATTTTTGCAGAAATCAACAATACGTATACCAATCGAACCGTTATTCCATGGAGATTACAGATCAAGCATTATCTAACATCAATTCATCATGAACAGAGAAAATCGATGGAAAACATTTTGATGTCACAAACTTTAATCACACGTATCTCACTCAATATTGCACCAAATCATGTGAAATTTAGCTCAGATTAACCAGCATAGAAAGATCTACATGAATATACACATAAAACAGAGAATTAAGATGATCGAAAATGTGACCTCTTGAAGACCAACTTCTGGAATCTGGAGTTTCAAGGCTTGGCAAGCTTCTAATATACTCCAGAACACTTGCTATGATGTTTGATGAAGAAATTGAGACTTGAAACTGCTTCAATCTTGCTTAAATCTCAACTGCCATTGCTATGTTCTTGAGCTTGCTATGCACAATTCTGGTCCAAACTTGATGATCCAAGGCTCGATCTATGCCAAATCCATACCACAGAACAAGAATATGCAATAATATGGCAAGGTTATTTGGAGAAAATTTGAATTATGATTGAGAGAACAAAATGGAGGGAGAGAGAATTTGGATCTAGAAATGGTGAAAATCCCCAAATTCTGTTATGATTATGGTATTTAAATGAAGTTTTAATCACACTGAAAATGTTAATTAAGCTTGGTTAATGGTAATTGGCAAAAATGAGGTGTTTTGACAAAACTTGAAAATTAGTGGTGCATGAAGCATGCATACGTGAACAGTGCCAATTGCATGGTTAAATACACTTAAAATCCTTTTTCCAACACAATGGCAATGGTAGAAAGTTCCCATGATGCATCAATTTTAAATTTCCAAGTTTCCCTCCAAAATAAGCATGGAATAGCAAATGATCATATGATGGAAATTCATGTAATGTGATGAATGTTTTGAAAAGTTCATGTCATGAGAAGAATTTTAGAAAAAGAGGCACCAAATTTGGAGTTATGAATCAAAAGTTATGGCCTTTTGAAGTTCCATGTACACTTGGCAATGATTGGATCATATCTCCTCAACCATTCATCAGATTCTCATGATCTTGGACTTTTTGGAAATGGGAGAGAGAGATATTCAACTTTCATGTTGGACAAAAATTCATTTGAAGCTTCTTTGATGTTGGAAAGTTGAGTTGAAGTTGGACCAAAAACTTTCCATTTTTGGAAACTTGAAATTACAGGTCACTTTCCATTTTTGGAAACTTTTGACTTGACCTCAAATTCTTCAACCTTGATGTTTGAAATGTCAAATGAGACTTGTTTGAACATGAATGAAGTATTTCTAATCACTTCCCACCTCCAAATCCACAGTTGACTTTGCAGTTGACTTTTTGGGTCTCCAGATGACTTGAAAGTGTTCTGATGAACCTGAGCTTCTACCACTTGAGATTTTGCTTCAAAATGACATTATAATTCATATGAACTCTTGTAAATGATCATGGGATCCAAATCTCAAGAATAACCACCATCTATTGCTCAGTGGATGCCTTTGATGTGCTTGACCTGTAATTACTTCAGCTGCAAGTAACAAAGGTTAATGACATATTTTTGTACATTTTTGGTTAGTGATTAAAAGAAAAGCAATGATACACAAATGCAAACAATGCTTGGTGATCAAGAACCACCCTCAAAAAGGATATCCCACCCACAGGGAAGGAAACAAGGTGTCCGATGATCCTTGAGGCAATGCAATGTTATGATGTGATGCCATGAGGGATCTTAGGGACAAAATTGGGGTCTTACACAATCCAAAGAATTTTGATGAAGACAACATGTATCAATGCAAAAAGATAAGAGCTTCAAGAGAATTCAAAGCATCAAGTTAATCAAGCCACATATGCATAGCAACATTTTGTTCAAACTTCATTATCAAGCCAACACTTTTGTAAATTTGTTGAATCACTTCTAAGGTATATCTAATTCACTCTTAAATTAGTATACAAGTGTTCAACAATCATGTTTTGCATTTCCATATTTAACCTAACCATTTTTTAACATGTTGAAATAAAAAACACATTTTACTTAAAATATTTTTCTGTGTTTCAACAGTGTTAACCGGTTAACCATATGGGTTAACCGGTTAACGACCCTGTATTTGAAATTCTGAAGTTAATGTTAGATGCGTTAACCGGTTAACCCATTTGGTTAACCGGTTAACACTGTTCGTTTCAGCATTTCTTGGCCTCTTTTCATGAAAAATGTTTTCAAATACTTATACCTTTTCACTAATTTTTATGAAGAAAATTATACCTCTTTGAAAAGGTGTTTTGATCAATATAAATTCTGGATTTTTTAAATGAAAAAATACCTCCAAGAACTTTCATAAAAACTCAAGATAATCACTCTTTCATATTTGTCAATTTCTTATAAAAGTGTTCATAACCAATTTTTGAGAAGAAACTTTTTAACATTCTTGTTTCATCTCATTCCATTTCTTGTTGAACACTTATATATTATCCTTTGAGTGAATTATTTATCCAAGGAGAAGATCAATCAAGAGAAGATTGATAGTACTACACTTTATTCAAATCATCAAAGAAGATTTATTTTTGTTTGACTTGTGATCCAGGATTGTTGGACACAAGGGTTGGTGTTGCAAGAGGATTGTTCTTGCACACTTGATTGTTGTATAGTTGTTAGAACGTAGGCTTCACCAGTTTATGGTGCAATAGGTTGTACAATCTAAAACTATAATAAAATCTCTTACGAGGTGTAAGGGGACTGGATGTACCTTCGGTTTGTGAAGGGAACCAGGATAATTCTTGGTGTCATTTTATTTTCCGCTTTATTGCTTTCATAACCTAGACACTTAGGCGACACAAATTCATCCACCGATAAAATAACCGAATTTTTTTATAAAGCCTAATTCACCCCCCCCCCCCCCCCTCTTAGGCTAATCCTGAAATTACAAAAACCACAAATCCACCATGTGAGGATAGCTTCAACATGCTAGTGAGGGGTTAACCCTATAATAACATGGAAGACTCATTGTCCACCACTAAGGATATAGGTGAGTATTACATCTACCTCAAGGATAACTCAAACCTAACAACTAAAGGTTATGAAAAAGTTTTGATTATGAAGTGGCCATTGAAACCATAAAAGCATTTGAATGAGTGGTATTTACCAATGAAAAGTATGTATAAAATATGGTCAAAGTTGACTTAAAGATTCAATTCAAAATAAGTGTTATGAAAAGAAAGTTTGAAAATCAAAAGCAAAAGGGTTAGGTTTCTAATGTTTGAAAACAAGTGATAAATGTTTACACAAAAGTTTTGGCTTGGGTTAGAGTGGAGGGAAGAAGAATAATGGCTAAAGTCCTAATCATACAAGAGATAAGGGATAAGAAACAAGACCATAAATGGAGTTCCTCTCTTGAGATCATATTGATGATCCAAGTAGCTCCCATCCTTTGGAATATGCAAGCATGATAATAGTAAGCTCAAGCAACAATCAAACAAGCCTCTTAGGAGATCCTCAAAGTATCTTGTATCTTTCACTTTGGGTGAACATGGCAATGGTTCTCCAATTTGAGCTCTCAAAGAATTCCCTAGCACAAAAGCACACACATCAAAAGTTCCATGAAGTAAATCAAGAATGGACAAGAGTGAGTTTAGAGGTTTGGTCATTCTAGTCCATCTTCAACATTAAGGTCCTTTTACTCCAATTTGCATAGGGAAAGTCCTAGAAACTAAGTCCATTTGTCCATTTCTTTGCATTTGGTCCACAACAATCAAAACAAAACACAAGCACAAAGATATATACAATTATGTGCTCAAGTGAGCAAAAGGCAAATTACATTAGCATAAACATGTGCTCAAGTGAGCAAAGAGCAAAAGCAAATGAATAATATGTACAAGAATAGTAAATTGCATAAATGTAAAGAGCAAGAAGTAAATGTTAATGGTTAGTGTTAGTAGTTAGTGTGCCATAAGGCAAATTTAGCGCTATGTTAAGCAATCGTAATTGGACTTATGTAGAAGTCACAACTATCTGAGGTCGGTCAATAATAATGTAGGCAACAACACAAGTTAGAGGTCTTGATTAGTGAATCAAACTCCAACAACTTGCCATGCCAAAAAGAAGATGAGAAAATGATCTTGTATTGGTTTAAGTCCTTTGCATGATTTAGAAAGCAATCTATCCTTAATGCAAAGCCATTCACTTGATCATTTGATCAAGATGAATTAGATTTGAATCAAGGAAGATTAAACCTCCCTAATCGATGCTAACCATCAACCTTTAACTCATTGATCAAAAGAAAAGAAAGAGAAGAAGAAGAAGAATAGAAATGAAGAATTAAAGTGCATTAAATAAAATGTAATTACCAATCAACAAATGTTGACCAAAGATAGGGAATATCAAGGTCAAACAATAGAAAATAGAAACAAGATGAAGATTGGAAGTCAAGAAATAAACAAAATATTTTTGGCATTTTTAATATTTAAAATAAAACTTGAATTAAAATATTAAAGGAAGGTCAAACTTCAAATTCACTTCAAATCAACTTTGAAAAGTCCAAGTGAATTATCCCAAGTTCAACAAGGTCAAACAAAGTTTGACAAAAAAATTCAGCATTTTTAAAAGTCAGAAACTATTTTAAATCAATTAAAAATGAATAAAAATAACATAATTGAACTAAAATCTCAAATAAATCTCAAATCAATTAATAAATTGATGAGAATATTTTTCATGGATCTATCATCATTCAAAGAGGTTGAGAAAATATTTTTGTATTTTTTGAATATCAAAAACTATTTAAAATGAATTAAAAATAACCAGAAAATAGAAAATTATTTAAAAATAGCAAATGATAAAATAAAAAATATTAAAAATCATTTTTAGAAACTAGAAATTAAAAGAGAAATAATGCAATTGGTCCCATAATTTTTGGACCAATAATGAAAGAGATATGAATTTTAGAAAATGAAATGGAATTAAAAAATAAAATAGAAATTAAAATCAGAATTAAAAAAATGGAAAAGCGTGAGCCCTTGGATCTGAGCTCATTAATTGAGCTGGCAGATCCAAGCATCCACAAGCGCGCGTCCAACGTGTTCCAAGGTCAATGCAACCACACGCTGTATTAAAAAAAGTCATAAGTTTGGACAGATGAGATTAGATCTGGGAATGGAAATGGATGGTCCTGATCTGATTTGGAGACCAGACGGTGGCCAGCGCCACCGTCTTTTCCGGCTAGCTCCGGCGAAGGCCAAAAATTACAGAGATTCAAATGTGCACCAAAACGCACGATCTAGGTACCGTTCGAAAGGTGAAGTGATGTACATCACTCCTATGCCACTCAATTCCACTCTAGATCCCTATTAAGAGAGAAATCAGAGATGGAACTTTGGTGGTGTTAAACTGAACTTGCTTGATTTCAACAATTAAGAACACAATGATGATGCCTCTATGTAGAGGACTTCAGACAACACAAAATCAAGGCAAATGGAGCAATGTATGAGGAGATTCGAAGCAAAATGCAGTTGAGCAAAACCTTTGGATTGTGAAGAATTGAGTCACGATCTTTGATTCCTTTTGCAAACAGAAGCTTCAATGGATCAAGGTGAAGAGGTCTAGGAACTATGGATCTTAAAAATCAATCAATGCAATTGAATTTCAGATCTGAAATTTTTAGAGAAAAATGAGATTTGTTCCTTTGGTAGGGGTGTGGATTCAATTCAGCAGAGATTTAGGCGCCATTAGGTTGAAGAATTGTGAAGTTATGGCATGGTATTTATAGATGGAGAGAGCTGTAAGCAATGCTGAATGTGTGACTTCAATTTTTCATGAATGGAAAGGGCCTCCATGCATGGGCCTGTACAGGCGCATGGAGGGCCCAATTCCATATGGCTTGGCAAGCTGAGATCATAATTGAATGAATTGAACGTGCTAAATAGATGTAATCAGCTCATGCATGGCAATTGAATCAAGTTTTCAAAAATGCACCTAATTCTTCATGTCTTCGAAAATGATGCTTCCAAACTCCAAATGCAACCTTATGAGTAATGGTTAGAAAGCTTTTTGCATAAGGAACAAATGCTATGTTGATCAAAACTCCAATTGGGCCTTGGAAATTAATGAAATTTGAGCTTGAAGTGTAGGGTGCAAAACATGCATATGTGAAGTTTCCAAATTTGGCCAATGTTCAAGCCCCTCTGTCTCAATGATGCAAGCTCCAAATGATAAAATCTTCAACATGAAAGTTGTATGTATTTTAAATACAATCAATTTGGACTTAAATTTTGCATCACTTGGATTTTTAATGAAGAAGTTATGGGCACTTGAAGTTGGACTTTTTCACATTTCAATGCATTTGGTCCAAAGTAACCTATAATGTTTTGCATTATCACATGTATTTCTTTTGAGATTTTGCAATTTTTATCAACATAACATTTGAATTAAACAAATTAAGATTTCCAATGCATTAAGTATCATCCCAAAATCATGAAAAATGAATGAGTTATGTTCTTGGGAAGTTGACTTAAAATTAGGGTTTCAATCAAAATGACCTATAATGTCTTGGAATGGATGATGACCTTCCAAGCTTCAAATCAAATTTTGATGAACATGAAAGTTGTTCATATTGTCCTTAAGAACATTGTTTATCTTGGGGTCATCTCCATTTTACCAACACATAAAAAGTTAGGTCTCAGTGTATTTCAAAATAGTCAGATGAATTGACTGATCAACTTCTCAAGTCCACAACTCATATCTTGATGGATTGATGATTGAGGACACTCAAATAAGTTCAAATATGCATGAAATGATGAATTAAAGAACTTAACTTGATTGTATTTGACTGTGGGTTGAGGTTGCTTCATGAGTAAGGCATTATTGATGATCAGATGAATTAGAGTTTCCTTGGGAAACAAACCTCAAACCCTTTGCTTGCTTTGATAAAAATGATGAATTGAGATTCTTAGGAGACATATTTGATGGATGAGAGCTTTGGGAACCATTACCATGCTTGCTTTCATCTTCTCTTGACCATATCATTGCACATAAGATCTCCTAGAAGCTTTTGACCTTGTGACTGCTCAAGCTACAAACAAGAGATGTTAGTGACATATTTTTGTGCTTTTGAAAAAAGCAATAATATACAATTCAAGCATGCTTGGTGATCTCAAATCACTCACAAGGGATCCCACCCAAAGGCAAAGGGAACCAAGATGCTTATGATCCTTGAGGCTATGCAAATGCAATGTGTGATGCCATGAGGGATCTTAGGGTCAAAATTAGGGTCTTACATTATTGAGGTTAGAACCATCATCAGTAATGATCTTATTTGGGACCCCATAACGACAAATGATTTCTTTTCTCAAGAAGCGAGCCACCACTTGTCTTGTGACATTTGCATACGAGACTGCTTCCATCCATTTAGTGAAATAGTCTATAGCTACCAAGATAAAACGATGTTTGTTCGAGGCAATTGGCTCAATGTGTCCAATCACGTCAATGCCCCACATGGAAAAAGGTCAAGGTGATGTTAAGACATTGAGTGGTATTTGTGGTACATCGATCTTGTTAGAATAGATTTGGCCTTTATGGCACGTTTGGACGTGGCGGTAGCAGTCAACCTCCATAGTCATCCAATAATAACCAACTCTCAAGATTTTCTTGACCATCGTGTGTCCACTGGCATGTGTCCCGAAGCAGCCTTCATGGATTTCCATTATAATCTCGTTTGCTTATCTTTTGTCTACACATCTAAGCAAGACCGAATCATAATTCCTTTTGTATAGTACCCCTCCACTCAAGAATAGTTTGGAAGAAAGCTTTTGAAGGTACTTCTTGTCAGTGATGAACGTATTCTCAGGATATTCTTGACTTTCCAAGTACCTCACAATGTCATAAAACCAAGGATGGCCATCAGACTCGTCTTCGGCTGTCAAACAGTAACCTGGCTCGTCCAAGTAGTCTAGGTGGAAAGTTGGTGCTTCATTTTTCCATTTGACCTTAAACATGGATGAAAGAGTTGCTAAGGAATCATCTGATTCTCCTCTTGAGGAATGTGATGGAATGTAATATCGTCAAAGTACGGGATCAACTTTAGGACATGCTCCTTGTAAGGGATAAACTTGTGATCACGGGTTTCCCATTCTCCTTTGACTTGGCTGATGACCAAGGCTAAATCTCCATAGACTTCAAGGATTTTGATCCTAAGATCAATAGCAGCTTCAATATCGAAAATACAAGCCTCATACTCCGCCATATTGTTGGTACACTCAAAGCACAACCTCGCAGTGAAGGGTAGGTGAAAACTAGTTAGGGAGGTGATGATTTCCCTAATGCCATTTCCTTGAGCGTTAGAAGCTTCATCAAAAACAAGTGTCCATCAAGACCTAGGTTTTGGTCCTTCCTCGGAGTCGGGGATGTTGTAATCCCTTATCAACATGATACCCTCATTAGGGAATTCAAAGCACATAGACTAATAATCCTCCAAGGTTGGTGAGCAAAATAGTCAGATAAGACACTTCCTTTGACCGCTTTCTGGGTGACATGTTGAATGTCATACTCATTAGGGCCATTTGCCAACGGGAAGCTCTACCTGCTAGAGCAGGCTTCTTGAAGATGTACTTGACTGGATCCATCTTGGAGATTAGGAGTGTTGTATGCATAAGCATGTATTGCCTCAAGCATTTTGCAGCCCAAGAAATTGCACAACAGATTTTCTCAAGCATCGAATCCATACTCTCGCAATCGGTAAACTTCTTGCTTAAGTAGTATATGGCGTGCTCTTTTCTTCTAGTTTCGTCATGTTGGCCGAGGACATATCTCATAGATCCCTCAAGGACTGTTAGGTACATAATTAAAGGTCTGCCAAGCATAGTAGGCATCAGAACTGGAGGCTCTTGCAAGTACTCCTTGATCTTCTCGAAAGCATTTTGACAATTTTCGTTCCATATGACAGCTTGATCCTTACGAAGTAGTTTGAATATTAGCTCGGTCCTTGATTAAAAGTTTTTCCATTCTTCACTCTGACCTTGACATTTCCCATTCCTTCAACATTCAGATACTTATCATCAGTACATCTGATTTTTGTCCTCTTTCTAGAGTCAAAATTAATCAACCATGGTTTTTTCCAGTTAGATGATTTGAGCAGCCAGTGTCCATATACCACCAGTCTACCAAATATCCACCATCAAATTCAAAAGCCATCAATAGCTCAAGTTCATCATCAGACTTTCCCTTGGCTATGTTTGCTTCTTTTGATTCTCTTTCCTTGGTTGACCAACAATCAGCAGCTAAGTGGCCAAACTTCTTACAACAATAACATTGAACCTTCTTCTTGTCAAACTTCTCATTTCCCTTCTGATGTTTCTTCTCATCAGAGTTGGATACTTTTGACTTCTGATAACCACCACCATGTCTCTTTTTGGCCTCTAACCAAGATTGCTTCTGATTCTTCTTACCAAAATATGCTTTCAGAGCCTATTCTACCTTTCTTTCAGACTTTCTCTCAGTCATACGCAACTCTTGTGCCTTTAAATGCTCTACAACTCTTCAATTCTCATGGCGCTCAAATCCTTAGAATGTTTAATTGCTACAACAATGTAATCAAAATGAGGAGTAAGAGATCTCAGAACCTTTTAAACGATTACTTGTTCAAAGAGAGTCTCTCCACAAGATTTCATCTCATTTGTGATCACAATCACTCTGGAGATGTAACCAGGTACCATCTCATTGTTCTTTATGTTGAGATTCTCATATTGCTTACATAGGGATTGAAGCTTCACCTTCTTCACTGATGCATCACCTCCATAGCAACGTACCAGTATGTCCCACATAGCCTTCGATGTCATCGAATTTATGATCTTCTCAAACACATTTTCATCCGCACATTGATGGATATAGAACATAGCTTTATGATCCTTCTTCCTCATCTCTCTGTATGTCTTCCTTTGTGCTTCAATTGCATCTGCTGCAATCGCTGCATAACTATCATTGACGAGATCAATAACATGTTAAGCGTCAAACAACACACGCATCTGAATCATCCATCGATTCCAATTCTTTCCATCAAAGACTAGAAGCTTCGTATTCAAGCTATTGTTTCCATCGTTCATCTTCGATCTTGTGCAAGAATTCACTTAGATCTCATCAAACACTTGTGTTTCTCAATCCCTCAGAATCAAAAAAATGTGATTATGTTACGATGCCGGTTGTAATTTCAACAGGAATTAAAGAAACAAAATCAATCACACACGCCCCACGTTCAGTTATGTTTTCCTTGGTGTTTCCTGTGGATCCAAATCGGAGTTCTGGATACCAATTATTAATGCACAAAAGAAAGATGACGAAGATAATGAAGATTGAAGATGGAGAAAGAACTCTAACTAACTTTTAGATAAAAACAGAAAAATAATATTTTCTTTTTTTTATAAAATTCTATTACAATTTTTGATTTTATACACAAATCTAATTTAAATGAAATTCAAATACAAAACTAAACAAAATACAAATTTAATAAATCTGAATTACAATCTAACAAAAACCCCTATTAATAACTTCATTTCGTAATCAATCCACCATTCACCCCATTATTCTCCATTATCTCCCTTCCATAACCAATTCTACCACTTGTTTTATTCTCAAACATAACTTAATATTCATGTTAACTCATCGGTTTCTCATTTTCACAATACATCATCACAACTTTTACTTGGTAAAAATTAGTGATAACTTTATTTCATAATAACTCCACCAGTGACCCCATTACTCTCCATTATCTCTATTCCATAACCAATTCCACCACTTATTTTATTATCAAACATAACTTAATGTTTATGTTAACTCCGTCTGATTCTCACTCATTATTTCATTTTTATGCTATTTCATCTCATTCTCATAATACATCATCACAACTTTTATTTGTAAAATCATTTTTCATTGTCTTTTTCATTGGGCTATACATGTTTTCACACACACACACATATATATATATATATATATATATATATATATATATATATATATATATATATATATATATATAACTCAGTAGAATCTAAGACAAAAAGGTATATAATAGCTTACCAAAATAAGCTATGGAAATAGAAGAAGGTTCAGAGACTAGAGAGTTGGAATGGAAGAAAATAAGAACAAGATTTATGATGGAACTGAAGAAAGTAGTTACTATAGCTGCACCAATGGTGGCATCGTCTATGTTGCAAAACCTTCTGCAAGTAGTATCGGTGGTTATGGTTGGACATCTTAATCAGATGTCTCTTTCAAGTGTTTCCATTGCTACATCTATCGCTAATGTTTCTGGCTTTAGTATTTTGGTGAGTTATTTATCATCATTTGAATATTCCATCTAACGACTGTGTTGTACTCTTCTAATTTGAGTTTTGATTGATTATTGTTCTTTTTCATTTTGATTATATATGATTTACATTGCTTTAGTGTCTTATATCCTGATTTTGTAAATATATGAGTTAAGGCAAACTCTTATAAATATTTAGAGTTCAATTTAAATAAGTGGTTTTTATAATGGTGATTAGATCAAACTCAAAAAAAAGGGATATATGACCCTCCATTTAAATGAGAGTTTATTTTTTCTCATAAATACAAAATATTCTTGAGGAACAACTCAGAACTTTATGAAGAAAATTCAATTTGATTTTATAAAAATATTTGTTTAATCAATTCTTCATTCTTTACATTTAAGAAAATTTAGAGTTTATTTTGAATAAAATGAAGAAAAAAGAGAGGGATAGATGGCCAATATTCTTAATATGGAGAACTAAAAGTTTCATAAACAATTCTTTATTTTTCACATTTAAATGTTATTTTTATTTTTAAGATTTTTGTATTTGGCTTGCGATCGATTAATTCAAGAAAACTAATTTCACCGTCCACTAATGGGTTTTGTTTAAAGCTAGAGCAAGGCTCTATATGGACTCTAATGGGTTTAAAGCTAGAACAAGGCTCTATATGGACTAATCCAACATAAAGATTGTTAGCATCTAATAGGTTTCTGACGGACAATTATAGTCAGTGTACTAGTATCGTCGAAGTAATAGAATAATTCTTCTCTGTGTGGATTATGAATTCAAACAAAGAAATAACAACGCGATTTAAATTAAATAACAGGGGATTTTCTATTATGATTTGGTACGAAAACAAGAACGAAAAATTAACGGAGTAACGTTCAATGCGAAAAGTCAATCAAATATTTTTATCGAATCCCCTAATTATACATGTTGATGAATTGTGTATCAATTGAATTACATTTAAGCTATAATCTCATGGCAAATTAACGAGACCGCTATACCAAATTCATTGGTGTATAACTCACTAATTTGCACAATAATTCTCTAACTCCTTAGGTCAATTCAAAGTTAAAACAGGGGAGCCTAAGTTCGTTAACTCAAAAGCCACAACTTATAATTATTTATTCTTAATTAATTACTAAGTTGAATAATTGTCCTAGTTATGATCGGTAGAGTTACGATCAATAATTCCTACTCATCTTGAGGCTATTAGTCTCCCCACGAACAACCTGGATCTTTTCCCATCTTCTTCTCTTCTCCTCATCAGTAATCCTCATCATCTAATCAGAAAAACAATGCACAGAGACCACTAATGTTGTTTGAAAACACCTATAAAAGAAAATAGGGTATTCAAGAACTTACCTAAGTAGACGACGAGATGATTATCGCCCTCCACAGTTTTATTATGACACATGTTTCCATAACTTCGAACTTCCCTAGTAGGCGAATAATTCTCACCTCTTCAGAGGTAAGGTACTTCTTGTCATATTTTGTGACCTCCACATGATCATTTGTCTAGGATAGGGCGAAGAGGGGGTCACCGTCAGCCCCTAACGCTCAGAGAGAATCCACTCGCCCCCTCACACAGGCGAACTTCTCCTTCCAATTTTTGTAGTGATTGAAGTGAGATGAAAAGGGGCCTTCACCGACAAACCACCTAAAGACAACTAGCTACCCTTTGCGAGTTTGGTGGTATAAAAAAAAGAAAAAGATGCCTAGAGCTGGAGTAATATCTAGGTATTCACAGACCATCTCAAAAGCCTTGATAAAGCCCCAACTGTTACGGAACAATTGGGTGGGCGCGATATTGAGAACCCTCATAACCTCAATAGAAAAAGGGGAACAATGAAAATAAAACCCTATATCCTTTATAAAGGGGGGAGGTCAAAATAAAAGTATGGAGAGGGAGGATCAGAGGAGACAAGTGTGGTCACCTTATCTGACGGCGAACATGCCTCTAGATTAACAGTATCCTCATCTTCTAAGGAGGAAACCTCCACCCATGTTCGGAAATGGAGGATCTGATTGTCAAAGGTGTAATAAGATCCAATGCCCTCTACTTCCTTGAGCACGAAGAAAGGGGTGGCCATTGTCTTTTTGTTCTTGGGAAAACAACTGAACAAAAAGAAATCACCACCATCATCGATATCCTTAAAGGGGTGACTATAACCCTCAAAGCCCACAACCCTACGATAACCTAAATCCTATTTCTAACATTTCTGCATAAACCCTACTCATTACACATTAGGGGAGAAAAAAATAAAATCCATACCTGAAAAGAAGTTGTGAACGAAGAATCAAGGAGATGGAAGAATTGTTCAGTTCAGGTGAGCGCGCCGAAGCTGAAATTGTAACCTTTTAGGATCCTCTCTAATTTTGAAAAGCTCAACACACTTATGAATCGTGACACTAGCATTTAAGGTTTTGAAAAACAGAGCATCGTTACTTACGTTAAATAGAAGTAAGCATGATCGTCTGAAATATTGATTGACCATTCTAATTGACATTTTGGCTAATCAGGAGACATTTGGAAAGAGGCGATAACGCATCCCTCAATTAGGGGGCTTATGAAAACAAAAGGAGGGTCTCGCCCCACATTGAAAATGCCACCTTCAACTGAGGCATTCACCCCTAGCTGAGAGACTCGCCCCCCATTGGAAAGACCACTTTTAGCTGAGGGACTCACCTTAAGCTGATGGACTTTTCCCACATTGAAAATACTGCCTTCAGTTGAGGGACTCACCCCCATCTGAAGAACTCATCTCTCGAGCGAAAGAAGCCTTAAAAAAACTTCTTCATTTACAAGCCATCGTGCTTAAGGGATAATGTAGTGTTATATTTGTAAGAGTCCTAAACAGGAGCGACCTTTGAGTTCCCGCCTAGATTGAGGTCGTCCAAGTGACATCCTCGTGGAACATGGGGGCTCAACCTTAGGACAAATGATGTGTATAATATTGTTATCCCACATTAGTCATATGTAAGTGGGTCATGCCACGACCCTCTATAAAATAGGTAGTTAATAGTCTTCCCTAGTCATGAGCAGTTACCGCCTCCATGAGTTTTCTAAATTCTAGGTCTTGTCCTTTATAAATACTTCTTTCTTGACGGGGGAAAGAAGGAGATCATAACTTACACCCAACACCAAAAGCAATATGCTAACATACAGAGTCTCTTACCTCACGTGAGTATAGGACCTCTACAATCACTATAACCCCGCCATACATGGCTTCTCGTCGTCGCGGGTAAGACCCTAACACGTCAAATTGTTATAAACATATTAAAGTCTCTGAGTACTGCTGCCCTTGTAAGGGTAACATACAAACCTTTACTTTTTTATAAGTACAAAAATTATAATTAAAAAAAAGTTCAAATGAAAAATCGGTTTGAATAGTTATTCTTAAAATGTTATTTTAGGTATTTCATCATTTTATTGTAATTCTTTTTAATATCAAAATTTTAAAAAATCACTAAAATTTAAAATTATTTCAAATAGTTTTTCATAAAAATTATATTTGAACTACGTCTTCATAAAAAAATTATAATTTTGATTATATATTAATCTTGAATAAAGTATATTTAATTAATCTTTTAATTTATAGAAAATAAATTTTAAAAATAAATTAATACTTTAAAAATTATTTTTATAAAAAAATTCTTTTAAAACTAAAAAAAAATTTTAAAGTTAAAACAATCGAGACCTTAATCAATTATACCCCTACAAATTAAAATTTAAGAACTCCAATCACAATAGTACAATCCAATAAAAGATCTTAACTTAATATTTTTTTAAAGGTTTTTTTTTTCCGTATTCACGCTCCATCAACCACAACTCACGAAATAAATGTATGGGAATTTTATTTATGTATATTATATATTACTTAGTACAATTTGAAAATTCAAAAATTCTCTTCAAATTTCATAAATATATCTTCGGACACATCTTATGCACACATAATTCATTTATTTTTAGCCACACTCAAATTTTGTGTATAAATTTAATTTGAAAATGCATTTTTTAAAAAGTCTCTAAAAATGCATTTCCGAAACCTACTAAAAAGCAGGGGTGTCTTACGACCGTGTATTGTAATAGATTTCGTATGTATTCTTCCATTTTACATTCACAAAATACTAAGGATTGTAGTGTGTTTGTACCTTTTTGAAACCATTGAGGGAAAGACAACAATTGTAGAAAAGATTCAAGAATAAGAAATTTCAAATTAAATTTGGGGATTTGGTTGTGATGGTCCACCAACAATTCCAACTTGACTAGAAAATTGAGTTCAATGAAATACATACTCAAAATTGATTTAATGGTTGACCGATAAAAATTCAAGTGAATTCAATTTTGAAATTTTTTTTATATGAAAATTGAGATTGTTGTGATGCAAGTGTGTATGGGATGAAAGGATGTACAAACACACTACACTACAATCTTGGTAATTTGTGACCGTAAATGAAAGAGTACATAAGAAGTTCTCTATCATTCTTCAATCTTTTGGTTCTAAATTTCAATAGGCTAAACAAATTTTACTGAGGCTGCAGGCCGCCGTTACCTATGACGACCAGCCACCACCACGACTGGTAGAGTGTCAAATAGGTGTATCTATCTAATGAATGTTCATCTATATCTGAACAAACACAATGTGTAAAGGAGTAAGGTATATGAAGGAGGAGGATGACAGTGTGGAAGATCATATGGAGGAGAGGAAGAGAAACAAAAGGAGTCTTTGTTTCTTCTTCCTGTTGTTGGTAAGGTCACAAGGGAAGAAATAAAGGAAGGAAACTTTGTATTCCATGAAAATGACATTGTAGTTAAACTGTTCGACAAAAGGTTAAGCTTTCAATTCAAAGCAAACGGCCTTTTGATTCATTATATATTTTGTGGACTTCAATAACAACATTATACTTTATTGATTTCAATTTCGTCATACTTGTACTCATATGAATTTGCATTATATCAACATAAATTCTTTGCATGTGCATGACTCTTTCAGTTATGTCAATATTATTGCAGTCAGGGATGGCTGGTGGAATAGAAACTTTATGCGGTCAAGCTTTTGGAGCAGGACAATTTGAAAAACTTGGAATGTACACATACACTGCCGTAATGTCCCTCGCCATGGTTTGTGCACCAATCACTGTTTTATGGATTTTCCTTGATAAAATCTTGATTTTCATTGGCCAAGACACTGAGATCTCCATTGAAGCACGTACATATGCTCTTTGGCTGATACCAGCACTATTTGGCTCAGCAATTCTCAAACCCCTTACACGTTTTTTCCAGACCCAGAGCATCCTTTCTCCTATGATTATAAGCTCCTTAATAGGTTTGTGCTTCCATGGAGTAACCTCTTGGGTCTTAGTATTTAAATTGGCGTTGGGATCTGTTGGCACGGCAATTGCCTTCAGCTTAGGAATCTGGTTGAATGTCGTAATACTTTTGTACTTTGTTAAGTATTCTTCTGCTTGTGAGAAAACACGTGTGCCTTTT
This sequence comes from Lathyrus oleraceus, assembly GCF_024323335.1. Classification (NCBI taxonomy): domain Eukaryota; kingdom Viridiplantae; phylum Streptophyta; class Magnoliopsida; order Fabales; family Fabaceae; genus Lathyrus; species Lathyrus oleraceus. The sequence goes on along the minus strand of NC_066581.1, from coordinate 263,010,237 downwards.
TCCAAGAAAGCTTTCCTTGGATTTAAAGAATTCTTTGCCCTTGCTGTTCCTTCTGCTGCTATGGTTTGGTAACTATTTCTTATTCCTCTCTTTTTCTTTTCTCATTAATTAAAACAACTCATGGATATTACTCTCAAACTTTTAATTTTTTCAGCACAGCCATTCATGATTTAGCCAAGATTGTTACTTGTTTTATCACATATATACACATCTGTCTTCAACAATTGTCCGTTTGTCCGTCTTCTTTCAGTCTCAAATGGTGGGCATGTGAGGTGATTTTTTTGCTAGCTGGACTTCTTCCTAATCCGGAGTTGGAGACTTCAGTTCTCTCTATATGGTAACATATTTTGATTTCAGCATATGCTTACTCAAGTTTTTATTATTTTCTATATGGTTACATCAATCATTATTATATTTTAGAAGAAAATAAAACCACTAATCTCTAACTTTTCCATGGGTGTCTGATCAGCTTGTCCATCTCTACACTGCACTTCACGATATCTTTTGGACTCGGGGCTGCTACTAGGTTTGTTTCTCTCTTCACCAAACTCTATGGTAATTTTATCTATACACTAATACTAGCATGTAATAATAGTAAAATTAAAAGTAACTCATTTGTTTTGTGTGGCAGCACACGAGTTTCAAATGAATTAGGGGCAGGAAATCCAAAAGCAGGTCGTTTTTCTGTTTGTACGGCTATGATCCTTGCAGTGATAGAAGCTCTTAGTGTTGTCATAATCCTGTTTGGCTGCAGATATGTCTTGGGTTATGCCTATACCCATGACAATGTGCTTATTCATTATGTGGCTGTTATGATTCCTTTTCTGTGTGCATCAATATTTACAGATAGCTTACAAGCTGTTCTTTCAGGTCAACAACTCTTCTTTACACTCCTTTTGCTATACTTTATTACACGTTGCAGAGTTCTATCTATACTATTATTGAAGCATGTGTACAAATTTATCATTGAGTAATTAACACAAGTAACACATGTAAATTTGAATGTTGTTAAAGTAATATACATTTGGTTGTATGTCAACTACGAGGCTTAAACTCTCGTTTCTATCCTGCTGCAAACTAACGAACATATGATCAATCCTTTTCTTTAATAATCAGGGGCTGCTAAAGGAAGTGGGTGGCAACGTGTTGGAGCCTATGTGAATCTTGGAGCTTTTTATTTAGTAGGAATTCCTGTAGGCGTAATACTGGGCTTTGTTTTACATTTCAAAGCAAAGGGTCTTTGGATAGGAATAGTCGGCGGTTCCATCGTGCAGACAATTTTCCTTTCCATTATTACTGCTCGTACAGATTGGAACAAACAGGTCCACAATTTATAAACATGATACTACCAGTATTCAATAAATATGTTTCTCTATTACAACTATATCAGTATATGTTTTTAGGTGTTAAAAGTACAATATATTTGCTTTGTTTTTTTGCAGGCAAAAATGGCAAGGGAGAGAGTACTTGATGCTACGACTTAGGGTGGATGTGTAAGAAAACTCATGACTGATGCTTAAAGTTAATAGGAGCAATTTCTATATTGTGCATATATTGGAAAATTAGTAAGACATCAACTGCAATACTGATTATTAAGTGTTGAAGTAGTTAAGTTAACTGTTATTCAGATTTTTGTTATTTCGGTTATTAGTTGGTTGAGCTGTTGTGTCATCTCATCGCCTATATATTGGGGGAAACTTCTATTTTGTAAATCAGTTGATCTCAGTCATTTCCTTTCTGTGATTTATGGTTTACTCTCTTTAGAACATTTCCTCTAATTTTGCATCAAAATATAACTTGATCTCGTGTAATTTCCCCCACAAGATGGAATTTGGGGATCACAAAATCCAAACTTGAAAATCAGAGTTGACAGATTATTTTAAGATAAAGCATCAGATGAGAGATCATTTTAAGAGCAAGATTATAATCTCAATCCACTTATCTTCGACTATGCAACAAACAATTGTTAATATTGCAAAAATAATAATTGGTCCCTTTCAACACTATAATGACATTATGTCAGAGTAGTACTGTGGAATATATATTAGGCATAAAATCTGCATTCATTCATGTATAGTTCCAAACTATATAGATAAGGACATTTTATTTTATTTTGATTTAAATAATTTTTTTACTTTTATAAATTGACACGTTTTTAGTTTTGTCTCCAAATCTTTTTTTTCCTTAAAAATAATAATGTTAAAATTATGTTGATTTTAATTCCTAAAATTAAAATCCATAAGAAAATCTACAAATTTATTTTATAGATTTTTATGCGGATTTTAACTCTAAGGATTAATCAACATGATTTAAAAGAAAAAGAAAATTGAAGGAAGAAAATAAAAAAATAAAAATAAAATTATTTTTATTAATTAAAGTGAAGTAAAGATAACTGACACGTGAAAAATTGACATTTTGTTATAAAAAATGACATTTCATTATACTATGCATATTTAGACACATAGACAGAAGAGAGCAGTATAGATATAACTATGCAAGACTAGCTTATTTTTATTTTTATTTTGTCTAGAACACTGGTTTATTTTTCATGTTAATTAATATGATTAATGTATGAAAAGAGTGATGGCGACAAGAAGAATAGAGAGCACAAAGGAATGAGAGGCCGCTAATCATTTGTTGTTTAGAATTGAATTTATTCCTCAATATTTTTATTGATCATACATATAGCACAATAACTTAGCCATCATTTGTTACTTACTTTAGTTAACTAAGCTGTTTTAATTAGTCATAACAACTTTTAGTTAGGCCTTCCACATATACATAAGCGAAGTTGTTATTTCATGTGTAAAGAGAGGCATTGCTTTCCTCTTTGAATAATAAAAAATAATATTTTGTCTTTTATAATATTTGTATCTCTATACTACCATGGTATTAGAGAAAGATAATATGATATCCCCGTTCTCTATTTATCTATCTATTTATTTGTGTGTGTTTCTGTATCTTAAAATCAAAACAATTCAGATTTCACTTCCAATCTTCATCGCAAACCCATAATTCCCTTTACATTGATCCTTTGATTTAAACATAAACCCAAAAAACCTACATATGTATCCCTTGTTCAACAACAAATCAAGAAATCTTCATACTCATTCAAGATTATCCTTCAACAAACTCGGATTTCCTTTCAATATATTCATCGTCAACCCAAAAAAACTCACATACACTTCACCTCAAACTCATATTTATAACAACCTTAACCATCATTTTCATCATATCTCAGACCACTCCCTAGAAAACTTCATCTACACATAAAATATCCCAAAATCATCAATTTTCCACCACTTCTTCATTCCCTTCCGAAAACCCTAACTCTCTTCTTTTCAATCTTCAACATCAATGACAGAAACCACCTTCGTTGATTTTTCCACCAATGCCTACAACCCATATTACATTCATCATAATGAAAATCATACCTTGATTCTTGTCACTATTTCTCTCAATAGCAAAAACTACATTTCTTGGGCCCGGTCTATAAATGTTGCTCTGATTTCTAAAAACAAATTGCAATTCGTCTATGGTACCTTCCCAAAACCCAACCTACTAGCACTCTTCACAACTCTTGGGTTCGTTGCAACAATCTTGTTCTTTCCTGGCTCCAACTATCAGTTTCTAACACTATTGCTCAATCCATTTTGTGGTTCGACAATGCTAGAACTGTTTGGGAAAATCTTTGCAATCTCTTCTCTGAGGGTGACATATTTTGTATATCTGATCTTCAAAATTATTTGCTTCCTATTTAGCAAGGTACCCTTGATATATCCAATTACTTTACACAACTCACATCTCTGTGGGAGCAAATTGATACCAATCGACCAACCTGAGATTGCACATGTATCATTCCTTTCACTTGTTGCACCGTCTCAGACCTTCGTAAATTTCACAAACAAGACAAAGTTTTGAAATTCTTAAAGGGCTTAAATGAGAAATACTTCCATGTTCAATTCTAAATCATGATACTTGAACCTTTAACCACCCTTGAAAAGACCTTTTCTCTTATTCTTGGCCAAGAAAAACAACTTACCCTTCCAAAATCCACCACGTACCATCAACCATTATTCTCTCAAGATCAATCCTATAAAGAGGGTGGTCGTGGTTTTCACCAGTGTTATTTCTGAGGCAGCGGTCGACAATAAAATAACACAGATTGTGGTAACAATTAAGACTCTCATCGTGTCTGCACATATTGTGGTAGAACCAATCACACAGTTGACCATTGCTTCTCCAAACATGGTTATACTCCCGATTTCCAGCAACGACCCAAACATCCTTCTACTAATACTACATCTTCCGAGACATCTTTCGATAATCAATTGGTTTCTAGTTCTAATAACTCCTTCAATGGGAATGTTAAAGACCAATATCATCAACTTCTTAATATTCTTCAACACCACTTCACAACACAACACTCATCAGGCTTCCACACCTCTTGATTTTGAATTCAATTCTATGATATCTTCTGTTGGCAATGTTAATGTGATATCCTCCACCTTCAGGTAAGAATTTGATACCTTGTGTTGTTACGTTTGATTGACAATAATGTATAAAGTGTACTAATATGCCGAAATAGTAATAATGGGAAATCCCAAAGTATCGATCTCAACGTATGCGTGGTGATATAAAGTCTGAGTTTTAATTCAGTTAAACAAAAGCAATTGGGGGTTTCATTTAGGTGTTTAATTCAAAAGAGTAAATAACATGTAATTTAGAGCAATATAATAAAGTAGACAGTAATATGTGCGATCATGCTAGGAGGGGTGTTTGAACCTGAATTATCCATACTGATTATTGGTTCTCAATTATGTTTGCTCCTAAGTCCTTAGTAAGTAAATCTTTAATCATTCAAATTAATTCTTATATACATAGTGAATTACAGATAAAATTAAGCATTTAATTATCAAGAACAAATCGGTTTCTATAGGGTATCCCTAGTCATATGTGATATCTACTATAAAATATTTGAATCAAGCGTTATTGTTGAAAGTCCTTCCTAACAAGTAATTGTAAATCAAGTCTCAATTTGACCAAAAGAGAAAGCATTAAACTCAGATAAAAGTAAATCAGATCAGATCAATAGATAATATAGGTCATTACAAGGTTCAATTCAGAATAATCAATAAATTCAAGAACATGGACACCCCTTAGCATTAGGGGGTTTAGTTACTCATAATAATAAAAATAAACATATGAATATTGTCAAACATTACAGAAAGAGGAAGATGAAGAGTATTCAATGGTGAAAAATCCTTTGAAGATGATGCTCCACCTTGATCTATTGCGTTTTTCAGCTCTCAAATCGTGCTTTTTGCCATCCAAAATCAGTTTACCCTTACAAATTCATATTTTTCTACTTAAAAACTCAATTTGGGCTTTCTGCATAATTGGGCTTCCATATGCATATAAACACCTTCCATACGCGTATGGCCTTTATTTTTTCCCATCTCATATGCGTATGGCCCCAGGTAGCCAATATGATCGGCTTGGTTTCATATACGTAAAAGTTTGCCTGCCTGCAATGTTGATCCCATACGCGTATCACATGCCTCATATGCGTATGGACAAAACCTTGATTTTTTCCTTTCCTCTGGACGTACGCGTATTGCCCTGGGTGGTATCATGTGGGCCATATGCGTATGAGATCTGGCCATACGCGTATGGAAGTGACTTGGGAAGAATTTTCCTTTTCTCATTTGATCATGGGTTCTGATGCGCATTTCATTTTGTTTGTTTTTCCATTTTTTCTCCACACCTGTAAACCACATGAAACACTACCCAAAACGCGTAAAATTACTAATAATCACTCAAATGACGACAACTGTTGACTTAACTGGAACTGACTCAAAACATACTAAAATTAAGACATAACCACAAACAAATCATATATTGTTGATGTCTAATTGATGATGATTATAACAAAAATTGTGATTGATCAAAACACCTTATTCATCATTAACCAAAGTTGAATTACTTGAAGTTCCACAAACTTGCAATGCATACACTCTGTAGAAAAATGGAAAGTAGAGTGCTAAGACTATCACCTTCCTGAAACTACAAGAGAAATTATTTTGTCTAGTTCTATCATAATACACAAATTTCCCTCTTAAGTCACCAACATAAAAAGAATTTAAAGTTTACTAATAGAGTATTATCCTACCATTTCAACTCTTTTATTAAAAAATATTTGGTTGCATCGCTTTCATATTTAATCAAAATCCTTGCAAGTGAAAACTTGACCCATTGTTTCAAAAAATATGGTTGGAGAAAAAACATACAAGATAACACTTACACAATGAAAGATTGATTTACAATAACGAACACAACAAACAAAGTAACAACACAAATAATCATAAATAAACAGAATAAGCAACAATGAACAACACACATAGCAAGAAACGAATAGAACAAAGCAACAACATGCAACTTTGTGAAACACATAGCAAGAGAACGCATGAGAAATAGATAATAAAGCGCGAAACTAAAGGAAGAGAGATGATATCGAACACATCAAGAGACAAACGTGACCACACCGTCGATGAAAGGAGGAAGAAATGTCGATGAGGGAGATGACTCTTTCAAGGCATCATTGATTCGTTGTTGATGAATGAAGAGATTAGGAGAGAGACGTTTCTAATTCTAAATATATCGTCATAAAAATAATAGAATTAGTTTTTTTTAAATAATTTTTTGGGGGGAATTTTGACCTTTTTTGAGTTGTTTTTTTATATAAAAAAAAACAGAAAAACATATAGAGTCGTGAACTCGCCATAAACTCGCGAGTTTATACGAGGTTGTATGAGTCTAGCCGAGTCTATCAAAAAATGATTGTATGCGTGATTCTATCATTTTTTCTTCCTAGACTCGTAAACTCGTACGAAGGGAATTATTGTAAATTCACCAAAAGTTATTTTCCCCCTTGAGAGAATTATTTTTCCTTAGGAAGAAATTGTTTAGGTTTGAGCTAAACTTGTTAAAAGCTCTTTTTGAGGGAAAGAGTTTTGGTTCGTGAGCTTCGCCATTTGAGAAAAAAATTCTCCTTCTGGATTCGTGAAGAATAACCAGTGAAAAATCTTCACATCGATTTTTGAACTTTACCTTATACAAAAGCTTAGTCGGTTCGAGATCAGCCAGATAAAAAATATCGGTTTGCTTCGTGGTCAGCCCAACATATAACCATAACCAATTCAAAACTCTGTCTTGGTTTGAGATAAGTTCATGCAAAATCTCGGTTTGCCTTAGAGACTAACCGCTTGAAGCCATGTTCGTTGTTTGTTGTGAAGACTAAACGCTTCATTCCATTCTTCGTTGTTTGGTTGGAAGTAAACTCGAAACTTCATTTTTTTTGTATAAAGGGGTTCATTGGTGTAACCTTCTAAAAGCTCTCAAATATTATTGGATACTCTCAAGATCAATTTTTAGGGAGAGGAGTAGGTAGGGTGAGCATGGGTAATCAATTAATGTGAACCAACACATTTTTAAAGTTATGGTTTATAAATAGGTTTTGATTTTAATCCAATTGATCTAATTAAATCTAAATATTATTATCTTTAAATTAATATTATTTTTTGAATTTAAATACTTAAACAAATTTATAATCTTTAAAAATATTTTTTATTCAAAAATATATTAAAAAAAACATTTTTTCTAAAAATAATTTCTTTCTTTAGAATTTTTTTTCTAAAAATAAAAAATAATTTTTATTTAGAAAAGTAAAATAAAATATTTCTTTTCGAAAAAAAATTGTTTTTTTCTGAAAAAAAAAATTATTCCAAAAATAAAAAAAATAGATTCTGAAACCAAAAAAAAATCTAAAAATTAAAAATATTTTTTATTCTGAAAATCAAAATAATAATTTTTCTGAAAATAAAAAATATTTTTTATTATGAATATTAAAAAAAAATGTTTTTTCCAAAAAAAACAATTTTCTAATTCTTTTTTTAAAAATAATTTTTTTCCAAAAAAGAAAAATTGGAAAAGTATATTTTTTTATTCAGACAAAAAAATTATTTGTTTCTGAATTTTCTTTTTTTGAAAAACAAATTCTAACTTTTTTTTTATGAAATTTTAAAAAAAAATATTTTAAAAGATTTCATAATATAAATTTGGTTTATAATTCCAAAATTATTATAAACTAGTTTATAAATGCAAACTAACTCTAAATTGGTTTTAAATTGAATAAAAAACCTTATGACTTAGTTGATTGGAGAGCCCTAGAGTATATCCTACAGGAGTTTGGTTTGCCTCATCAGTTCATCACTTGGATTATGCTCATTGTGACCACAGTTTCTTACAGATTCAACATCAATGGTGAATACTCAAGGGCTATGAAAGCTAGGAGAGGAATTAGGCAACGGGATCCTACTTCGCATTTCATATTTGTCCTTGCTATGGAGTATTTGAACACAGTCCTCCACAAAATGCAAAAGATCTCTGACTTTAATCATCATGCCAAATGTGAGAAACTCCAAATCACATATTTGACTTTTGCAGATGACTTGCGGCTCTTTTCTAGAGGTGATTGTAGATCTATTAAGTTAATGCTTAATGTCTTTGATTGCTTTTCCTCTTCCACTAGTTTGAAGGTTAATCCTAGAAAACTTTGGAGGTGTTGGTGAAGACACAAAGGTGATCATTTAGTGCCTAACCTCTTATGAAGAAGGGACTGTCCCTTTCAAGTACTTGGGAGTTCCCTTAACCTGTAAAAAGCTCTTCAGCCACCATTACATGATTCTTGTTGACATGATTGTTGGTAGAGTGAAACATTGGAGTAACAAGCTGTTGAGTTATGCATGAAGAGTGAAATTGATCAAGAGCATAACCTTTGCCATTGCAAATTACTGGATGCAATGTTTCCCTTTGCCAAAGTTTATGCTGAAGAAAATTGATGTCATTTGCATATCCTTTTTGTGGACAAGTGGGGCTGTGTAATACCCCAAAATTTACCCTTCATTTTTCTTGAAAGCATGGGATTATATTTCACATTTCATTGACATCATACTAGGTCATACTCATTGCATACTGCATTAGTGACATGGAAATCAGGTTTTGATTGATCACTCCTTAATAGAAAGGGCCCACACAAAGCAAGATTGAGAATTGGACTTCATTCTTCTAAGTGTACAAGCCTCAAGGTTCTCAGGGGGGTCCAGGTATCTTATTTTGTCCCTTAGTTCATCAGTGAAGGATTCAGAGCTATCAGAGTGTTCATCTGGATTTAATCAAGAAATTAGGATTTCATTGCTACCTGCAACAGGCAATGTTTGGTTGGAAGTAGAGGAGCTCATCCATGTCATGATTAGAGAGGCATCTTGGCCTAGGAAGACTCACAATTATCTCAGAAAGATCCATTGGCAATCAGTGCAATCAGTTCCCGATCATTTTTGCCCTAAAATTAGGGTTTGGTATAAAATCAGTTTATTTCTGATTCTTTGGGTGAAACTCTTTTCCATGGCCTTCCATATGTCCACAAGGGTCTACATACAAAAAATCAGCTCTTTATTTGAGCCAGAGGTGCTTCAATTGATCAATGGAATCGGGAATCAAACAGTTTGGGAAAAGTCAACTGTAGGGCCAGAAAAGTCAACTCCTGACTTTTTGAGAGTGGAATCTCAAAATCCATGCCTAGGGGAGCCTACATGTGAAATTTGATCAAGGTTGGATCATGGATTCATCATTTAATCAGGAATTGGAAAAGTTACTTAATTTGGAAATGGTTGACTTTCCATTTAGGGCAAGTTTTCATGGTTGTTGCACTCACTTTAAGCCCATTTTCCATCCAGATAAAAGCTCCATTTGAAAATTTCTCCAACATGAAAATTGTTCCTCTTGTTCCAAGCTTTCTATAGATATAAATTTTTCTCCATTTGGATTAAAATTGAGAAAGTTATGCTTAGTCAAAGTGAGACATATTTTTAGGACACTTGGAAAAATTTCTAAGTCTCAAAATCTTCAAAGTTTGTCAAGACTTCTTGGCTAGTCTTCTTGCATTTCAAGGCATCATTTGAAAATGTTTTCTTCACAACAATTGTATCCTGCCATGTCCTCTTTCACATACTTTTGGAATCATCTCATTTGGATCTATGGTTTGAGAGATACATTCACCTAAAGTGGGCATCATGACTTGATTTTCTAGGCAGATTTTAGGCCAAACTGGCCCAATAGTTTTGCAATGGTGAAACCTGAACTTGAGGGCCATTTTTCACCTTGTTCCATTCCTCATTTCAACTTGTGCTCAACATGAAAGATGCTAAGCTCTATGATATCTTGCTACTGTTTGCATTATTTCTCCAATTGGTGACTTGAGCATCAAGTTACATGGCCATAAAGTCATCACTTTGGAATGAATTTCTTGCTTGCCAAGCCATGCTACAACCAGCCAACGTTTTTGGCCATGCATCGTATATCCATTCACTTAAGTTTGGCCCAAAATAACAAACCCTCATGTGTCCACTCTTTCTATACCTCACTTTGCACTTTTATTCTTATGGACATCATTTGTTTCAAAGCCCATGGGAACATTTGTTTCACCCTATTTAAGAGATGCAAACCCTAAACCTAAAGAGAGCATTGGAATTTCGTGGCAAGAGCATCACAAGTCAACAAGTTGAAGCCTTGAAATACCAAGAAGGAAGCACCATTCCACTTCTATTTTCCACTAGGTAATCATCTCTTCCATGGCCATGTGTTGATATATCTATGCTTGCTTACCATGCTCATCATGTTTACCATGTCAATCACATGCTTGTGTTCTTGTTATTAATTTATGCATGCTGAATTTTTTTCCATTATGCCGTGTCCACGTTGACCTCTTGTGGTCAACTTTTCTCCATGATTAAGCCATTATTTTTACTAAAACAAGATACCATGATGATCTACACATTTTCTACTTGAATTTTGGTTTTTATTTCATCCCATTTGGTGCCTTATAGTGGCTGTATTATCGATTGGAAGATTGAGAAAAATCACTGCATGGTTCACGTTTTTGTGCATGGCATTAGGGTTCCAAGTTTTATGGAAGAAGATGATTACGTGTTGCTTTATGGACCATTGGATCTATCATTCATCTTTTAATCCTGGCCATCCATTGTTTTTTTGTCTTGTAGTATTTTAATGAAAGTTGTCCAATTGACATGAGGTTACATGATTTCTTTTAATTAAATGTTATTTCATCTTTGTCACATGCTGACTTATTTAATTATGGACTGGGCCAACACATTTTACTTCCAACACTACCCTTTCCTGGCCCATTAACACTAACACATGTCCACTTTTATTTTCTTTTTTAATTCACATCTATTTTTCTGTTTTGATTTTAATTATTTAAAATATTTTCTTTATTCATAAAAATACCCAAAAATATTTTTCACATTTCTTAATGTCTTATTTAATTTTATTTAATTTTTATTTTCGTATTTGTTTAATATTAATATTTTATTCTAATTATTTATTCCAAATGGTCCATTTTAACACACATTTTCTTCTTGATTTTATTTTCATGACTTAAAATTCTTTTTAGCTTTTGATTTTTGGATAAAGGTTGACCAATGTCCCATGGTCAACCTGACCTTTTCTTGGAATTTTATTTCCCATTTTCAATTTATTTTGGATTTATTTTTGACCTAGTTTGGTTGGTTGACTTTTGTTTTGACCTCTGTTTTATTTTAATTAATTCATACACTAATTTTCATTATTTTTAAAATCTTTTTGGGGGATGATGATGTCCTGGCCCCACCTTACTTATTTTAATTTTTCATAATTTTATTGATTAATTTGCTATTTATTTCATATTTTTTAAGTTGACTTGAATTTTCAGTTGACTTCTTTATGATCGATGTTTGACTTAGGGATTGCTTATGGCAATTGAAGCGATCTTTTGATCCTCCCTTGTTCATCTCATATGCCATGTACTAGAGGCCTTTCATATTGATTTTATTTTGTCCTCACCTCATTTCCTGATTAAATTATTCAGTGAACTCTTGTGTGCATCTTTGCTTCTGTCTGATTCACCTATCATTTGTTACATTTGTTTCTATCATTCATGCTTTATATTGCTTGATTGTTTAACATGTTCATACTCCCATGCATTGTTTAATACTACATTCTTTGACTCTTGGACTTGATCACACACCTGTTTACTTATCTATTGTTTGATAAATGTTGCCTACTTGTATGATGTATGAGGCATATATTCTTATTGTTTACTTGCCATGAACAATCCCCATTCATAACAAATGTACCCCTCTCCCATGAAGTGTGTAATATTTATTCTTTTATTCTTTATTCATCTGTTAATACAAGAATTAAAACGAACATCCGGTAACCATTTTAAAACAAGATCAAAAGCTCGATCCAACGTCGAGTAATCATTTTCAAAACTTAACAGAACCAGCACGTATTCATCCATCCTTTTGTAAGTCAATTGCTTCATGCATCACCATTTCTCTTGTAAGTCGATTTCTTCAGGCATCGCCATCTACCTGTAAGTCGATTGCTTCATGCATCGCCATCTACCCTTATCCGTGACTCCTCTCCTTGCTCCATCCGTCGACTTTTGTTCCGCTTAGGTAGCACCCATTAAGTAGAACCCTTTGTATGATAACATAGGTAGAATTTCCTTATTTCTTTGCATGATAACTTTAGGTAGAGGTTTCCCTCTGTAAATCCTAACACATAGGTTCACATTACATGACAACACTAGGGCAGAGCTTCCCCACTTTTAGACCTTCTGTGCGTCTCCGATCTTGTGGCGTGTCAGTCCGTTCTATTGCAAAGAGGTAACTGCCTAAGACTCGATTCAGCGAGTTGCGACACCTACTGCTAGGACGTGAACACATTGCCCACTTTCCTTTGACACAGCTGGTGTCCTCTTTTGTAAGTCCATGTTCAGATGGCAATCCTTAACCCCTAGTTAGTCGAACTACGACAACTATGATTCTCATGTTCAGATGAGATACGTAGGCACGAGACGCGATGTCTTGACGAGTTTGACTGACGACTAACAACTAATCCTTGCTTGCTTTCGCCCTTGTTGCGATTCTTTTCTCTCGCCCTCGTTGCGATCGAGACCTTCCCTTTCTCTTGCCCTAGTTGCAATCGAGACCCTTTGCTCCCGTAGTTAGCCGAACTACGTTTTACTCTGATTCTCATTCCAGATGAGATACGTAGGCATAAGACGCGATGTCTTACCGAGCACACTTCTCTTTAACCCATAGGTAGCCGAGCTATGAAGACTCTGATTCTCATACTCATATGAGATACGTAGACAGTGGATGCGACATCTTTGCGAGTCATTTTCTTTTAACCTTCCTTTTAGCAGATAGTAAATTAGATAAACATACACCCTTTAGACAAGAATAACAAGAGTGGATCCCGTAGAGTACTACGGATGCGTAAGGGTGCTAATACCTTCCCTTCGCATAATCGACTCCCGAACTCTATATTTGGTTGTGAGACCTTGTCTTTTCCTTCTCTTCAGGTTTTCTTCGATCGTTTCCTTTCCCTCCTTTGGGATAAATAACGAACGGTGGCGACTCTTCTGTTTTCTTTTCTTCGCCGGTTGTTTTTTCGCACCCGTTGCGACAGGCTGACATCAGTAGGAAAAGTCCTATTGCTTAGAAAAATATTTACAGACCTAGAAAGCAAGGAGGCCTCAATATTATTGATTTTGATACTTGGAACAGGATAACCATGTTGAAACTCCTCTAGAATCTTAGTGGCGAATCGGATAGCTTATGGGTCAGATGGGTCCATACCTATTATTTCAAAAACACTAATGTGATGGAAGCTGAGATCAAGACTAATAGTTCTTGGATCATGAAAATGGTTCTGCAATAAAGGGACATTATCCCACAAGTTTAGCAGTCGTGGGATCAGATGATGGGTAGGACCAAATTTCGGATGAAGGCTATGTATGACAAGCTGCGAGAAGATACACAAAGTGTTGCATTAAAGCATTTGATGTATGGTAATGTTGTCCGCCCAAGAGCACTCATGACCATGTGGTTGGCCTGTCATGGCAAATTAGCAACTAAAGATAGGCTTCAAAAGTTTGGCTTGGTGGATAACACCAAATGTTGTTTTTGTGATAATGTGGAAACTATCAATCATTTGTTAATTGGATTCAAATTACACATGTGCCTAAAGTTTTGAATGAAGAAATGCATTGGCTTATGGACTGTGATACAGGTAAAGGATTAAGGGCATCCATTTTCAAAGTGTGGCAAACACCAATTTATAGGAGAAAATTATTGATATGATTGTATATATATGGTGGTATAATGGGAAACTTAGAAAACATATAGTTAGATTGATGATATTTTAGTTATTTCTTTTTGTGGTAGTTTATCTTTTTTTCGGATTGGATTCTAACGATCGCTTTGTACTGATAGTAGTTTGGAGGAATCAAAAGTTTATTTTCTTCCAAAAAAACCATTTTAATAACTAACTGTATTTTTATTGAAATGATCATTGTAAATTGAATTGAATCATAAATGATATTTGATTCAGGCAGATCATGAATCTTGAACATCCATAAACAAAATTCAACATATAAAACAGAAGTGAAAAAATAAATCAAATGGTCAATACATTCTCTTTTCTACTAGTGAGTGATATTCCAATAAAAATATATAGTGCTTCAATAAACACAAACACTCTAATCCAAGAAAAATGAGAGAGCGACAATTTAAAAATATATTCTAAAATTATATATATATATATATATATATATATATATATATATATGAAATTAAAGATAGTGCACTATCAGTGTAAACTAATTTTACACTATCATCCAATAGAATTATAACATTCTGTCATGTCATACCAGTATTTTAAAATTAAACGTGTGACTTGACGGGATACACGTCTGTGATTGATTGACAGTGTAAAAATATTTTATACCGTGAGTGCATATTCTTTTCTCTCATATATATATATATATATATATATATATATATATATATATATATATATATATATATATATATATATATATTGCACTGTCAGGATAAACTAATTTTACACTATCATCCAATAGAATTATAACATTCTGTCATATCATATCAGTATTTTAGTATTTTAAAATTAAACGTGTGATTTGGCGGGATACACATCTGTGATTGGTTGACAGTGTAAAAATATTTTATACTGTGAGTGCATATTCTTTTTTTTCATATATATATATATATATATATATATATATATATATATATAAATTCTGTCAAGACTATTTATTATTAGAATAATGAATAATTATATTCTAAAATAAGAAACGATTTCTAATATTTTTTAATCATTGTCGTATTTAAAAGTTGATTATATCTTATTAAATCATGTTATACAAATTTGTAATGCAACCTGATTTTTATAAATGTTAATAAAATACACAAATAAATGAAACATACTTGAATCTTTTTACTTAATAGTCAAAAGGTCAAAACGGTCATTGCAGAATATATAGGGGGAAACCTTAAAACGGATATATACTGTGATCTGCCACCGGTGTGATTTTAATTACCTGCTTCCTACTCATTCACTTCTTTCCGGCAACGCAACGCACACATTCAATGCATGCAAACGATAATCAATAACTGAGGCAGAACCCTTTAGCCACGGATTGATGACGTGGTAAAACGCCCCCACTCTTTTCTTTCTTCCTAACGAAGCAATCTCATTCTCCCCAAACCCTCGCTATTCTCTCTCACCGTTTCTCGCCATGCCTAAATCCAGTATCGACCCCAAATCCGCCGATAATCGGTCGGTTTATTCTTTCAATTATTTATTTCGCATTATTAGATTCAATTCAATGTTTTGTTTTTCATCTATTCGTTTATTAGATCGAATTCTTATTCGACTCGTTGTTTTAATTTTGTTTTAATTTTGTTTGTTAGGTTGAATTTCAAGGTCAAGGTCGCTGCAATGGGGAGAAAGCGGTCCAAGAAAACTACAATGGATCCACTTAAGCCGAGGAGGCCTCCGAGTGCTTTCTTTGTTTTCATGTATGTTTCATTGCTCAACATTTTTTGAATATTGCTGTGAATGTGAATGTGATTGTGGATTAGTTCTTCATTGTAGCTGTGTTTTTTTTTATATGGTTGCAGGTCTGAATTCAGAGTGAAGTTCTCAAATTCAAACAGAGTCAATGGCGTATCTATGGTGACTTGTTTGATCTAGTTTTACTTTCATCTTTTATGAATTGTTTTTTGAAATTTTTTGAAACGGTTTCGAGATCTTTTAAGTGAGTTGTAGTGAATTTTGATCAGGTTAGTAAAGCTGGTTCTGAGGAATGGAAAGCGATGTCGTATGCGGTGAGTGATTTGATTCTGTTTCACTGGAGAAAATTTTGAAAATGTTAGTTTGGGTTTGATTTTAATATTGTTTTGTGGTTTATGGGTATTTCAGGAGAAGGCTCCTTACTTTGCCAAGGTGGGAAAGATGAGAGAGGAGTATGAGAAGATTAAACGTGCCTATAATGCGAACGCAGAAAAGAAGGAAGAGGACTATGAGGAGATTATACGAGCCTACAATGTTAGATTGGTAATTACTTTAATTTTATCTTTTTATACAAGTCAAGACAAATGATGTTCTTACAAGTTAAAGTCTACCTCAATGATGAGGAGGAAGATGATATATAATTCATCTTGTTGATGGTTGGGTTGGTTCTTTAGATAGGATGATGAGGAAGAAATAGCTTGAGAGAGGAGATAAAGTGATGGAGACAGTCCATATGCATGTGTGTTATTATCTGCTATGTGGACCGTCTAACTATGTTTGGATTGATCGAGCATACTGTCATAACTTGTCCTATTGATCTAACCTCTTTGTTAATCTTTGGTTTATGCTAGTGCTTCACTGCACAATCTCCACCATTTGCAATGTATCTTTCAACCATCTCTTTTGCCCTTGTTGGCCATTAATAACATTTACTTTAAAATCCGAATTTAAATGTCAACACAAACATACATTAGCTATTAATCCTTCGATAACCTCTTTCGCAAGTAAATGCAAAAAAGAAGGTTGAATGATACATGGAAAATGTTTGTGAGAGAGGGTTGAAGGAAACATGTCAAATGTCCGTGTTGTGTTAGAATTTAAATCTAGGATTTATTGTGAGAATTATCAACTAGACATATATGTCTGGGTTGGAGAATCTGAAATGACAAATTGTGTGTTGCATTGGTGTAAGCCAAATATTAATGAAGAGGTGGAAGTGTATGTTATGCTGATTCACTTTGTTGGGATTTAAAGGCTTACATATTTTTGATACATTAGTCATGGTAGAAATGTTTTTTGGTTAAAGGTAAGGTGTGTCAAATCAACCACAAATGAATGACTAAATCAGTGTGATCGTGTAATTTTGAACAAGTTAATTGGTAACTAGGCGACCTTACATGTGCAAGGGTGTGTGTCAGGAAGTAAATGGCTGTATTTAAATTGACATGAAACGTAAAAAGTTTTAAAATGCCGGAAGATAAATTGTCTGACATGGAAATATAAACTGCTGAATATTATAGGAATTTAAAGACACCGGAAGGTGTTAGAACTTGGAATTTTCGCCTTCATTGCCATCCGCCTCTAGTCGCGTAAATTGTGGCATTTTGCTTGCCTTCATTGAAGCCTCCAATACCTTCATTGTGTTGGTTTGAAGGGGTGGATTTAGTCCCAAATTGCTTAGAGATATGGCCGTGTTGTGTTTATAAGTGGGGGCAATTCTCACCTTAAATGCCGGTTTTGTAGGGATGATTTAGGCCCAACCCACACATTCTAAGAGGTGGTATCTCAGAGCCTATCCTTGATCATTTGTTAAGTTTCCCACATCGTCCACTCTTCGGCCTCATCGAGTACCGAGCGTGAGAGTGTGTGTTGGAATTTCCGCCTTCATTGTGGTCCACTCCTAGTCGCCTTACATTTTGCTTGTCTTCATTGCAACCTCTAACACCTTTATTGTGTTGGTTTGAAGGGGTGGATTTAGTCCCATATTGTTTAGAGATATGGCCTGTGTTAGTGTTTATAAGTAGGCACAATCCTCACTTACAAGCTGGTTTTGTAGGGGTGAATTAGACCCGATCCACACATTCTAAGAGAAGGCATAACTAGATCATGGGAGTTTTCGTTAGTTTTCAATTTATGAGTAGGCTTCAGAATGAATGTAAGTGTGAGACATCGATTACATTTTTTGAACTAGTATTTGTGTAGAAAGGAAATTGGATGACTACCCATTATTCACTATGTTGTGGCAATTATTCACTATGTTGCTGTATATCATTGTTAAAGCGCTAATGGTTGACTAACACTCTTCTCGAATTCGCTTACATCTGCTTGTGGATCCTTGTAGGTTACATCTACTTGATGTCAACTATTTTCCCTTTGAATCTTACCCGTGATTACTCTGTTGTATTTGGCTATCACTTGTTCAGTTGTCGTCATTACTTGATTTTTTTCTTTAATTTATACAACAAGCTATTATGAACTACTGTCGATTGAGTGTCTTACGTTTCAATGAAAGGACCAAATTTGTTTCCGACGCGTCGATTGTAAGGTGCAAATATAGTGATTGTTGCTTGGTAGTCATCCATCTTGTCAACAGCCACTTCAATTCAACTCTCGCCTCCTTTAAACCATGTGCTTAAATAATGTCGGTCATTGCCTACCTTTTGGGAAATTTAGACTTTCCGGATCATTTTTTGCATTTAAATATTTCATAGTTGAAGTCCAAATTTCCTCATTCTCAAATCTCTCCTGCCTCTTCTATTATTATACTTCTTCGAGCATTTCTTTGTCTTCACAACCTTTCAATTGCTTCTAAGAAATTTGCTTCGAATACAGTTGGATCCTTGTCACCCATGGCTCTCTACGATGATGCTATGCTGACATGTGAAGATTTTATGGTGAAGTCGGGTAATTAATCATATCCCTTCTGCTTCTCTTTCTACAAAATTTGCCTTCTTAGGGCCTCATTTCCCCTCAAAGGCGTTCCTTCTAAATATGAATCCAACTTCCCTTGTGCTCAAGGTGAACTTCTTGCTTCTCTTTCCACTTATCACACAACCATTTTCAACATAAAGGCTTGTATTGTGAGAATGCCTCAATCCAATTTTATTTGTCGGTATGTTGAATGGCTTGATTGCGTTCAAGCTGTTCATGGAAAGAAACAGACATTTTTTGTTTCACTAAACTTTCTCGTAATCATGTGCAGGTGGGAATATTGTTGGTCGTAACCTATGTAGCACCAACACCTCTGAAAAAAGGTGTGTCCGTGTCGGACACCAAAACCGACACCTTTGATTATGTTTAAATTATTTAAATTTCAAATTATTACCGGTGTCACCATGTCAGTGTCGGTCTCGTGTTCGGGGTGTTCGTGCTTCATAGGTCGTAAGAGTTTTTTAATTTTGAAATCATACTATAACAAATTCCATCATTGATGTGTCGATCTTCATTGGTCTTCTTTCTGATTGCGTCGTCATCAATCCTTTCATTAAGAGGCTCACGTGGATATTTATAATAATACTTCTTTTTCCACATTCATTGTTGTTCACTACCAAAAATATGGTGTTGTCAACGACCGAGAACATGTTGCCTTTTTTCTTCTTTGGTTGTCGGGCCATAATTTTTGCAATAAATTTGTGGCCGTCACTGAAGCTCTTATTTCCATGGCCACACTTTTTCCTAATGGCAAAAAGTTGGCCTTGAGTCAGTACATTCTTGTTGACTTCTTTTATACCATGTATGACTTGGTTGACAGTATAATAAGAAAAGACTTGCAACAATGTTGGTGGTCCAACTGGGCTCCTCCAACTTTAGTTCAATGTCGATGTTTCTAGATTTGTTGGCCTCTTGTTATTCCTTTCATTTAACTCACTTTCTTCTCAACATTATTACATAACCTCTATGTTATCTGCAGCCTGGTGACTATGGTACTGTTTTTAGTCCTGCATCAACGACCAATAAGATAAAACTAATGGCCGACACTTCCACCCAAGGTCGGTCCTTAAAGGTATAACTTTCTTTCCCCCCCAATATAACTACTTGAATTCCATAACGGGGGCTAACTGTGAATTTGTTTTTTTCTTCTAGATGTTGGAAATGTCTTCCTTCCCCTCAACTTCCTCCGCTGACGAGTCTTCGTCGTCGGCCGAAATCCAAGGGGTTCAGTCAAAGCCTTCCGGTTCACATGCGACTCCGACTCAATCTTTTGACTCATGCCAGGTAATTTTTTTACTTGTTTTCCTTATAAGTTTTAAAAGATTTAATGTGAATTTGTGCTGACAACATTTCTTTTGTTCATAGCCCATTGCCATGATTTTACCTGAAAACTATGCCAGCGATGATGACAACTATGCCAGTGATGATGAAGACGTTCAAACAGTTATTGGTGAGGTAATGTGTTGCGTTATCTTCTTTTCTTATCATGACTTACCGACATCTCTAACAGTTTGTTTATGTCCATCAGAAAGTTCCGTCAGGTTTTGACACTGTGAGGGCAGACCCACAACCAAACAATTTTCAATCTGAAGATGTAGTCATGAAGGAAGATACAGTCTTTTCCAAAGAAACAGCCACCTTGAAACATGTTTTCCACGAAGTCGACCCTCATCAAGATCCAACGGATGACCTACTTCACCAGGCTGAGAAAGACTGTAACAGCGACACTGATGACGCTGACCCTGCAAATGACTTGCTTTCTTTGCTGACCAACCCAAGTCGAGTAGTTTCTATGGCATCTGGTATGTTCTCCCCTGTTGCTGAGCATGATTCTAGTGACTCCAAGGCCATGGAACTTTTCAAAGAACTGAAGGGATTGATGTCAAAGCCTTTGGATGTCGCTTCTGTTGACATCTCTGCATGCAACCAAATGAGGAGGCTAGTTGAAGAACTCAGCCCTCTCAAGCAACTACTACCTCTCTCAAGCCAAATTACTCTTGAGCAGATCAACAACTTTCTTTCCCTTCACGCCTCCAAGAATGCTCTCTTAAGATTTATCCTTCCTGTTTACGAGCAAGCGGTGAAGACCAAAGAAGACTTGGTGAAGAAGCTCCTTTCTCTCAGAGAAGAAAAAGACAAGATTGCAGCTGATAGAAAGCAGCAAGAGGCAGTTAAGGTCAAGGCTGAAGAGAAAGTTGAGATACTCAAGAAGCAATTAGCCTTGGCTGAGGTGGAACTAGCTGAAGCTTACACTGGTATCAGTGACTCCATGGAGTTGGAGAAGAAGCGTGTCCACAACATTAATGCCCTTCGCACTGAGGTGAATCAGACGGCAACAACTCTAAAGAATCTTCGGTCCGACTATGAGACAGCAATGTCGACTAAGAAAGACCTTGAGGACTTGTTGTCAGAGATTAACCAATCTAGTTCCCCCTGGTGTACTTGAAAGGTGTATTTATTTTCCATTTTGTATAGTCCACGATTGGATAGGTTTTATACAATGTTCATTTGAGTTTTCCTTGATTGGTGCTTTAATTACTGCTGGCGTTTATTGGGGGCTTGGCTCATACCTCAAAGTAGTTAAAACTGACCAAAATTAGTACTTCATAAGTTCTTCTCATACCCAATCAATAAATAGGACCAATCTCAAATCATTTTTTCTCACTTCAAACTGGGTTTTTCATGGCTTTCTTCTCCTTTCTAGTGCTTTATTCTTTATTTCGTTCTTCCAAGCTTTTTATTTTCTTCACGGGTCCTTAAATTAGTTTTCTAACAAATAATATTGGAGATTGCTTAATGTGCTTTAAGCATTGCTTTTCCACTCTAAAGAAAAACCAAAACAATCCATCAAATTCAAAAATATATCTTTGGACGTACCTCATTCATACACAATTCTTTCGTTTTTGAGTTACGTCTCAATTTTATAATTAAATTTAATATGGAAATACATATGAGTACCGTACGGAGATGTATTTTCGGATTCTAATGAACCAGTAATAGAAATGAAACAGTTGTAGAAAAAGAGATAAATTAACATCGATAGTTGTTATGACATACATAAAAAACAAAACATTACATAGATAATTGTTAACATAAATTGAACAATACATTTAATCATCAAGTAGAAAGTTTCAACATCTTCAAAATATCTTTGGTGGATCTTGCAATTTTTGCATTCATCTCGATCGAACGCTTTGTTTTGAAACGGTAAAATTTACTCTATATAACCCTTAAATCTCCATATGTCTTCAGTTCAAACTAGTTGAACTGAATGTTTCCTTTGTGGTCAATCGAGGGTGAACAGTACTCGAGTTTGAAAAAATTTCGATTGTTTGAGTATTCTAGGAGATACTCCAATATGGATTTCAGATCCACAAGAGAGATGTACTCGGTAGATAAATGTGACATGCCAATATATGTTCATTCTGGTGTAATGTTATTTTGTTAAAAATATGAGAAGAGAGACACATATTTATACAATTTTTTTTGCTAACGTGGACCTTAGAAATTCAATCATGTCCTAGGAAAAGTTTAGGAGATGTACTTCCGAATAGACCTACCATACTTCGTTGTGTGAAATTTGTGAAAATATGATGCATCCAAAAATACATTTTCGAATAAACTCATGTTCGTATTTTTTTAAAATATTTGGTGCGAATCCGAAAATGCATTTAGGGATGCACCCGACACTGTTCACTCATAATCAATTTCAGAAACAAAGTTTGTTTTACGATAGAAAATGGAGAAATATTTTGGAAACTGAAATAGAGATCGAAATTTATTAAAATGTATATATTTAACATCATTAATATTAATACAATATTGCATACAAAATATGTCTAACCAAATAAATACATTGTTGAGTAAAAACTAAAATGAATCGAAACATGTCACCGTCTAAATATATATGTTTTCTTAACTGTGTACCCACACTTTGAGCTATCAGAACCTACATTCTCAACTCGTTTGGTTCTGTGAAAAATAAAATTCAATCTTGCTCGAGATATGTTGTCGATCAATTGTGAATATTGATTGTTGTCTTTGAATTTGTGTTCCAACAATGTGATGTGTTAGATAATTAATAGATAAAATTCTTTTAATCTTGTACCTGCATTTACAATTTTTCAAAAGAACCATTAAGAAGATATACTTCAACCTAACCATCACTTGCAGGTCTGAGCACATACCCTGGGAAGATAAATATAATTGCTCCAATCTTTAACTATGATCTTTCCACATTGAATTCTGCTTCTAACGTCATATTAGAAGGGAATTGGGTATATCAAAGCTAATAGATTTAAATGGACTTTAATCCCATCCCAATTACCGACTTCTTTACTAAGTCTCTAGTTAACCCCTTCGTCAAGTGGTCAGCTAAGTTTTGTTGCGACCGAACAAACTCTATAGATATCACCCCATTCATGATTAATTCTCTAATCATACTATGTCTGACACCCAAATGTCTAGACTTTCCATTGTATATTTGACTATAAGCTTTAGCCAATGTGGCAGTACTATCACAACGGATAGAAATTGGTGATATCGGTTTAGGCCATATCGGAATCTCGTATACCAAGTTCCTTAGCCATTCTGCTTCTTTACCAGCAGCAGCTAATGCTACAAACTCAGATTCCATTGTGGAACTAGTTATACATGTTTGCTTCTTGGAAGCCCATGAGATAGCACCTCCCCCAAGCAAGAACACCCATCCACTTGTAGAGGATGAATCTTCAGCATTATTTATCCAACTAGCATCCGAATAACCCTCTAACACCGAAGGAAATCCCATATATGACAATCCATAATTCATTGTACCCTTCAAGTACTTGAATACCCTAGTTATCGCATGCCAATGATGCCGGCTAGGATTACTCGTAAATCTGCTCAACTTTCCAACCGCATAAGCAATATCCGGTCGAGTGCTAATCATAGCACACATCAAAGAGCCTATAACTCTTGAATATTCGAGTTGATCTATAGGTTTACCTGTATTTGGCATAAGTTTTTCTCCCGGATCCATTGGAGTACTTACTGGAGAACAACTTTCACAATTGAACTTCTTGAGCATTTTCTCAATGTAATGAGATTGCGTAATTACAATCCCTTTATTTTCCTGTTTAATCTTAATTCCTAGAATAACGTCCGCTTCTCCCATATCTTTCATGGAGAACTTTGATGACAAGAAATTCTTTGTTATATCAATTTGATTTTGGTCGGTGCCAAAGATCAACATGTCATCAACATATAAGCAAATGAAAACTCCTTTACCGGATGTATCAAATTTGCTATATACACATTTGTCAGCTTGGTTTAGAATGAAACCATTGGACAAAACAACCTCATCAAACTTTTGATGCCACTGCTTCGGAGCTTGTTTTAGCCCATATAATGACTTAATTAGTTTACACACTTTATGTTCATTACCAGGCATTACAAAACCTTCAGGTTGCTTCATATACACTTCTTCTTCCAAATGACCATTCAGAAAGGCTGTTTTGACATCCATTTGGTGAATCACTAGATTATGAATAGCCGCCAAGGCAATCAACAATCTAATAGTAGTGATACGGGCAACAGGAGCATAGGTATCGAAATAATCAATCCCTTCCTTTTGTCTGAAGCCTTGGATAACTAGTCTAGCTTTAAACTTGTCAATTGTACCATCGACTTTCATCTTCTTTTTGAAGATCCATTTGCAACCCAATGGTTTGCAACCTGGTGGTAAATCAGATAGTATCCAAGTATTATTTTCCATGATAGAGCCAATCTCTTCATCAATTGCTTCTTTCCAAAAAGCAGAATCTCGAGACTTGATAGCTTCATCATACGTTCTTGGATCCTCTTCAATACTATAGCAATAACAATATTGAGTGTCAATCTGATCCTTTGATCCCTCAACTAAATATAGTTGGAAATCAGATCCATAAGATTTAGTTTTTCTAGCTCTTTTGCTCCTACGGGGTTCAAGTGCTTGACTTGGCACATCATTTGAATGATCATCTCTTAGAGATTCATCTGAAATAGGTATAGAGTCCTTTGGTCTAGGTACAGAGGAGAAACAGTTCTCATCAAATATGGCATCTCTCGATTCTATAATTGTGTTAATAGAGATCGAGTCATTAGGCTCTATAACATAGAACCTATAGGCCTTGGAGTGCTCGGCATATCCAACAAAGATGCAAGCTACACCCTTTTCACCCAAAGTTTTCCTTTTTGGGTCCGGGAGTCTAACCACGGCCCTACAACCCCAAACACGTAGAAATGTCAGGTTGGGTCGTTTCTTATACCAAAGTTCATATGGGGTAGTTTTGTTCCTTTTATTGGGAACTCTATTTAACAAATAGCATGCCGTTAACATGGCTTCTCCCCAAAATCCTTCACTCAGACCAGAGTAAGATAACATGGCATTCACCATTTCTTTTAGCACTCTATTTTTCCTTTCAGCCACACCATTTTGTTGAGGTGTGTAAGGAGCCGTAGTCTCATGAATGATTCCTACGGATTGGAAAAACACAGGATCATAATATTCACCACCTCTATCTGTGCGTAATGTTTTAATCAACACATTCTGTTGCACTTCAACTTCAGTTTTATAAATTTTGAATTTATCTAAGGCTTCGTCCTTAGCGTGCAACAAATAGACATAGCAGAATCTAGATGTGTCATCTATGAAAGTGACAAAATATTTTTTATGCCCTAATGATGGAGTAGCATGTAAATCACATAAATCACTATGTATCAACTCAAGAATGACAGATTTCCTTGTTATACTTTTAAATGGTTGCCTAGTTATCTTAGTTAACATGCAAGTTTTACACTTTTCTACATTTTTATCAAGATTAGGAATTAATTTATCTTTAGACATTTCATGCATTCTTTTATAATGTACATGTCCTAGACGAGCATGCCATAACGAAGAATTGATAATATTCGAAGAGGACATAAATACAGAACCAGAATCATTAGGAACTCCATTCAAATTCATCATAAACATACCATTATTATAATATCCAAATCCTACAAACACACCAGACTTTGATAATACATATTTATCTGATTCACACACTTGCTTGTATCCAAGCTTATTTAATACAGGGCCAGAAATTAAATTCTTTCGTAATTTAGGAACATACAAAACATTAAACAAAGTAATAGTTTTTCCGGAACTGAATTCTAACACCACGTTTCCTTTGCCTTCAACGGGAGCGAAGTGATCATCTCCCATGTAGAGGACAGAACCATCTTCCACTGGAACAAAAGTCTTGAACCAGAAACGATCCTTGCAAACATGTGTAGTGGCGCCAGAATCAATCCACCATGCGGTAGCATCATCCTTGGTTTTCGGATTGGTCCTTAGACCCCTTTCCTGAACCACTTGCATTCGCGTTATCGTGCTTTTTAACGAAGCGACAAGCCCTCTTGAAGTGGCCTGTTTTACCACACTTCCAGCATTCTAATTTCGGTTTCTTGTTAGCACCGAAACTGCCCTTATTGTCCTTGAAAGCACGCTTCTTTCCTTTGTTTTTGTTGTTACCGTTCCTACCACCCTCTTCGATCATATTAACCGAGGGTCCAGCAATTTCTTTGCCTTTTCCTTTGTTATCCTCCTGCGCTCTTAGAGATTCTTCTATGCGCAAGTGACTTCCAAGTTGGATCAAAGACAATTCGTCTTTTCCATGTTTCAGATTGTGTTTGAAATCTTTCCACGAAGGAGGCAACTTGTCTATGATGCTTGAGACAGATATTGTTTCATCCATATTTAATCCGTGTAGTGTGAACTGTCCAAGGATTCGGAGGAGTTCATTGAATTGTTCCATGACAGACCTTGATTCAACCATTTTGTAGTTGTTGAAATCAGTCACCAGAAACTTTTTACTGGATGAGTCCTCTGCCATGTACTTGGATTCGAGACAATCCCACAATTCCTTTGCAGATTCTATGTTTTGGTAAATATCAAATAAGGGATCAGACATACCGTTAAGAATGTGCCCTCTGCATATGTAGTCGTCGTTCTCCCACTTTGATCTGCGTCTCAGATTTTCAACTGTGTCATCTTCCCGAATTTCTGGAATCGGTGTAGATGGGACATGCACCACCTTCAACGTTGTCAACATGAAATGCATCTTCTTCTGCCAACGCCTGAAATCTTGTCCTTGAAACTTGTCCAATTTTCTGAAATTTCTGGTCATCTCCTTGACGGTGTTTCCTCCAGCCATGATTATCAGATGAATACTTTGTTCGTTTGTTAGATAATTAATTGATAATCCTGGATAATCTTCGAAGAATCGTGTTCGTTCACTTTCCGAACAAAGTATTTCGACCCTATTTATGCCTGGGTTCACGAAATCTTTGTGGGGATAATTCTTGAAGAAAGAATGTTTCTGGCAAAAGAAAGATTCTGGAACGTAGAATGGTTTTTTGTGTGTAACCCTAAACCGAGGCAAGATTTCCCCCTTTTATAGGAGAACGAAAACTGAAAACGAAAAGTCATACCTTTTCAAGAAAAACGGTAATAACGGCTGGGAAGGTTCAGCGGGACCCCAGCCAGGGGCTCTGCCCCTTGGACCCCGGCAGGGCGCTGCCCCGCACCCCGCCAGAGGCTTCGCCCCTTGGAACCCCAGCGGGGCGGTGCCCCGCACCCCGCCAGGGGCTACGCCCCTTGGAACCCCGTTTTCAATTACTTGCAGTCAATTACACGTTGGCTCTACGAGCGTGCACTCCGCACTACTCCTAACTCGTTTCCAAGCTTTAACGCATAATTGCATCGGCCTATAGTAAATCTCATTACTACTAAAATCATGGGTGATACTAAAATCACCAACATGATGTTGCGGCCGAATGATGTATGTATCTTATTATATTGATTTTGGATCATTTGATTCACAGAGTCCAAATCTCTACACAAATCACTCTTACTATTTTCCAAGCAATTATTTAGTGCAGCATGGGCAACCTTAACTCGGTTAGTTGTTGTATTTTCAAGGTCTCTAATCTGATTGGTCCAAGCAGAAATAATATTCTCCTCCACCTGGTCCAAAATTGTACTTTCAACATATTTCGACAAATCTGAATATTTCTCACACCTTCCTGAAAAATATAACAACATCGACATATGATTCTTCCATTGAAGAACTTATTATAAAATTTCATGTTGCCATTGTTCTTTCCACTATCATGCTAGCTTTGACCATTTTTTCGTCTTCACACTTTATTTGTTTGGTTTCTACCACGGGTTTAACTCAACTTCTCACATTCTTTGTGATATGATACCTACAAAATAATGCTATGAAGTAAGAAACACATTTGCAATTGAATTCATCAATGCAGTATCACAATCGGTGACAATGACCTTCAGTGTATTTTCTTTGTCCTTCAATATTGTCCGACACATTTTTAAAGTCCAAGTAATATTTTTCTCTTTTTCGCTCTCAAAAAATGCAAACTCAACCGAATAAGTCTTTTCGGTAGCGGTAACACCAATAATTTCCAATAGTATAAACTTGTACTTGTTGGTCTTATACGTTGAATCAATGATGAGCACAGTGAAAAATGTGTTGAACAACTTTATGAAATTAGGATGAGTCCAAAATATATCTCGAGCAGCTAATTCATCATCACACGCTTGGTACCTAGATACATAATTATTATCATCCAAAAGTTTCAATAGTTGTTGAATTTCAATTCTAACCCCTTAACGTCTTGTTGTTAAGGACATGAATATTGTATACTTGCTTGATATTGAGATATTTCTGGATCTTTTATGTTTTAAAGTTGCAAGTATGTTTTTGGGATGCACCATATTCAATGTCATGTCTGAAACAATTTCCTTCTCTTCAGGCATAAGGCGACATGCAATGGGATGACCGACTAACTTGTCACACATATCATGGTTATGTAAACCACTAATCACATTAAATCTCCATTTATTATTTTCTAAAAGATAATCACACCACTTAAAAGGACACTTACATTTCCTTGAAACAATGTCATCTCGTTTGAACTTCCAGATAGGAGTTCTATACTTGTCACTTCTTTCGCATCTCAGTGTCACAAATGCAAGTCTTATATCTGAACCATTATCGAACCTTCCAATTGCAACATCAAACCCCAATTTGGATGTCTTTGTATGAATTCATTGGAGCATATGATCATGAACCTCAAACTCTTTTCCATTTATAAATTGATTACCAACATCTACCTCTTTGACATCAACATGTTTGATATCTATAGACACAATAGGTTTAAGGATAACATTAGGGTGCACCATATCTAAGACAGATAGTAACAGAAAATAATCAATAAACTGTCTGAAATGAACCTAGAAGAATTCTAGAAATGCAGTTTCGTAGAAACTCACCTAGAATCCAAAAATGCATTTCCGAATGCAACATAACTTTTTCATCACAAAAACCAAATTAATGTGAGTAATGAGAAATAAAATACATGAACTTTACTTTAAGTTTCAGCTTCTTTCTCTCTTTTTGATGTGATGAAACATAAGAACGAAGTTTTAAAGTGCAAAAGTTGATTGAGAATGGAAGAATTGTTTTTAGGATTTTGAAAGAAAATGGAAGTTTGATCATGAAGAAGAAGAACATGCATGGTGTTGTTTTATTAAATTTGTCTCTTGACAATTCTGAAAATACAGCTCTGAAATTGTCATTGACATGCAAAGATGACATGTTACAAATTCCCGCTTCAGAAATGCATTTACGAATTTGTCACTGAGTTGATAATTTAGAAAAATTCTTCGTAGATGCATCTTCAAACTAAATTTTAGAGAAAATATGGACTAAGACTCAGTTATAACATATTTTGATATGATCAATATGCGTTCGAAAAAATATTCTCAAAATCTGAGAGACATTTTACAATTTCTTTGATATTTTATCCTTGCTAGGCCAAATCAAAAGAGAAGCAAACACCTTCCATTGCTAAATATAAAAAAAAAAAACTAATCTACGGTATTGGCGTGTTTGCTTTCCTTTGAGTTGCCATTTGGGAAACTAAGGTGTTTCCTCCCAAACAGTCTTGCAGTTATTGTATTGGCACCATCACTTTCCTTTGAGGCGCCATTTGGTAAACTAAGATTTGTATTTCCTACATATTCTTCTCCATGACATTATTCCAATTAGTAGCGTTTCAGCAATGTGTTCTCTACTGAATCAAGAAGGGATTTGCTTTGGTAGACTCTTAGATCACCAATACCCAGTGCACCTCCAAAATTTTAACTTTTCTAGACTATGATAATCAAATCTTATCTTAATAAGGGTTTATATATTTTAGATTTTTAAAAAAATGTTTTTTTTAAAATAAAATTTATAAAATTGTTTTTTAAAATATTAAAAGATTTTTTATATTCATTTTTTTTAATTGAAAGACTGATTTTGATATCTTATAACATAAATCATACATTATTGAAGATTAAATATAATCGAAATTGCAACTTTTTTAAAAGTTGTATCTCAAAAATGATTTTTATGAAAATCTATTTGAAATAAATTTAAAATTGAGTGATATCTAATTTTTTTCAATAAATGATAAAATATATAAAATAACATTTTAAGAATAACTATTCAAACTAAATTTTTATATAAAATTTTGAAAAATTTCTTTTTAAATTTTTGTACACAATTATGCTACACTATAAAAACCATTTTAAAAAAACAAAATAAACGAATTTTAAATGAGATCGCCTGAATGAATTAACTTCCACCATAATTTTATTTTTAGAATTATACTTCTGTCCAAATCTTTAATCTCAAAATTTTCTCTCTACATTCTCAAATCATCATCTTTTCTTCTCGGTGTTCCTCTAACACTCTCTAGTATTGTCATTTTAAAAAAAAAATCTGATTATTGTATTGTATCATTCCGATCTCAAATTTAAACAACAATAATATATTTTTTATATTAAAAAAAAGTCAAAATTAAAACTAGTTTGATCATATTTAATATTATTATTTTTTAATTTTCTTTAATTAATTTAAATTTAATTTTTCAAATAATTATTTTTTCTCATGGAATAAGTTTTCAAAAAGTGATCATTCTAAAAATACAATTACCTTTTTTTATTACGTTTAGAACACTAAATGAGAATAACTACTTTTCTTGATAAATATAAAAATAATTGTTTAGATTGGAGGAGATTTATTTTTATAATTCTGCAACTGAAATTTTTTAATGTTCTGATTTTACTTGTGGATCGTTCTTTGAAGCACCCTTATTGGGTGATAGAAAATGTTCTTATGAAGGTCGAAAAAATTCATTTTTATAAGTTTTGTGATTCTAGACATAGAGATTGTAATGATTTTGGAGAGATTGATTATTTCTATAGATTAGGGGTGTTCATGGTTCATGAACTGCACTGAACCAAATCAGATTTATAGTTCAGTTCAGTTTATAATAACCATTTTTAAAAAAAATACAGTTAATTACTAAAATGATATCAATTCAGTTTAAAACTAGTTTATAACCGGTTTGTATTTATAAACTAGTTTATAATCAGTTTGCAATTATAAATCAATTTTATAATTTGAACTCTTTTAAAATCAATTTTTTGAATTTCATTAAAAAATAATAATATTTGAAAATATTTATTTTTTTAAAAAAAACTTTTATTTATAAAAATTAATTAAATTTTTTATTTTTCTGAAAAAAAATCAGAATAAATATTTTTAAAATTTCATGCAAAAAAATTTTTTAAAAAAATATTTTGATTTTAAATTTTCGGGGAAAAAAATCCAGAATAAACTATTTTCAAATTTTATTTTCGGAAAAATAAAAAAAAGTATATTTTATTTTATATTTCAAAAGTTTTGGGGAAAAATCTCACTACAAAAATTATTTTATTCTGAAATTTTTATTTAAAAAAAATATTTTTTCAGATTTTTTTAATTTCAAAAAACAATAATTTTTTATTTTTCTGAAAAAATATTTTTTTATTTCAAATTAAATTATATTTTTTTAATGAATAAAAAAAATTATTTTTAGAAAAAAATTATTTTTTATTTTATGGAATTCAAAATATTTTATTTTCAGATTTTTTTTTCTAAAAAAACTATATATTTTTTTATAATTTTATTTTTAATTTTCAATAAAATATTTTTTAATTTTCATAATTATAAATATTTTTAATTACCATTTTTTTCACTCTCATTAATTCTTCTTTTTTTTATTAAATAAAATTATAATTAAAGCAATTTATAAAAGAAAACTGATTATGAACCAGTTTTAAACTGAATTATAATTGATTAATTTAAATGGTTCAGTTCATTAACCATTCAAGTGATTTAGTTATTTTATGGTACAATGCAATTAAGTTTAATCATATAGTTTGGTTAACCATATTTTTGTAAACCCCTATAGATTGAACTCTAATTGATGCAATAGATGATATAGTACTTTAATTTTTAAGATGCATCTGATTTGTTGAAAAACAAGGGACTGAACAACCTATCTTCAATTGTCTTTATTTATTGAAAACGTTTCACATAACAAGACAAAAATTGTAATAAATGACCAGACAAAAATTAAAATTTGTATCTTTTGTTAAACCATGACCATAAGAGAACTTTTAATTATACAAAGAAGTTATTTAAATTATCAAAATACTCTTTGTTCTGGACTGGGCCATGACACTTGGCACGGCACGGCCCAATGCTCGCCAAGCCCACGTCCAAACGACCATGTCCAAACGACCACGAGGACACGTCAGGTGAACGACCGTCCGCCCGAAGAACGTCTCCCCGGCCCCTTAAATACGTGTCGGACAACGAGCGGGTCCTCCCCATACGATCTCCATCCACTCATCGTCAACCCACGCCGCGGACACCTAAGTCGTGTCGGGCAGAGCCATAACGGCATCCCACTCACCACGTCACCCAACTCCCCTATATTGTCTCCTTAGGGATAGGGGCAGTTGGACCAGGGGGCAGACCTTGGTCTAGGTCTTTACGCTTCTTACGCGTCCCCTGGCAGCTCCTCCTTGGGCCTTGCTAATCCAGCCCATTAGGAGCCTTGGCCCAGCGCTGGGGGCTCAATATAAATACCCCTTTCATGGCAAAGGGGCAGGTATTCTAACTCACACTCTGATAACCTCATTCTGTACCTTTTCTGACTTAAGCATTGGAGCACCTTGCAGGTACACCCCCCTCTCATTTCATTCTCCGGCCCATTCACCAAGACCTTGGAAGGCCCTCCTGATCAGGTAAGATCAGTGGCGCCGTCTGTGGGAAGTAGCTATCCCCATCTTCATCAAACGAGGATCAAAAGCTCATTTATTTCTGTCCTTCCAACATGGCCGGAGAACAACATAGCGATCACAGCCGTCCCCTCGTCAACTACAATATGGACGACGGCCCGCCATCCCATGAAACGGACGCTCGGGACGGTCATCCATCCACCCCGTCTCCAGAGCCCCAAAACAACGGGGATGCCTCTCACGCCCACAATTTAGGGGCAGAGACATTTCATCCCATTCCCGTTCCCGTTGAAGGAGACGCCGTAATGATTGCCATGGTGAATGCCCTCAATCAGGCCGGTTCTATGCTCCACCAGCAGCACGAACGAATCATGGCCCTCGAAGCCGAACGACAAGAGGCCCGGCCCCAGCCGGTGAGTAGGATACAACAACATTCGGAGCCAACGAAGAAGCGAGGACGTCGCTCTCCAGAACCCCACGTCAGCAGGGCACGCGCCCGTCGTGACGGTGGTCGAGCGGGAACATCACCAAGGCGCGGACGCAGCCCCGACAACAACGAACTGTCTCCCTTAAGGAGCGACGAGGAAGATTTGCATTGCCCCCTATCTCGGGCAATAATGGAAGCCCCGCTCCCCAAAGGCATGGAGAAACCACCAAATCTAGCTGTGTACGACGGGACTACAGATCCCGACGATCACGTCGACAACGTCAACGCGATGCTCGACTACCGCAATGATATAACCGGGCACCTCAAATGCCGACTGTTCTCAACGACCCTCAGGAAAGGGGCCATGGCTTGGTACAAAAGCTTGGCCCCTGAGTCCATTACGTCATGGAGAGTCATGAGGTCCATGTTCACCAGGCACTTTACAGCTTCCCGTCGTCACCCCAAGACTGAGGCGACCCTTGAAGCCATAGTGCAGAAGAAGAATGAAACACTGCGCTCATACATCGAGCGATTCAACCAGGAGGCTGTCGAGGTAGATACCACCGAGCACATGAAGAAGTATCTCCTCGAGAGAGGTCTCTTGCCCGGCAGTGAACTTAGCAGAGCCGTAGGGATCGAGCCTCCCCGCACCTTAAACGAGCTCCTGCATAAAGCCCAGGCCTACATCAGATACGAGGAAAAGCAGGTGGCACACAATGCCCGCAGCGGACGTAACGCTGGGGAGACCGAGCACTCAAAACGCGAGGACACGAGCATTTCCCGTCGCAACGGAGACAAACGAAGAGAAGAAAGACCTCGCGAGCTCCGGGAAGGAAGAGGCCCCGCGGGCAGATATAGCGAGTACACCTTACTGACAGCTCCTCGAGAGCGCATCCTCGCAGAATGTATCAACTCTGAATTTAAGCAGGGCAGGGTCAGGTTCCCAAAACCGTCTGCACCAAAGCCCCACACCGACAAATCAAAGTACTGCCGGTTCCACAGAAGTCACGGGCACGTGACCGAAGACTGCGTCCACCTGAAGGATGCGATAGAAATTTTAATCCAAGAGGGGCACCTGAAGCAGTATACGAGGAAGAACGAAGCTCCCAGA
Source organism: Lathyrus oleraceus (assembly GCF_024323335.1). Taxonomy (NCBI): domain Eukaryota; kingdom Viridiplantae; phylum Streptophyta; class Magnoliopsida; order Fabales; family Fabaceae; genus Lathyrus; species Lathyrus oleraceus. The sequence goes on along the minus strand of NC_066581.1, from coordinate 262,975,557 downwards.
CACGACGAGCCAGAGAAGAAGAGACCCCGGGAAGACACACCCCCTGACAACTCTCCCTATCAAGTGGCCCTCTGCGTGTCACGACCGGAAGATTTCTTCCTCCCCGAACCATTGCCCGAGGGCAAGATCACTGCACTCAGCCCCTGGGAAAACTTCCCTACCACACTGGTGATATCAGGAGGAGGAACTAACGGGGAATCCGCGGCCCTCTCCGTCAAACGTAAGTTCGACGAACTCCTACTGACTGCCCCCGAGCAGAAAGCGACATTGACAAAATACCGGGGAAAATCCAACCCAATATCCTTCTTCCTGGAGGAACTCCCGGGCGGATCCCCGAACTCGGGCATCCCACTATTGATAAGGGCAAAGATGGCCCAATTCGACGTACGACGCATCCTGGTCGACCAAGGCAGCTCAGTGGATATCATGTACGTCCACCTCTTCAAGACTCTGAAGCTAGACAAGACCAACTTAGCCCCCTACGTCGGATCAGATCTCCAAGGATTCAACGGAGCAACAACCAGACCGTGGGGATATGTTGAGCTCCTCGTCACCTTCGGCGAACAAGAAACGGCCAGGGAAGTCAAAATCCAATTCCTGGTCGTAGACTGTCCGTCTCTCTACAATTGCATCTTTGGACGCCCGACACTGGCCGAACTCACCGCGGTCCCATCCACCGTCCACCTGAAGATGAAATACTACACCAAATTGGGACGTGTGGTCACCATCCATGGTGACATCGAAGCATCCCGGCGATGCTACGACGCCGCAGTAAAAGGACAGGCCGTAATCAGCACGAAGAGCAACTGCAACAACAAAAAACTCAAGACCGAGGATCCTGCCCGAGGAGTCAACGCCATCGACCTCAACTGTCGCATCGGGCTGGACGAGACCGAAGAGGGGAGGTTCCCCAAGGAACGCTCTCTCGAACACCCGGTCCGACCAATCCCCGACGGGGAGTTCGAACTCATTCCTCTTGGGGACGATCCGGAAAGGACGGTGAAGATAGGTAAGGGACTACCCGAGGAAACAAGAGAAGAGCTAGTAGCATGCCTCAAAGAGAACTCCGACCTCTTCGCGTGGAATGCCGCAGAAATGCCCGGGCTGGACCCCGAGATCGCGTGTCATAAGCTAGCTTTAGACCGGGCAGCCAAGCCCATAGCACAGCGTAGACGCAAGCAATCGCCCGAAAAGGCAGAGGCTGCCGAGCGAGCTGTAAAAGACCTCTTAGAGGCAAATTTTATTTCTGAAGCCCAGTACACAACCTGGCTCTCTAATGTAGTCCTCGTTAAGAAAAATAATGGAAAATGGCGTATGTGTGTTGATTATACTGATCTTAATAGGGCTTGCCCGAAAGATGCTTTCCCCCTCCCTAATATAGACTTGCTCGTTGACAACTCTGCAGGTTTTAAACTCTTGTCCTTCATGGACGCATATAGTGGATACAACCAGATCCCTATGTCGCCCGCAGACAAGAAACACACAGCGTTCATGACCCCAACGGGCAATTACTATTACAACGTGATGCCGTTCGGGCTCAAGAACGCTGGCGCTACATACCAACGCATGATGAACAAAGTCTTCAAGGACGAAATAGGGGACATGCTCGAAGTGTACATGGACGACATGATCGTCAAATCACACGAGGAGATAACCCATGCTCGACACCTTGCGAAGGTATTCGGGCAGGCGAGACAGTGTAAAATGAGGTTCAACCCCGAAAAATGCACGTTCGGAGTCCGGGCAGGCAAGTTCCTCGGTTTCTATCTCACCGAAAGAGGGATCGAGGCCAACCCCGACAAATGTCGGGCATTCTCGGAGTTTCCGACCCCGAAAACCAAAAAATCGATCCAGTCACTCAATGGAGTGCTCGCCTCACTCTCCCGTTTCATCGCCAAGTCCGCCCAGCACGCGTTGCCATTCTTCAGACTCCTTCGCAAAGAGGCTACCTTCGACTGGACCGATGAATGCGAGCAAGCGCTACTCCATCTAAATAAGGTTCTGTCCCAACCCCCGGTCTTATCACGGCCATCAGAAAAGGAAACCCTATACTTATACCTATCCGTGGCAACCGAGGCCGTCAGCGCCGTTCTAATAAGAGAAACCGACGAAGGACAAAAGCCCATCTATTTTACGAGTAAAGCACTCCAAGGTCCCGAGCTCCGATATCAGCAAATCGAAAAGGTCGCCCTGGCCCTCATCAACACAGCGAGGAGACTACGATATTACTTCCTCGCACACACGATAAAGGTGAGGACCGACCAGCCAATCAAACAGCTGCTCGGGCGCCCGGATATGGCCGGGAGGATGCTCAAGTGGTCACTAGAACTCTCCGAATTCGACATACAATACGAAAGTAGGAAAGCCTTGAAAGCTCAGGCACTGGCCGACTTCGTCGCGGAGATGACCCACTGCCCGACTCCAGTAGAAAGCGCCCACAAATGGACGATCTTCGTCGATGGCGCCTCTAGCACATCAGGCAGCGGGGCCGGGATCATCCTCGAAAATGAAGAAGGGATCCTGATAGAGGTATCATTAGCGCTAGCGTTCCCAACATCAAACAACCAAGCCGAATACGAAGCCTTCCTCGCAGGCCTGAGGTTAGCCGAGGACCTGGGAGCAAAAGAGGTAAAAATATCCACCGACTCCCAGCTCGTGGCCTCACAAGTGCGAGGAGAATACCTAACCAAGAACGACAACCTCCTCGAGTACTTGTCCCTCGTCAAAGAAAAACTTGATAGATTTGAAAAATGGGAAGTTCAACACATACCCCGCGAGCACAACACACGGGCAGACGTTCTCTCGAAACTAGCCAGCACGAGGAAAAAGGGTGGGAATAAATCAGTAATCCAAGAAATTCTCCCTCGGCCCAGCATCGACAAACTACCGCCTCCACTCGAGGTCAACGCTATTGGAGATACCCACTGTTGGATGACACCCATCTACAATTACCTCACACGAGACGAACTCCCGGCTGACCCGAAAGAGGCGACCACTGTCAAACGACGCGCATGCTCGTACGTACTCCTCGAAGGCAAACTCTACCGGAGAGGATTCTCCATCCCACTACTCAAATGCGTCGAGGAAGAGAAAGTCCCCGACATACTTGGAGAGATACACCGGGGAATTAACGCTCAACACCTCGGCGGACGATCGCTCGCACGAAAAGCCCTTCGAGCAGGCTACTACTGGCCGACCATGCAAAACGATTCGAAAGAGCACGTCAAAAGATGTGACAAATGCCAACGACATGCCGACATGCACCTCGCACCCCCGAACGACCTCAAATCACTGTCTTCCCCATGGCCCTTCGCGTGGTGGGGCATGGACATCCTCGGACCCTTCGTCACCGGATCATATCAGAATAAATACCTCATCGTCGGGGTGGATTACTTCACCAAATGGATCGAGGCGGAGACACTGGCTAAAATAACCGCGCAGAACGTTCTCCGGTTCTTCAAACGCAATATCCTCGCTCGGTTCGGTATACCCCAGGCACTTGTCACAGACAACGGGACACAATTCACGGACGGAGGATTCCAGGACTTCGTCGCCAGCCTGGGCACCACACAGCATTTCACGTCTGTCGAGCATCCGCAGACGAACGGGCAAGCAGAGGCGGCCAACAGGGTAATCTTACGTGGCCTCAAACGCAGACTCGGTGAGGCAAAGAGGGCATGGGTCGAGGAGCTACATAGCGTCCTATGGGCCTACCGCACGACACCACATTCTACCACCGGGGAAACCCCGTTCCGACTAACTTACGGCACCGAGGCAGTCATCCCGGTGGAGATACGGACGCCAACGAGGAGGACAGAGGAGCCCCTAGACGAGGAAATGAACGATGAAACCCTTAGAGCCGAGCTCGACCTAGTCGAGGAGATACGTTCCGAAGCAGCTCTCAGGGAAACAACCCTCAAACAAAAAATCGCACTACGCCATGACGCGAAAGTCATAAAAAGAGAGTTCCAGGTCGGCACCCTGGTCCTCAGAAGAAACCAGAAAAACCCGAGAGAGGGCAAACTGGCGGCCAACTGGGAAGGCCCTTACCGCGTCCGCGACAAAACGAGCAACGGGGCCTATTACCTAGAAAACCTACAAGGAGAACAACTCGCTCGACCATGGAACGCGGAAAAACTTAGACAATATTACAGCTAAATACACCACGGGGAGACGTGGCAGGTACGACCACGCTCTTCGTCCCCAAAACCCCAGGGAGGAACCACGAGACCCGGGAACGATCCGGGGTCACATAACAAACACAACCCTCCCCGACGGTTGGGATCTTGACCAAGACTCAACGTCGAAGTACCAGGACTGGCAGGGCACCCAGCTCGCGATGGGAGGGCCCAAGCCTCGGGACCAGGGTTCGAACAACGGACCCGGGCTTCGATACCCACGGGCACAAAGCCCGACACTTCGTCGGTTCCCTAAACCGAGGAGATTAACAAAGTCGAGCAGAGTACGAATTCATACAAACAAGTATCAAACACAAACGAGCACAATGAATGATAACGAAAATATTCATACATTAGAAACGATAAGAGCGGCCGAAGCCAAGTACGCCCGAAGGCCATATTACAACGCCCGAAGGCCAAAATACATAAGGCACGCAGGCCATGATAACTAAAATCAAAGAAAAACAAATAAACTAAGACTCCGCTCGGAGCACCTCTTCATCCTCTTCTTCTTCTTCTCCCCCCAGCTCCTCCTCCACTTCAAACGGGCAGATAATCTCACCATCCCGGACGCAGCAGTTATAGGCCGACCCTGTTGTCACCAACTCAGGGTTCAGAAGCCCGAGCTGCTCGACAGCATTGTCGAAACCCTCTTTGAAGCAGGCCACGAGATCTTGGTTGAGAGTCCGAATATGCCCTAGCAGCTCACCGCGCGAACCAAGGGCGCGTTCCTCCTCGGTCTCATCTGCCAGAGGACGGACCTTTCCCTCGAGAGACTCAACCTGAGCCCGTAGGCCAGCGTTGTCCTCGGTTAGCTTCTGATGGTCGACCACCTGCTCTTCCAAGCTCGCCTTAGCAGCCTTCAACTGGTCCCTCTCCTTTTCCACCTCCTCCAGCTTCTGCCTCAGCCCTTCCTGCAGCTGATGCTCTTCTTTGTAGTCCGACAGATCTTTAGATAGTCTTTCCTTCTCCGTCCGAACCTGCGAAAGGGCATCCTCCAGCGAGGCGGTGGAGACCGAAGTGTCGGTCATAACCATGGCCGTCTCCATCACCCGGATGACAGCAGCAATATCCCTGGCCAGATCTTTTCTCCGGGCAGCAGCGTCCTGGTCCAGAATAGCTTTGGCCTCAGGCGCAGGCACAACAATCGACTCCTCGGCCTTGAAGAACGACCGTTCCACATAGCAGGGAGGTAGAAGATAGCTGCCCGGTCCATTCGGACTTCCTGGAGACGACCTGGTGAGAGGCCCAGCCGGACGCTTCCGTTTATGGAGGGGAGAAGCCGCTGGCGACGGACTGCTATCAGGAATGTTGATCGGGTTAGATCGAGGAGGAGAGGAAGGAATCACGCTCGCCGCCTGCGAGGGACCGGCCCCGGCATCGCCAGCAGTCTCCGAGACACGGGCCACAGTTTTCTTCTTCTTCTTGGGCACCCGGTCAGGAGCGCCGACCTGATTCGCTAGCTTCAGCACCCGATCACGAGCATTGGGCATGGCACCTGCAAATAAATTACACACAAACATTAGCGACCGAAGTCATAAACAGAAATAAAAAGCTAAACAAAGTCTGCCTACTCAATAACGCCAGAGCTTCCTCCTCGGTATCACACTCGAGCAGAGCCTTCGTATTGATATAACGCGCCTCGGTGATTAGTTCCCCGGCCTCATCCAGGTAGGGCACGCCCTGTCGATTCGCCCAGAACCCCAAGCTGAAGCTCTGCACGTAATCGACCAGCTTCTTGTACGCGAGCCTATCCTCCTCGCCGAGCATCGCATACTTGACTCGGTAATGCGCCGTGGAGAGATCGAAATGATCACGCTGCCACCTCAGCGGTATCTTCGACATCAGCGTCTCCTCCCCATTGGGTTTCCGCTGATAGTAGTATAGAGAGTGAAGGGCAGCCCGGGTAATCGGCATCACCACGTACCACCGGTTTTTGAAATGGCGAACAGAATCCTCGTACGTCTTGAACAGACGCACGGGCTGCTTGAAAGAGACCCAACTGTGGCGACCACGGGAACCGGACCTCTGGAGATGGAAAACGTGGAAGAAGAGAGCCCGGGTGCAACCAATGCCGAGGAACTGGCAAACTAACTCGAATGCCCGCATAAATGCGAGAGCATTAGGATGTAGTTGGGACGGCGCCAGCCGGAGCCACTTGAAGACCGACATCTGGAAGGAGTTGAAGGGCAGTCTAATCCCCGCCTCACGGAAAGCAAATTCATACATGGTGAACTGCTTCCCCGGGAAATGATGGCAAATGCGGTCTTCTTCCTTGGGGGCGCAGCAATACCAGTTTGGTGGATCCTCCCGGCTTATGGTCTCGACCATAGCGTAAGCAATGATGGCCTCGTCACAGAAGTCTGATCCCTCCTCCAAGGGCTCGTCCGCAACCCATGAGAAGTCGACCTGCCCGGAAGAGGAGGCGTGTTCGGTACCATATCGGACACTCCCATCCCCGACGGGGAGACGAGCGATTGTCGCGTCTTCGGTGGAGGACCCAGAATCTTCCCTCCTCGGTCGTAAGCGCCCGGTAGCACCTGAAACGCAGACAGAAAGAGTGAATTCGACGTCATATCAAATCCACCCTTCCACCGCAGGTCAAGTGAAAGGGCGTAGCGGCGACGGACACTAACCGTGCTCAACTCGGTGACGCGCGCATTCTGTGGAGACCGGGCATAAACTTCATACAGCCTATGCAAGTATTGCCCGGCATATGAAATTTATGCCCTTTACAGCATGATCCCAACCCTATTTTCTACCATCTAATATACACCTACAGTCCACTACACTGTTCCTAAGTTAAACCTAACCACATTTCTACAAAAATAGCATGCGTTTGACAGGAAACAACAAGGAAAAACAGTGGGTCACAGTGGAAAATCATACCTGACATAGTTAAGTTGAAAGGGGTACGGTGGTGCCCGAGCAGAAGACGGTGGTTCAGATAGGAGGACGGGCGGAGACGGCGGTCCAGACGGTAGAGCGAGCAAACGAGGGAGAATGTGGAGAACTCCGGTGAACGTGTGAGCGAAAAAAGTGGAAATGAAGTTACTCAACCCCTTTTTTATAGGGCTTGGCACGTGGACCAACACGCTAGGTCATCATTGCCTAGCCTGCCTACGCCGTCTTTGCACACGAAACGAAGCGACCCCACTAATTCTGAGACACGTCTATCAAAGATAAGAAACTGAAACGACCCGAGCGCCTATCCGTCTCCTCGACTCACCAAGACGCCACCTCCCCGCGTCATACCCACGTTTACCACAAGGAAGGTGCAGACCAACCGATCACCTCCATCCCCGTCATTACCGGAGAAAGGGTCGGTCATGAACAGGTCTGTTGCGACCTCACCTGTCTAACGATCAAGCTTCCCCATCGTCTCGGGGAACCCTTAGTTGAAACATAAGTCATCTCTCTGGCTCAGAGACTCGACTTGGGGGGCTCCTGTTCTGGACTGGGCCATGACACTTGGCACGGCACGGCCCAATGCTCGCCAAGCCCACGTCCAAACGACCATGTCCAAACGACCACGAGGACACGTCAGGTGAACGACCGTCCGCCCGAAGAACGTCTCCCCGGCCCCTTAAATACGTGTCGGACAACGAGCGGGTCCTCCCCATACGATCTCCATCCACTCATCGTCAACCCACGCCGCGGACACCTAAGTCGTGTCGGGCAGAGCCATAACGGCATCCCACTCACCACGTCACCCAACTCCCCTATATTGTCTCCTTAGGGATAGGGGCAGTTGGACCAGGGGGCAGACCTTGGTCTAGGTCTTAACGCTTCTTACGCGTCCCCTGGCAGCTCCTCCTTGGGCCTTGCTAATCCAGCCCATTAGGAGCCTTGGCCCAGCGCTGGGGGCTCAATATAAATACCCCTTTCATGGCAAAGGGGCAGGTATTCTAACTCACACTCTGATAACCTCATTCTGTACCTTTTCTGACTTAAGCATTGGAGCACCTTGCAGGTACACCCCCCTCTCATTTCATTCTCCGGCCCATTCACCAAGACCTTGGAAGGCCCTCCTGATCAGGTAAGATCACTCTTATTTTCTACTATAAATTCTCTCTCACACACATACACATTTTGCTTGTGTTTTCCATTATCCATTAAACATTGTACAAGAAAAAGAGAGTTGTCAAATACTTTAAAGATTTAACATGTATTTATCCGATAAGTATTTGCCATTTTGCGTATCATATGTGCCCTTAAAGATTTCAAGAAGAAACTATCATCAATGTGCTTAAACACAATGAAGCATTCAAGAGAACAATAAAGTTGCAATCAAATTAAAATAATTTTGATGTATTAGGTTAAGGAAAAAATTCCTTTCTTGGAGAATCTACGTCGGGTCAATAGAAACCAAAAAAGTGAAATAGACACCACAAATTCATCCAAAATCTTAAGACATTAGATATATGGGTCCTAATATTGACAACTCGATCCACACAACTCTTTGTCCAGTTAGTAACTCATCTTTTACAAAACTCAAAATTTAGGTTACACACTTTAATCATTGAATACTAAACTTACATAATTAGTTATTGTTCACGTCATTATTCATAGTATACCTTAAGAATGATCTACCACATTCATACTAATATAACGTCTTATTGACCCTCATCATAAAAATTATTATCGCGTTTGTTTTCCAATGCAACTGACCACACCTCAAACGAACATACGAAAATCAAGTTATGTGCGAAATAAGACAGCCAATGTCAGTTGAGACCTGACTACACTTCTGGTATAAGAATCCTGGAACTACTACTGATATAGAACTCCCAAACCCTATTTCCTTATTCTAACATAAATTTTATTGTGTTATCTTTCCAACGCAACTGATCGCACCTCAAACGGACTTATGAAGCTCAAGTTATGCGCGAAACAAGGCGACCAATAGTGAAACCCGACAACGACACAGCCTGGCCGTGACAGGCCAAGACGCTCACATACAAAACCTGACAGTAACATGGCCAGGTCGTGTCCCGTGCGACTCCAAAACATGATTTTTCGACTTTACACTGGATTTTCACTCCTAAACTCTATTTCTTAAGTCTAGACACATCCTAATTCAATTTTAACCACCTATTTTCATAGGTCATTATCTTATATGATCGATTCGACATCCATTACTCTAAATATCATCCTTATCAAGAACATTATCTCATCGATCTCACATTGATATTGAATCAACTCGTCCATAAAATCTTAGCATAACATCAACATGTAAGTAATTCTCATGAATTAACAGCATCAATCATAATACAAAAATAAAATCATAACATCACATAAAAATACCACAAGAATTCATTTAACCTAACAAGATTTAAGGGAAACTTCGTTATCCCGTTGCCAAAATACCACTAACATATAATTCTCCAATCCCCTTATTATCCTTATTGATCTTCCACTAACTCTTAATATTTTAACTATTATTATTCATATTTTTCTTACTAATAAATCCAACATTCATATTAGTTTTCCAAATAATAACACAATAATAATAATAACACTAAAGTTAAGAAAATCACTCAAACACACAAAAATGCAATTATTAAAATAACAAAAAATGCGAATAAGTTTTTTTAGTGTTGCATTAATGACCTGGTGGCGTTAGAATGATTCTTACAAATGAAATCTTAAACAATGAAGGACTCATCGGAGACTCTCATCTTCTTCCTGCATGCTTTGTTGGGTCCAATGAAGGAGATATAATCAAAGATTATATCTCTCCACCTGCTAATTCAGCGACTGTGATTGATTTCAAAGGGACTATCCTTATAATACAATTGACTTTGGTTCTCGCTTCTTTTTCAACAATAGGACCCAATAGTTTATACCCTAAATTACACATACAAATTTAATTGCTCCGAGTGTTAATGTCCTTGTCGCTTGGTCTAATATTGTGGGTCCAACTTGTTTTGATTTTGATACACGTAGAACTAGGTTCAATATTTTGTCTAGGTCTCCAATGATTGCTCCTTATGTAAGTGGCGTTGCTGAAATTTGCACAACCATATTGGAGTTTCGTCGCAGTGAGATCAACCATGATGAACACCACTTTTGTCCTAGATAATTGAAATCTCTCAATATTGGACAGGACTACAAAAAATAGTAACACGTCTTATAAATACATTAATTAAAAAGAAATTTTATTATTTTATAATACTCGTAATTTATATATAATATTTATATTACTCCTTCTGTTCCAAAATAAGTGTCATACTTAACACTTTCGCAATGATTAAAAAAATTCAATAAATGAAAGAAAGAGAATAATGATTTTATCAAGTTAACATTAATGTAAAGTGGGAAATCAATAAATTAAGAGTATTAATTAGATGGTATAATTGAAAGATGAAAGTTATAATTGCATTGGTAACTTAAAGTGACAAGTATTTTGGGACAAGAGAAAAAATAATAAGAAAATACACAACATACCTCAAATTTTAACAACATTTGTGTTTGTTTGTCACATTTCTTAATTTCCAACGCTTCCTTAAGCGTATGCATTCTATAAAAATATAAAAATTTCTATGAACTTGATTATGGTTTATGGTACAGTCCCCCTTTTAAAGACGTGACGAGTAATGGAGATGCGTCTTCAAAGATACTTGTAAAAAAATTCACAATCATTATACATTAAGTAGAATTACTAAAAATTATTCATGGGATTAGAAAGTGTGTTAATTAATAAAATATTTGTCATCTTTGTAGAAGTGACATCAACAAACTCAGGCAAACATAATCCTCTATGTAGAAGTGGAATTTAAGAATAATATAGTGGAAAAATATAAAACAGATTTATGGATTGTAGATGAGTCCAACAAATATTTCTGACAAATTTTGAATCACCAAAAAATCTACAGATGGAGACATATTTGTCATCATTCAAACAATTCAATATATGTCGTATTTTTATTCATGAACTCCTTTTAGACTTGTTGTGTTTAAGATGTACATTATAAACTTGTTGGACAGTTGTCATATTGGTCTAGCTTTTTCTTTTCAAAGTCATGAAAATATTTTTTAGAAGAACTATATTCTTGTAATCTCACCAACAAGTTTATTATCTTTCACGTTGAAACAGTCGTAACTGTTAGATAATATGCAGTGGGATTTTATCACAATTAGGCTAAGGGTAAATTGTCAATTTATGCTTTACTATATATTAGCTTGATAAACGTGGTATTCTACACTTTTTGTCATTCTAATGGAAACCCTAGCCATTTCTCTTTTCACTAATTAGGCTTCCACTTATGTTTGCAATTGTTATTAGCTGGTATAAACTTTCATAGTTTCATTATCCAATTGTTGCTACACGAGTGCCTTTTCGGGTTTGTTGTTTTTATTGCGAGTGATGTTCCCTATGTTGCTACATGAGTGCATATTTTTGTATTGAGTGGCAAGGGGAAATAAAGTGAATTTGTTTCTACTGTGCTAGCTATTTATTGGAAGTTGTGAGTTGTCTCTGTTATGCTAGCCATTTGTTTCTACTAAGCTAGATTCAAACTAATTATTTTGATTCTCATTCTCAATTTTTTTTGGAAGTCGTGAATTGTTATTATTTGATCATATAGTATTATTCTCCCATAACTAATTGCAATTGCTGGTAATAACGATGTATATCTTCAATTTATTAGTGTTCAATTGAATGGACACAATTATTCTCATTGGATTTATGTAATAAATTTTATTTTAAGGAAAAAGGATGTGGAGTTATGTTGACGAAACCTCTGTTAAGCCCACTGATAAAAAGGATGGAAAATATAAAAAGGATTTAAAAACATAGGATTTTAATAATTCAAAGATTCTTACTTGGATTAGTAATTCAGTTTCTTAGTCGATAGGCACGTGACTTGCAAAATATGATGTTGTTGAGGATGTTTAGGATCATTTGAAATGTTTATACATTACATATAATTTTGTAGAACAATATCAGCTAGAGATTGATTTTCGAGCTCTAAAGTAGAAAAATATGACTATTCAGGAATTTTATTTGGTCATATTTATTTTGTGGGATCAATTAGTACTCACTAAATCAGGTGAATTGTGAGCTTTCAAAGCATACATTGATGATAAAGACGAGCAACATTTGGTTCATTTTTTTATGGATCTTCGAGATGATTTTAAAGGGATTTGTGGGACTATTTTGCATCACACTCATTTTTCCTGTGTTGATTTAACAGTTAATAAGTGGTTGGCAAAAGAAATAAGACTCAAGTCTCACTCTAATTCGCATCATGAGAGAAGAAATATCTTGCATTCTCTATCTGTCTTTAGTGCTCCTTTTAATAAAGGAAAACCACAAGGAACAATTTTTATTGATGAATATTAGTTTTGCAAGGAAAAGGGGCATTGGAAAGTATAATGTCCAAAACTGTTGAAATCGGGGAGAAATAATTTTAAGACTTTATTGTCCCGTTTTGTTGTTATTGCTATTTCTACAGTTTCTTATCTACCTCCTGGTTATGGTATTGGTCATGTATACCCATCTGAGACTAGTTCACAAGTATTTGTCATTTGCATCTTTAAATCTTGCATCATTCATATCTATCTTGAGTGTTAATGGTACTGATATGCTAGTAGTTGATTCTATCTCCACAGCTAACTTATCTTTATGTGATGTTTATTATATTCTTAACCTCAGTTTGAGTCATGATTCTGTTAGTCAATTGTGTGATTCTGGTTATTCAACTATGTTTCTTCCATATATTGTCATATGCAAGATTCACAATCCGGGAGGAAGATTGGGGCAGGTCACAAACAGAGGAGACTATGTGTTTTGGATGAGTTGAAAGTTCCATATACTTAAGCCTTAACTTCCATTATTTATTTATCATCACTTCGTTTGAATTCGTTTTGTACTAGTTTATGTTTTTGGCATTCTAGGGTTGGACATGTTTCCGCCTCTAGGTTAAAACACTTGGCTTCTACTAGAGCTTTAGGAAAGTTAAAAACTTGCTAAATTTCTGATTTGACATATTTTTTATTGTTGTGGTTATAAACTAACTAAATTTTATGCTTTTCCATTTAAATAAAGTGTTTCTATTTCAAATGCACCTTTTGACCTAGATCATTATGATGTGTAAGGTTCATCACTGATTCTTACTAAAGGTGAATCTAGATATTATGTCTCTTTTATTGATGATTGTACTTGTTATTTTTGGGTCTATCTTATGAAAAAAAAGTCTGATATTTTTAAATATCTACCATGTCTTTTGGGCTATGATTAAAACTCAACATAATGTTGTTATAAAGTGTTTTCGTTATGATTTAGGTGGTGAATATACGTCTAATAAATTCTCTAAGTTTCTTACTAGTGACGGTATTATTCATTAGAGTCCATGTACTGATACTCTTTAACAAAATGGTGTTGTTGAAAGAAAGAGTCATCGTATTATTGAAACAACTCGTTCTCTTTTGTTGTCTATCCCGGTTCCAAGTGATTTTTTGGGTGATGTCATTCATACTGTTGTCCATGTCAATAATAAAATCCATCATCAGTCACCTTAGGTTTGTCTCCCTTTGAAACTTTTTATAGTTGTGTTCTTGATTATTCTCACTTAAAAGTCTTTGGCCATACTTGTTTTCTTCTTGTTCCACAAGTAGAACATAACAAACTGTCTCCTTGTTCTACAATATTTATTTTTCTTGGTTATGGGGATTGTCAAAAGAGTTATCATTTTTATGATCCTACTACAAATAAAATGTATGCTTCTCATTGTGTTCTTTCTTGAACACATATTGTTTTACTCTCTTTTTCTTATTTGCATACTCATATTTGGTCTGAGCTTATTCATATTAATGGTTTTTCCTTTGTTCATGACATTTCTAGTTATTGTAATGTTGAGAACTTCAGAGTTGGTACTAATGTTACTCTAGATACAAATGTCTCTATTTTCCCTCATGGCTTCCCAACAACCTCTTGTGATTGTTGATCCTACTTCACATACAACAACAACACTGCCTCTTTCTCTTCCTCGTCGTTATCCTTCCCGTGATGGTAAGTATACTAAATTTCCTAATTTTGTTTATTCCACTTATTCTACTTCTTTTTCTTCTTTTCTAACCTTTATTCATAGTTTGTCTGAGCCAGATTCCTATAAAGAAGCACTACTTGATTCTCTTTAGCAACAAGATATGGTAGAGGAACTTGCTGCTTTGCACAAGACATATACTTGACACTTATTACCTCTTCCACCATGAAAATGTGTTATCGTGTCTCGTTGGGTACACAAGATCAAAACCAAATCTGATAGGTTAGTTGAGTGATATAAAGCTTGTCTTGTTGCTAAGGGATTTTCTCAATAATATGGTCTTGATTATGAAGAAACTTTTGCTCTTGTAACCAAGATGACAATTTTTTGCTTCCTTATTGTTGTTGCATCTATTCGTTAGTGGCATATTTCTCAAATGAATGTAAAAATTCATTTTTGAATGGTGATTTTCATGAGTAAATTGATATGATACATCCTTAAGGTGTTTCTCATGATCATGGGAAATGTATAAGTTAAAGAAAGCCTTATATGGTTTGAAATAAGCTCCACGAGCTTGGTTTGAGAGTTTTTCTACTGTGTTTACATCTCTCGGATTTCACCCTAGTGATCATAAATCTGTTTTATTTGTTAGGTCCAATTCTCATGGTCGTATTACACTTTTCTTGTATGTTGATGATATGATTATTATAAGTGGTGATGTTAATGGGATTAATAAGTTAAAGTTATTGTTATCTAAGCAGTTTGAAATGAAGGATTTAGGCACTCTTCATTATTTTGTAGGGATTGAAGTTTCCTACTCCCCTAGAGGTTATCTTCTTTCTCAATCCAAGTACATTGCTAGCATTCTTGGGAAAGATCTCTTATCTAATACTCGAGTAGTAAATAGCCCTTTTGAGATAAATGTGAATTATGCTTCTTTTGATGGAGCTATTCTACCAGATCCCACCTTATATCGTACTTTGGTTGGAATTTTGGTGCACCTTACTATTATTATACTTGATATTGCTTATGAAGTTCGTGTTGTGGGTTTATTTGTTGTTTCTACTACTACATTGCATTTGGTCGTTATACTTCGTACACTTTGTTATATATGAGAAACTCAATTTTAAAGTCTTTTATTTTTGTCAACCTCTTCCTTAGAATTACGTGTTTACTATGATGTTGATTGGGCTGGTGATCCTACTGACTATAAGTCTACCACATGGTTTTATATCTTTCTTGGATATTGTCTCATATCTTGGAAGAGTAAAAGCAAGGCATTGTCTTTCGCTCTTCTACAAAAGCATAGTATCATGCACTGACTTCCACCATCACTGAAATAGTTTAGTTGTGTTGGTTACTCTCTGATATGAATGTCTCTCTTTTTGAATTGACTCTTATGTATTATGATAATAAGATTGCCATTTAAATTGCACATAACTCGGTCTTTCATAAACATACAAAACACGTCGAGATTGATTGCCATCTCACCCGTTATCACTTTCAGCATGACACCATTACTTTGTCATTTGTTTCTTCTGCGCCATAGATTACTGATTCGTTCAGAAAACCTCATTCCATTAAATATTTTCGTTTTTTAATTGACAAAATCTTAATACTTCATGCATTATGAGTTTGACGGGAGATGTTAGATAACATGCAATGAATTTTTATTACAATTAGGCTAAGAGTAGTATTCTTCATTTATGTTTTACTAGCTTGATAAAGCTTATATTTGATACTTCTTTTCATTCTAATGAAAACCTAACCACTTTCTCTTTTTAATATCTCTAATGTTTTCAATAACAAAACAACCTTCTACATTTGGAGTCATGTCATGAATGGGTTTGTCAATTTTCTCAACGACTTGTTTGACAACATCCATTTCCAAATCAATTAGGAGGTTTCACCACAATTTAAATAATATCATGAAAAACTTAAAAACTAGAAGAAAAAAAACACCTACAAGATGGACCCTATGTTCATCGTACTAAAATAACTCTACACTTTTATTTTAGAGAAAATACTCACACACACGATATTAAAAATAAAAACAAGAAGCCTATGTGTCTTAGGGGTGTATTAAGAATTTCCAAAAGAAGAAAAAAAAAATAGGAATCACCGAAAGAATATGGGTATATGTATGGGCCTTTATGAGCCCAAGGTTTTAAACCCGTTATCCGAATCCAACTCGGTTTCAATACTTTCACCCGTTTCACTCTCTTCATACTGTTTTCTCGCCGTCGTTCCCAACTTCTTCTTCTTCTCCGTGTAACACTGGAACTACTATACTTCTACCTCGCACTTACTTTGCGCTATCTTCAGTTTTCTTCACTTGTTCTCGTGTTTCTTACTTCTGAAATTCAATCAATGCATGTCATTTAACTCTAACCTGAATAGCTATTTTATATAGATTTTCTTACTGAATCACGTGTGTTTTTTGCAACAGTTTTATACTGAGACGAAACAATGATAAAGAGAAGATTCTTTAAGGTTGATCATGGAGATAGGGATGGTGCAGATCATTCTTCTTCATCCTCGGATGAAGATTATGATAATCAACCCGCGGAAGGAAGCCAGGAGAATGATGATGATGATGAAGTTAGCTCAGCATCTTCTGGTTCGTTCATTCACTTTGTTTTTTTTTCTTTCTCAAAAAGTATTCTTGTTGATGTATTGGCACTTTTGCATGGTGTTCTAAATTCATTAAATTTTGTAGCTTGGTTTAACTATTTGAGATGAGTTTAGAAATATTGCAGAGGTAGTTTTCAGTACGAACAATGGAAGATATAGATTGCTGCAGAACTAGTTGGAATTAGTTATAGATATTCTCCATATTTTGGCCTAGTTTGGAATTTGGATTAGTTTCTAGGTATTGGAAGCTTCTAAAATAAGTTTATGGTTTTTGAATTTGGAAGAGTTTTAGAAAGTTTATAGTTAAAGTCGAGGGCATTTCAACAAAATTGAAACTTGAAACAGGGAAATTTCAAATGATATTTGAATGATTAAATAACCCATATAGTAATGTTCTTTTGATATTTTATTTATGCAAGTGTTTATTGAAAAGAAACATTGTCTTGGTTGGAACATTATGGAGGAATTTGATCCATGTAACCGACTCCACTTAGTGGGATAAGAAGACTTGGTTGTTGTTGTTGTTGTTGCTGCTTATTGAGAAGCTTATCTGATTCCCAAAGTGGGCTTTCTTCCTAGCTTCTGCCTGAAAGCATAGTGGCTGAAACTCATTTACTATTGTATGGCATTGTCTGACCGGTATTATTTAAAGGGGCTTGACATGTTTTGTTTGCTATTATGTAATGCTACGGAAATGAGTTTATTGTTGGTCACTTTTCACATTTTTAACTTTTTTATTTTGGCGATGCAGGATATAAAAGTGAGGATAGCTCTGCCAACGACATTGATGCGCACTCTGCTGATACAAACTCTGCAGGTAGGGTTAGTTTGTAATTTCTGCTTTGAGTTATTATCTTTCAGTGCAAACTTTGAATTATATTGATGATATTTGTAATTTCACTAATTTGTATTCCATCAGCAATGTTAGAGAACGTTAGTCCCCTCGTGAGTGATTAAGTTTCCTATTCTAGCTTCAAGGATACACAAAAAGATCATATCTACTATATGCGGCCCTCTCTCAATTTTATTTGACAATCCTTGCCCTATTCTTGTTGATCAATCCCTTCTTCATTCATTGCTTATTCACATCCGTTTTGTCTCCATTGTGGAGGCTAGAAGTCACACTTTCATGGATGCTGGTGTGACCCTGTGAGTCGAGGTAGCAGGAGAGTGTGGAGCCTTAAGAATTGTACATGTCCCTATTTTGACCTGATCGGTGATGGGATGTCTATAGAAGAGTGCGATTTAGGCCGTGGCATAGCAGAACTTATACAGAGGTAGAGCTGTTCAAACAGCTGTTTAGAATCAAACTAGACCATGAACTGAACCGAACTACCACCAGTGTTATCAAGTTGCGGCGTCATGGCCGCTATGGCCGATATACATGGCGGTTTTTGGGCTTCCCGCAATGGTAAAAATATCGTCCGCTATTGCGGATTTTTCCGCCATAATCCGCAATAACGGTGCCACAAAGCGGCTGATATGGCGGGATTTTCGCTCTCCGGCATGGATTGCCATCCGCCATCAACAACACCGACTACCATTAGAAAAACTGGACTATTAAAATAATTTACAAATTGAGTTGTATTTTATTCTATCAGTTTACTAACCGAACTTCAAATATCTACAATTCGGTGATCTCAAACAAATTGTTAACCTCTTGCTGCTACTCCATGAACCATATGATGAAAGAGTTGTTTCCTTAACTAACGATTTGAAATTGAAATTTCATCGGTGAGAGAAATACCACAAACATGTGATGATTCCTATCCCTTAGTTTTATCATCAGAGGTGATGTTGTTTGAGTGGATTTAACAAATTTCTTTTCCATAGAATTCCCTTTTCGATAACATTTCAACTTTTGCCTTTTTTAATTCACAAGCTCGTGCAATATTGCCACTTAGATCCAATTCAATGCTGGCAAGTGTTGCTTGCTCCTTAGTTTCAATTCAAGGCTGCCATGCAATAATGGATGGAAGATGGAGCGGGTTTAGAACAAGATAAAGTGAATTTTTATACAGAACCAACCATCTTTCTAGCAGCGAGTCTAAAAGATAGATGCTAAACGTATAACATCATAAATTTGCATTTAGAGTTTGACTTTTGAACATAATGCAAATTTTTTAATAGGTAAAATATATCAAATCAGTTTGGCATTGAAATACATTGCACTTAACCATTGAAGCGGTTCTGTTTGGTCATTTTAGGTTTAGCGATTGCAGCTCGGTTCTGTTTTCTCAGACTGCTTTTGTGGTTCAGTTCAGTTTCTCCTTTAAACCAAACTATGAACACGCATATACAGAAGGGTGAAATTTTAGTTTTTTTATCAAACAACCTAGACTCTACATTTTGGTGCATATTTTTGTGTTCAACTCCAGCAGTTTTTCGGGTTCTAATTTAAAACATGGTTGAGAAAGAGAGTGGGACATCCCATCCTTAGGCACTCTGATAACAATGCTTGTGGTGGTGGCAGTATTTATTTCATCCACGGGACCACGACAAGATTTAATGTTCTTTTATAGAAAGTTTAGTGGATAATTAGAGGGTACATTTCAGACATTGACTATAAGAGACACTTGTTAAACGGGCCAGCTCCAGAATCAGAAGGCAGAGGGGGGAATTGAGTTTCAATATGACCATAAGTTCTTCGATCATATTTATAGCTCTTTACACTGCTCAATAGGCGTCTTAACTGAATATGTTATACGTTCAAGGAACTGTGGGGCATTGTTAGTTTTTGAATTGTATTGAGCAGTATTTGGTCATAAATTTTTGTTTAATATTTATTTGATGAAATTATGTTTGTTTTATCATTGGTATTACTCCAGGTCTGCTATTTAGTGAAGATGATACTGGAACTATAAAAGAAAGGGAAGTGTTTATTAACAAGAAGTTTGCTAGTGAACGTGACTCTGAGAAATCTAATGTTATGCCTGAAAAGAAACCCCTACCAGCAGATATACAGTCCGCTTTTGTCGTACAAATAAAATCAGTATTTAAATGCAGGCTATGTCCTCGGATTATATGTTTGACTGAGGACACTTTGCGGAATCATCTTCAATCAAAGGTACTGCACTTTTTTCTCTGGTTGCGCAATATCCTTATGCATCATATTTACTATTTGTCCTACTACAGCCTGAGAAGAAAGTCATAAACTCTTAACTATTCTTCCCAAAAAGATCAATTATTACATTTTTTTTATATTCATTGGTTGAAAAGTTCAGTAACTGGTTTAACTGGCAAATTGAAGGAAGATGCAATCATTATGTTTGCGACTATTTAGGTACTCTGGGGTAGTAGTCACACACTTCAGGTTGTTCTAATCTCTGTTATGGAGAACCCTTTTTTTAGCAAACGATAGAGCTTGAATCAATATTGTGGTCTGTTTTTTTGCATCTGATGAAATGTCAAAATTTTACTTGCCGTCAATGTTGATCCCATGATGACTTTGTTATTACTATAGAGACATGCTCGATCTGAAAAACTACACAGGGAAGGCAGACTGAAGGTCATGCTCAACAGCGATGGTGAAATAGAGAACCAAGAGGACTCAGAGAAAGAAACCGAAGATACTGAGGTTGGTTCTTCAACAGTTTGACTGGATTTACAACTCGGCTAAATGAAAATATTAGACCTGTCAGATTGAAGAAACTGGTTTTTTTATTAAACATGCTAGGAAAACTAATAATTTGTTAACGTTTTAGGATTATATAAAGAAGAATGACATAGGACCGAAGCCACATAAGGAGAGATCGAAAAAGAAGGTATGTAAAAAAACACTAGCATTTCAATTTTCAGACAGTGAGTATATTGATACCGTAAAGTTTGATATAAATCTTGAATGACAGAAACGTGACAAATCAAACTCAAGGAAGATTCGGTCAAAAGGGTCATCCAAAAGAAGCCGCAAAAAATAAGAACTGAAATACATTTGTATTCAACATTCTGTCGAGCAAGTTTTCTCGCTACTAACATTTGCCTTCGTGTGCAAAACATGTGTACTCTAATGTATACTCTACATGTAGCTATTTTGATCTCTATTCCCAGTCTCTTCCAACATTTTTATGCATTTCCTTTCCATTTAGTGTAACATTATACTCAAAGCTTCCTTGTTAAAGATATTAATATGATTATGATATTGAGGATGCATTTTGCTGTGTTTGAACTAACTTGACATATTCCAGTCTAATGCGTAACAGTATACATTTCATGATACATTTCATGAATCATGATGTGTGTGCATATCTTGTTGCTGTTGAAACTTATATTTTGGTATTTGAATTAAAGTTAGTATCTTCAAGCCCCACAACTTTTCTTTTCGATATTTTAGTTTGAGTTATAAGGTTGTTCACTTTGAGTTTATTTGTTAACAGATTTATTTCCTGTAATGAGAAAAGTTAAAAATGAAGTTGTTTTAAATTTATGTTCAATTGTCATGAAGAAGCATGTTAAGCTGTTATTACATAATATGTTTAATATGTATTTTCTTGAATAAACTTGTATTTCTTGAATCACATGTTAAGCTGTTATGTATTTTAACTTTAACATGTATGAATAAGCTGTCTGGATTATGTTTAGATCAACACAGAGTATGACTTAAATATGCCTCACGTGTGATGTCATATTACATCAAGTATGACTTAAATATAGAGATCACAATAAGCAAAAATTTGGGCGGGATATACTATGCTTATGTTTCTATATCTACAAGTTTGAAAAATATTTGTATTGCGAACTCATATTTGCATTGGCATTAACATAAGTATTTGCACTATATCTAAGTATCCATTCTTGTTTTTTTTATCCTATTTCTAATAAAAAAATGTTTTTTTTATCCTATTTCTAATAAAAAAATGATTAATTATAAGGAATTAATTACTATGCTGTGTGTAAAAAGTTTTATATGATTGATTCATCATTATCACCTGTTTACATTATTTTATAAATTTTTAAAATAAAAGTCAACTTTTTTTCAATATCCAACATTTATTATTAACTGACTTACATCATCGGTGTATTTCAATTAAATTCTAATTATAAAATATTATATTATTTAATTATAGCAATATAAAAAAAATCAAAAATTTTATTGATGAATTATAAAATACACAAATATTTATATTAAAATAGTTTAATATTGATATATTTTTAAAAATTGATTAACATATATTTTTTTTAATAATTTAAATATATATAAATATATATTGTGTAAATATGAGGGGATGAATCCTAAAGTATCAATAAACAACCGTTTATTTTTGTGATTAATAGTCTTTATCCATGTCTATTGTCAAATATGTGGATTTTGACTATATCAATCTAATAGTCATCCCTACTTAAATATGTCTTATTTGTAAAGTCCTTAAGTACATTTTGATAAGTGTTTTTTTATTTTTTATGTTGAAATTAAACTCTAATGGATGTCAAAGCGTGTTATTTTGATTAGTAATTTGCAAAATGGGGAATTTTTACTCAAATACCCCACTTTTTTTTTTAAATCTCAAAATAACCCATTTTTCAGATTAATTCTCAAACTTTCCCACTTTGAAGAGGTGACGTCAGATGAATTGGCGTCTGCTCTCTAAGTTAAAGAGGTGGCGTCAATTGGATTGGCTTATGCACATGGTGTTGTCAATCCAATTGGCACCCATGTGTAAAAAAGGAGAGGAGGCGCCAATTGGTCTGACGCCTCCGTGTATTGTGTAATTTTTTTTTGTATAAATAGAGGTGTTGTGTGATTCATTTTTCCACGCCTCTTTTCATTATATTGCAAACATGGTTCGTCTTCGTCGCCGTTATGGAAAAGTGATTTATTTGAGAGACAAGTCTCCGATGGAGATGCTCTTCTGGTACATCTGTCGTTTCGAGCAACTACATAGCGAGTTTGTTCGTTAGTTAGACGAAAACATACCTGAAGGCGAAAAAATTAGAAGTATTGAGAGACTCGATGTCTTATGTGGATGGGTGTGAGTAAAAAATGATAAGGATGCTATGGAAGTGATGTTTGGACCCAATGAATCAAATTGATTGTTGTAATCAATTAGAAATGTTGTTTTAAATGTTGTCGTTGTTGTGCAAAAAGTCAACTGTTGTAAAAATGGTCAATTTTGAATGAATCAAGACCTAAGGACCAAAATGGCCAATGATTAGGACCTATCCAACGATTCATGGACCAAACACCAATGAAAATGACATGGAATAAACTAAGTGATGAACTTGATAAATAGCTAATCATGGATCAATGGACATGACCATAACTTGGATGAACAATGCCAAGCATGAAACAAAAACTCTAGCAAGGCCCAAGATGTACAATGAACTAGGTCATAATCAAAGATTCATGGACCAAACAACAATGGCAATGCAAATGACATGAATGACATCGGCCAGATGAAATAGGTTAGGCGTGGACTAGGCATGATGATATTATCACATGCAGTGCTATGGATGAATTGAATCAAGTGGAAGTTGTAATGCCATGGAAATGGGCTTGAACCAATGAACATAAAAAAGCAAAAGATGAACATGTAAGGCCATAAAGTGAATGCTAAACAGACCAAAGAAACCTCCATAATAGACCATGAACAAGTGGGTCTTGAATGGATCTTGACCAGGCAAGTGAAACATACACAATGGATGATGCAACGACCATATGGCTACCAAACACCACAATAATTATTTCAACCTTTCCTCGAGCATCATTCACACCAATGTCTCCCTTCAATCGTCCTGGTCGCCCTCCAAAAACTCAAATACAACCCAACTACTCTGGCATGAGTCACGAACTCAGATATGGCAGTAGCGCATCATTACATACACACGACTACGCGGATTTATGATTTATCTAAATATCTTAGGCAATCTCCTGCGGATGGTGGTGATGTTCTTGCGCCCTCAAATCCTCAAACATATGGGGTGAATCATCAACGTGGGTTAAGGTCACGCGTTCGGGTAGCTAGAGAATGTGGTACCGGAGGTCGGTTAGGTCATTCCGGTCAACGACGTTGGTCTTTATGGTATTCGTATGTAAATGCACATTGATATTAATATCAATTGGTCCAATTTCGACTTTTATCTAAAATGTACATTTTTTTTTAAATTACACAACACAAATAGGTGTCAGACCATTGGCGTCTCCTTTAAAACCTAACACGCGGGTGCCAATTGGATTGGCAGCACTATGTGCATAAGTCAATCCAATTGGCGTTACCTCTTTAATTTAGAGAGCATACATTAATTCATCTGCCGCCAATTCATCTGACACACCTCTTCAAAGTTGGGTAGTTTGAAAATTAATATAGAAAATAGATTCTTTTAGGACTTTTTAAAAAAAAATAAATTATTTAAGTAAAAAAATAGTAAAATGGAAACCAATTATAGAAGATATCTATGAGAGTTCTTGATTTATAGATCGTAAAGAAAACGTAATTGTCATAAAAAGATTCAAAGGTAATAGTTTCTTTAAAGTAAACTTGTAGTGTTTATTTTCATCTAACTATTTATGAATCCGTTTTTTTAAAATTTTAGGGTGACCAAATCCATGTCTTAACCCGCCACCGAGATTTTATAGATTGAAAGAACAAGATTGGAAAACATCAAACTAATATAGTATACAATGATGAACCTCAAAGAATCATTTTTCATTTAAGATTTGTGAAAACAAGGTAAAAGAGTACAAATGGGCCAATTAATGTTATCGTAACTTATGTTTGGTAGAAACAAAAACCAATTGATTATATTATGAGAATTTGTTATGACACCCTAAATATTTTTAATATACTATGTGAATTTATACAAATGCCTTTTAATTTTGAAAATACATCTTCGAATACACTTTAATCCACACTGAACAAATATTATTCTGAGTCATATTTTTTTTGTTTACTTTATTCTGAAGATGTATCTCCGAAATGACTTTATAGTTATATTTCTGAAGAGACACACTAATATCAAAATCAACAGAAAAGTAAAATTTCAAAATTAAATTGACATTCATAATATAAAATAAGCATTACAATGTTGATTTCAACATAAACTACAATATTACATTTCAATATCCCGGTGGACGCTTGAACATCTTCAGAATATCTTCGACCAGTCTTTGTAGCATCGCTTCCGACTCGAGCAAAACTTTTGACTCAAAACGGAAATACGTATTCCACATAGCCCTAACACCTGCTTGCGTCTTAATCTCAAATTTGTTGAATTCAATTTTTCCTATGTTGTTAATCGATAGTGAATGGTACTCGAGCTTCACAATCCTTTGTTTGTCTCTATAAGGTAAGAGATAGTGGATTCCGTCTTTGATATCTTCGAGGGAGGTGAATAAAATGTGAATATAATGTGAATATATAATACTTTAGAGTTTTTGACTATTTATATTTGAGTGATTTAGAGTTTTTTACTATTTATATTTGAGTAATTTAGAGTTTTTGACTATGTATCTAGTAAATTCATGTTTTTCAATAAAACTGCTAGAGTTCCTAGATATCTTACTTGGACCTCATTATTTTGATGTTGATCTTGAGTTATAATGTTTTTCCCTTGTTTTGTTTGGGAGTATGGAAATGACTCATTCCAAGTTCATTTATATGCATGTGTAGCCAATTTTTCACTTGTTCGGTGTTATTCATTTTGGAAACTAATTTTTTTGTTTTATATTTTAAGATTCACGAGGACTTTGATTTTGGAAAACCGTCACGAGTCCTTAAAATAAGAAAGAAAGATTTTTCCATGGTTAAGAAAAACCAGAGTTCCAATGTTTCACCCGAACCAACAAATTCTACGAAAATATACTTCTAAATTTATTTCGAAAGTATATTTCTTGACTAAATTTTGAATAAAAAAATATGGGATGAGACTTAAGACACATTTTGATATGAAAAAAGTGCATCCGAAAATGCACTTCCGAATTTTGAAAGGCGATTTTGAAATTCCTTAAAGTGTTTTTCCACACCACTTGGGGTGGGATAAATAATTCAATTTATAAAATTAACATGCAAATTACAATCAACACATTTGTGTAAAAGGGAAGTACGTTATCAAGAAAAAATTCCTACATGTTAAAAAAAATACAATTTCTTTTCCACCCTTTATGATATGCGTGGCACCTATGGAAATCAAAAAATGACCATCATTTTCTGGGCTTTATCGCATACCAATTTTTTTAAACATATAAATAATAATCGCTAACAAAAATACATCTACAACCCATACATGCCCATAAACATGATCTATATAGGACATTTGTAAGGTGCCAAATGGCCCTCCTAAAAAAGGGTCTGTAATTGGAGGAACATCATCATGTGCAAAAACAGGAGCTTCATCACGATCTACATGATCAGGGAAGACGTGACCCTGGGATGAGGATCGATGTCACAAGTGGCTTATAGAAGTCGGTGCTTCCTGTAACACCCCTTTATCTACCCCAAAATACTTAACATATAATCAGAGTAAATAAGCACGCATATAAACAAAAGGGCGTCACATCGACGTTTTCAAAAACTAAAAGCTTTCAAAAATCAGCATCATTCATCATTAATATATAATACACCTGGTCATTTAAAATAACACATTTCAATTGTCATGAATATTCAAGAATATGCATTCGCAGCGGAAAATAATGAATATTCATGTATTTCATAAAATGATCCATGTCCCATACCATGATCATCTCTCCATAATCACCTCAAGATAAAATAAAACAAGTAATAACATAATGCATATCCAAATAAGATATGACTTCAATACTACTAATCTACCCAGTGTTACATCACCAGAGCATTGACTCATTACCTAGTCTTCAAACTAAAATACGGAAACTCTTCGGCTAATCTCGAGTGAGCTACCATCCACTTACTTCAGCAATACTACTCCGGAGTATCTGCACGATACCCATGTAAAGGTAACATTCAAACAGAAAAGGTGAGAATTCAAATCATTATGAAGAAGTATAATAAGGCACAATGATTAAATTAACAATTAAAGGAATTCATCACACTTCATATAACCATGTAAATAATATTAACCAACATTTATTTCACATGTTTCAAGCACACATAAAACTCAAGTAGTATAATATTCAAATCCAATATTAGATTCTCAAAAATACACATAACTACAATTATCACATAATCACATACTTTGCCAAGTTATGTATCGAAACATCATCAAATTCAATTACCATATCTCATACACACATCACGATCACAATAATGCATACACTCAATTATCACATAACTCTAATGCGACTCAATGCCAGACATGTGACTCTATGCACGTGGTACCGCAATGTGAACCCAACGTTTCACCGCTTTCCGATTCAATATCTAGAATCCAAGCCACGCTTCTGATCCGGACAAGATCGAAGCCACTACCACGCCTGTAACACCCTTCTAAAATACCCCAAATATTTAATAACAACAACAAATATATATATATTAGAGTAATCATGCACCAAGGGTGTCACACAACATTTCGCACCATAATAACTGTCATGCTCTTTATTCAATCAAAATAAACATTTTTGTTTGCATAATTCGCAGCGGATAAAATCAACCAACCATTCAAAACATATAACGTTTTACAGGTAAAAAGGTTCACAATCAACAATAAACAATTAAAGCATCCCGTCCCGATGTTACATCTATCAGAGCACGACCCACTACGTAGACTACACTAGACTCCAGGCACTAGCTTCTACTCACTCACTGCTCGTTACCTGAAAAATAATTGTAAGGGTGAGTTCCTCAATCGATGTAACAAACATTATAAATTATCATGTTATGTTAAGTAAATTTACACGTTAATCACCCTAATCATATCATGCATTTAGTAACGGCACATCAACTCAAATATCATACTCAATAACAACGTAAAATGCAACTCAATAACGACATAAAATGCAACTCAATAACAACATAAAATGCAACTCAAATGAGACTCGACTCTTCATGCATGTGGTACCATTCGGAGTAAAACTCCCAACTTAAAATCATTGCCATTTTAGTGGGCATCAAGGCATAAGCCTTCAACTTTCAACTTAAAATTTTGCCAATCCAGGCCAACGTGGTGTGAGCAAAGCTCCGACTTAATGCATATGAATGTACATGGCATACACGACTTTAAACTGTCAACAACATAATAATAATATCAACACAACAACGTTTTCAACAAAAATCAACTTATAATCAACTTTGGCTCATCAAGCCTCCAACTCAGTATTTTCAACAACTTTAATACAACTAATCAACATATTTGGATCACCATTTCATAACATAAACCCAACAAAATCATTCCTCACAATCAACTAAAATAGGCCAATCACCAATTACGTTCACAACATTAAAATACCAATTTTTCTAATTTCCAACAGTGTTAACCGGTTAACGCCCTGGGTTAACCGGTTAACGCAGGACAAAAATACATTTTCTGGCAAAACGCAACAGTGTTAACCGGTTAACGCCCTGGGTTAACCGGTTAACGCAGGCAAAACAGCACATTTTCACAAATTATAACAGTGTTAACCGGTTAACGCCCTGGGTTAACCGGTTAACGCAGACAAAACAGCAGTTCTGCGCTAACACAAGGCAGAATGCAGAGTTTCCGCATTTTCCGCCGTTGGAGGACTTCCGGACCTCCGATTCAATTTCCGTAAAAAGCTACACGTTCGGGGAAACACGACTCACACAATTACGGACTCAATTACAGCTTAAACTCAATTTATTCATCACAATCTTTCAGCATTCAACAATCCCAATTAGGGTCAATTCAACGGTTTCTCACTACCCATGACATGTTAATCTATAATACCCATCAAGCGACGATAAACCCCCCTTACCTGAGATAATCCGGCAGTCTCTAAGCTTCAAGCTTTTCCGTTCTTCGACCTTTGCTCTTTCTCCACTTTTCACCTTTCAGCCGCTTCTCTGTTTCACGTGAAAACTCTTTACCAACAATGAACCCTTTTTCTCTTATTCCAACTTATATATTTTCCACTAATTATTATTCCAAATAATAATAATAATAATAATAATAATCCAATAATTCAATTTATTTAATTAAATTATTAAATATATTATTAACTTAATTAAATAATCCTCTTATTTAATTCGGGGTGTTACAACGCCTATTTCCAATTACGGATCAACGTGTGCTACGTCTATTTCCAATTAAGGATCACTGTCTACTACCACGCCTATTTCCAATTAAGGATCAACGTGTGCTACGTCTATTTCCAATTAAGGATCACCGTCTACTACCACGCCTATTTCCAATTAAGGATCAACGTGTGCAATATCTACCACGCCTATTTCCAATTAAGGATCAACGTGTGCTACATCTACCACGCCTATTTTCAATTAAGGATCAACGTGTGCTATATCTACCACGCCTATTTCCAATTAAGGATCAACGTGTGCTACCATGTGAACCCACAGTTTCACCGCTTCCACCATGAAACCGACCATGCCATGAATGAATGTACAAATACCAACAACATATGCAATTAAGATCATCTCTACCATCTTAACATTCCACATATCACCATAATTCAACTCTATGAATTATCCACCAATGATACATATACACATTCATAACAAATACACCATTCACATAATATGCAATTAAGATCATCTCTACCATCTTAACATTCATAACAAATACACCATTCACATAATATGCAATTAAGATCATCTCCTCCATCTTAACATTCATAACAAATACACCATTCACATAATATGCAATTAAGATCATCTCTACCATCTTAACATTCATAACAAATACACCATTCACATAATATGCAATTAAGATCATCTCTACCATCTTAACATTCATAACAAATACACCATTCACATAATATGCAATTAAGATCATCTTTACCCTCTTAACATTCCTTATATCACCATAATTCAACTCTATGAATTATCCACCAATGATACATATACACATTCATAACAATATATCATTCACAAATAAAATCTCAATTTTTCACTTTTCAACAGTGGTAACCGGTTAATGCTCGGTGAGTAACCGGTTACTGTAAAATAGAATTAACAGTTTTTTGAGCAAGTAACCGGTTAACGCTCGGTGAGTAACCGGTTACTGTAAAACAGAATTGACAGATTTTTAAGCAAGTAACCGGTTAATGCTCGGTGAGTAACCGGTTACTGTAAAACAGAATGCAGAATTTTCTGCGTTTTTCATCGTTGGAGGACTTTCGGACCTCCGATTTCGATTCCGTAAAAAGCCAAACGTTCAGAAAATTATAACTCATATAATACTCTAAGTATATAACATTAATTTATAGTTTTAACACAAGCAAATCACCACAAATCGAGAATATGCATCAAGACCTTACAATTCCAAAACCATGCAAAATTAGGGATTTTAACCTAAACATACATCTACCCATTGACCCGATCATACTAACCCATAACAATAAGGATTCCCCCTTACCTCTTCAATTTTCTGGAAACCCTAACTCCTCTCTTGTTCTTCCCCTCTTCTCCTTACTTTTCCTCTTCTCTTTCTCTATTGTTGTCAAATGATCAAATGAATCTTAATTCTCACTCTCCTCACATCTTATATACTGGTATTCTATTTGGGCTTAAAGCATGATACCTCTAATTTAATTAATAGGCCCAATAAGACCTAATATTATAATACCTCTATTTAATTCAAATAAATTAAACCAACACAATTGTCATACCCCAAAATTTGCCCATTAATATTTTAAGACATTTTTCAGGGCACTCCGACTCATTTTTATGACACTGATCTTAAAGGAACAAAGGCCCAACTCACGAATGACCCAATCCTGAAAATGGCCCAAACTGGCCTGTTCGCTACACGTTCGCTACACGCTCGCCTAGCGAACGTTCGCTACACGTTCGCTACACGCTCGCCTAGCGAACGTTCGCTACACGCTCGCCTAGCGAAGCTGACAGACAACAGAAAATTTCGGGCTTCATTCTGAGCCCATTAGGTCATCAAAGGAGTATTATAAATACCCCAACTCCAGAACGAAAAGGGGAGAACGAAAAACCGAGACGGAGACGGCCGGAAACCCTGGCATAGCAACCCCGGAGAGTAGCCCAGAGAAGTCGGAGTGAAGAAACCCTGACGGCCGTTCATCCGCACCGAAGTTACCGCCGCCCAACTCAACCCGATACCAAAAGTGACTTGCCAATTCAGCATTACCACTCCATTGCAAACAGGTTTGTGTATCATTATTGTTTTATGCTTCCAATTTGTAAATCTCTAAATACATAATGCATCATGATTTAATTTTTGGATATGTAATTAGACTTTGCATGTGAATTCCAGTACGCCTGAATATCCTGAGTGTTTGACCATATTATTTCTGTAATTGAATGCAATAAGGCATGCAGCATGCTGAGATCATACTGTTCTGAAATTCAAAACCCGCAGCCGCTCGCTAGCACATCGCTAAGCGAGCATGTAGCGAGCATTCGCTAGGCCCTCGCTAGGCGAGGCAGAGGCGAACGGGACAGCCGTTGATATTTGTTATGTCCTATGCGTAACCTGATATATTCTATGTTAATTATGCACTGTTTTGCCTGACATTCATGTTGCTGTGTTTTCTTTTGCGGTGTAATCCTCGATTGCACCCTGATTGGTATTCTAACCCGTTTGCTGAATTTTGTAAAGGTTCACATATCCCAGGAAAAGAGTGCTGTTTAGGCCTTCTGTAACACCCCAATTAAAATAAGATAATTGTTTGATTTAAATTAATATTTTATTTATTAATTTAATTGAATAATTGGAATTTTGGATTATTATTATTTCGAAATAATAATTATTGGAATAATTATTTATTGGAATATATCAGTTGGAAGTTAGAAAAGTCCCAATTTTGGAAAAAAGGGTTTTCACGTGAAAAGGAAAGGAGAAGCGGCTGAAAGAGAAAAAGGGCAAACGGCAGAGCAAGAGAAGAGGAAAAGCTTGAAGGTGCAGAATTTGCCGGATTAACTCAGGTAAGGGGGGTTTATCGTCGATCTAACGGGTATTATATGATAATATGTCATGGGTAGTGATAGACATTTGAATTACCTCTGAATTGGATGATTATGGTGAATTTGTGAACTTTTGGATGAACGAAATTGAGGTATGATTGAGAAAGAATTCGTAGGAATTTGATGTAAACGTGTTAGATTTGGTGTAATCGAATGAGATATGAATTGTGTTGAGAATATGGACGATTAATTGACGTAAATTGGGCTGTGAAAGGTTGGATCGGATAGGTTTCGTAATAGGGAAAACCATTGTAGATCTGAAATCTGGTTTCTGTAGCAGAGGGTTCTGTTCGCGCGCGATTCGCGGCGCGAAGCCCCGTTCGCGGCGCGAACTAGCAAATCCAGAGGGGTTCTGTAACGCACCGTTCGCGGCGCGAAACCTGCTGCGCGGCGCGAACTGTCAAATCCAGAAGGGTTCTGTGACGCACAGTTCGCGGCGCGAACCCTGCTGCGCGGCGCGAACTGTGCTGTGCAGAAGTGAATATTAATTGTGATTTCTGTGCTGTGGTGGTGCAGTTTTTGGCTGTTTAGGCTGAGTGATGTGACTTAGCTGAGGACTGATGTAATAGGGATCATTTCCCGTTGTTTTGAGTGGCATAGGTATTAGTAAGGTGTGCTAATACTATGATTGATTATATGGCATGATATGATATGCTTTCGTGATAAATGTGTTGATGATATGTGATGGTGTGCATTATACTGTGAATGTATCAGTTATGTATGTATTGTGAATAGACTGTTGTGTGACTTATAGTGTGAGCATATTGTCTATTCTTGAGTTGTTGTTGTTGCTGCATTGCTAGATGATTAGCATGCATGGCATAGCCTGTGGGGCTGTAGCTAATTCCCATGGTGAGGAATTAGTGAGGGAATCCTTGTGGAATTGTTGTTGATGTTTGCATACTAGATGAGTAGTGTACATAGTCTAGCCTTTGGGGCTGTAGCTAATTCCCATAGTGAGGAATTAGTGAGTGAGTCATTAGATCTCAATGAGTGGGACTAGTGGGCTCAGTAGCCGTATCTGGAGGGATCGGTGAGCTTGGACTGTATGTTCAAGAATAGTCGGTACCGCATATGTGGAGTCTCATTGCATAATGAATGTATGGCATATAATATGATTGGATGTATTCCAGTATTATATGTGTGTGGCGTGTTGTGTTGATGATGTTGAGTATGGTTGGAGATTATACATATATGATATGTTGTTGTTGAGTATGATGTTTGAATTGATACTGCCGTTATTGAGTGTGTAGTCTGGTTAGGGTGATTTAATGCGTTATTTACTTAACATTACATAATGTTGTATAATGCTTATTATATTGATTGAGGAACTCACCCTTACACCTATTTTTCAGGTAACGAGCAGTGAGTTGAGTCGGAGCTAGTGCTTGGAGTCTAGTGTCGTCCTTAGTGGTCATGCTCTGGTAGATGTAACATCGGGAGGGGATGTTGAATATTTTATTGATCGGTTGTGAACTATTTTGCGTGTAATATGTTACATGATTGGAATAATCGAATTGATTTCTATCCGCTGTGTATTATGCAGATACTTTATAATTTGAATTAAATAAATGAGCATGACAGGATATTTTAATGATTTTTGTGAAATGATTGTGTGACACCCTTCGGGGCATAATTACTCTGATGAATATATTGTTATTTTAATTATAATAATTTGGGGTATTTAGAAGGGTGTTACATTAGTGGTATCAGAGCATAGTCGGTCGAGTCGAGTCGTAATTTTCTGTTTCCCTGTACGGCATAGGTGTGGAGTAACCTATCAGTACTTATTGTTTTAGTTTGTTTGGGTTTTCAGAATAGAGATGGCTGGAAGAGGTAGAGATGATGCTGCAATTGCTGAGGCTCTGGGTATGCTAGCTGGAGTGCTTGGAGGAAATCAGAATGTTATGGGAATGGGAGCTGCTCGTCAACTGAGTGAGTTCCAGAAGAACAATCCTCCAATGTTCAAGGGAGCATACGATCCAGATGGTGCTCAGAAGTGGTTGAAGGAGATAGAGAGAATCTTCAGAGTGACTGAGTGTGCCGATAACCAGAAGGTCAGGTTCGGTACGCATATGCTGTCAGAAGAAGCAGATGATTGGTGGGTTGCTACCCGCACTGAGTTGGAAACTGCTGGGAATGCTGAGATCTCTTGGGCTGTGTTCAGAGAGAGATTCTTGAGGAAGTATTTTCCAGAGGATGTCAGAGGAAAGAAAGAAATAGAGTTCTTGGAATTGAAGCAGGGTAACAGGTCTGTTACTGAGTATGCTGCTAAGTTCACCGAGCTGTCGAAGTACTATACTCCCTATAATGAGGCTGCTGGAGAATTTTCGAAATGTGTGAAGTTTGAGAACGGGTTGCGTCCTGAGATCAAACAAGCTATTGGATATCAGAGGATCAGGGTGTTTTCTGACTTGGTTGACTGTTGCAGAATTTTTGAACAGGATTCCAAGGCTAGAGCAGAGAGCTATCAGCAGAGGGTTGATAGGAAGGGTAAGAATCAGATGGATCGTGGAAAACCGTATGCAGCTGGCAAAGGTTTTCAGAAGCAGAGTGGGATGAAGAGGCCTAGTGGGGGAGACTCTAGTGCTCCTGTTAAGTGTTATAGATGTGGTCGGGCTGGACATCGTGTTCATGAGTGTACCAGTGCTGAGATGAAGTGTTTCAAGTGTGGGAAAGGTGGTCACTTGGCTGCAGAGTGCCGATTGAAGACTGTAACTTGTTTCAACTGTGGAGAGTTGGGTCATATCAGTCCCCAGTGTCCTAAGCCGAAGAAGGAGAATCAGTCAGGAGGCAAGGTCTTTGCTTTATCGGGTTCTGAGACTTCTGCAGATGATCGTTTGATCAGAGGTACGTGTTATATTAATGGCTTTCCTCTTATAGCTATTATTGACACAGGTGCTACTCATTCTTTTATATCTGTGGATTGTGCTGTGAAACTTAAGTTAGAGATATCTAAGATGCTTGGAAGTATGGTGATTGATACTCCTGCAAAGGGTTCAGTGACTACCACTTCGGTTTGTTTGAGTTGTCCTTTGAATATTTTTGGTAGAGATTTTGGGATAGACCTTGTGTGCCTTCCTCTAGTACAGATTGATGTTATCTTGGGTATGAACTGGTTGGTGTTTAACCGAGTCTATATCAATTGTTTTGATAAGACTGTGGTCTTTCCTGATATGGAGGAAGAAAAGAGTCTGTTTCTATCAGCCAGGCAGGTGAATGAGGAAGTGGCAGATGGGGCAGAGTTGTTTATGCTGTTGGCAACTTTAGAGGCTAAAGATAAACTGGTGATTCGTGATCTAGCAGTGGTGTGTGACTTTCCTGATGTGTTTCCGGAAGAAGTGAATGAGTTACCGCCAGAACGTGAAGTTGAGTTCTCGATTGATTTGGTACCTGGTACTAGACCGATATCGATGGCTCCGTACCGTATGTCTGCTGTTGAGTTGACTGAATTGAAGAGTCAGTTGGAAGATCTGTTGGACAAGAAATTTATTCGTCCGAGTGTGTCACCGTGGGGTGCACCAGTGTTATTGGTTAAGAAGAAAGAAGGTACTATGAGGTTGTGTGTGGACTACAGGCAACTGAATAAAGTGACGATCAAGAATCGGTATCCTTTGCCGAGGATTGATGATTTGATGGATCAGTTGGTTGGTGCGAGTGTGTTCAGCAAGATAGATTTGAGATCTGGGTATCATCAGATACGTGTGAGAACTGAGGATATTCAGAAGACTGCTTTCAGAACAAGGTATGGACATTATGAGTATTCTGTAATGCCTTTTGGTGTGACTAATGCGCCTGGAGTATTTATGGAGTATATGAATAGGATTTTCCATCCGTACCTAGACAAGTTTGTTGTGGTGTTTATTGACGATATTTTGGTGTATTCAAAATCTGAAGAAGAGCATGCCGAGCATTTGAGAGTGGTTTTAGAAGTTCTACGAGGAAAGAAGTTATTTGCTAAACTATCCAAGTGTGAATTTTGGTTAGAAGAGGTTAGTTTTCTTGGCCATGTGATTTCAAGAGGTGGTGTTGCTGTTGATCCTTCTAAGATAGAAGCGGTATCTAAGTGGGAAGCTCCGAAGTCTGTTGCTGAGATTCGAAGTTTCCTTGGTTTGGCTGGTTATTATAGGAAGTTCATTGAGGGATTTTCCAAGTTGGCGTTACCGTTGACGATGTTGACCAGAAAGGGGCAAGCGTTTGTTTGGGACTCAAAATGTGAAAAAGGTTTCCAGGAGTTAAAGAGAAGGTTGACTACTGCTCCTATTCTGATATTACCGAGTCCATCGGAATCGTTTGAAGTTTACTGTGATGCGTCATTGTTGGGTTTGGGTGGTGTGTTGATGCAGAATAAGCAGGTTATAGCTTATGCTTCGAGACAACTGAGGATTCATGAAAGGAACTATCCGACACATGATTTAGAGTTGGCAGCTGTGGTATTTGTTCTGAAGTTATGGAGGCATTATCTGTTTGGATCAAGATTTGAGGTTTTCAGTGACCATAAAAGTTTAAAGTATTTGTTTGATCAGAAAGAGCTGAATATGAGACAGAGGAGATGGTTAGAGTTTTTGAAGGATTATGACTTTGGTTTGAATTACCATCCGGGTAAAGCAAATGTAGTGGCTGATGCGCTGAGTCGGAAATCATTGCATATGTCTATGCTAATGGTTAAGGAATTGGATTTAATTGAGCAGTTTAGAGACTTGAGTTTGGTGTGTGAGAGTACTCACAATAGTGTTAAATTGGGTATGCTGAAGTTAACGAGTGGTATTCTGGATGAGATCAGAGAGGGTCAGAAATCCGATATGCTTTTGGTTGATAAATTGACTTTAGTGAATCAAGGTCAAGGTGACGAATTCAGAGTTGATGAGAATGGTATTTTGAGATTTGGTAGTCGAGTGTGTATTCCGGATGTTACTGAGCTTAAGAAGAGTATTCTGGAAGAAGGACATCGTAGTGGCTTGAGTATTCACCCTGGGGCTACAAAGATGTATCAGGATTTGAAAAAGCTATTTTGGTGGCCGGGAATGAAAAGAGAAATTGCAAGTTTTGTGTATTCCTGTTTGACTTGTCAGAAGTCGAAGATTGAACATCAGAAGCCGTCTGGGCTAATGCAACCGTTGGCTATTCCAGAGTGGAAGTGGGATAGTATCAGTATGGATTTTGTTTCTGGTTTGCCGAGGACAAGTAAGAATTTTGAGGCTATTTGGGTGATTGTTGATAGATTGACGAAGTCGGCTCATTTCATTCCGATCAGAATGGATTATCCGTTAGAGAGGCTAGCTGAATTGTATATTGAGAAGATTGTAAGCTTGCATGGTATTCCGTCAAGTATTGTTTCGGACAGAGATCCTAGATTTACATCGAAGTTCTGGGAAGGTTTGCAGAAGGCTTTGGGAACTAAGCTGAGGTTGAGTTCTGCATATCATCCGCAGACTGATGGTCAGACTGAGAGGACGATTCAGTCGTTAGAGGACCTTTTGAGAGCTTGTGTTTTGGAAAAAGGAGGTGCTTGGGATTGTTATTTACCTTTGATTGAGTTTACCTACAACAATAGTTTTCATTCGAGCATTGGTATGGCACCGTTTGAAGCTTTGTATGGTAGGAGATGTCGGACACCTTTATGTTGGTATGAGTCCGGTGAGGGTGCGGTGGTTGGACCGGAGATTGTTCAACAGACTACGGAAAAGATTAAGATGATTCAGGAGAAGATGAGAGTTGCTCAGAGTCGTCAGAAGAGTTATCATGATAAGAGGAGGAAGTCACTTGAGTTCCAAGAGGGAGATCATGTGTTCCTTCGTGTTACTCCGATAACTGGTGTTGGTCGAGCTTTGAAGTCGAAGAAGTTGACACCTCGATTTATTGGTCCTTATCAGATTTTGGAGAGGATAGGGGAGGTAGCCTATCGTATCGCTTTACCGCCGTCGCTTGCGAATTTGCATGATGTTTTTCATGTGTCTCAGTTGAGGAGGTACATTCATGATCCGTCGCATGTTGTTCAAATAGATGATGTACAGGTGAGAGATAACCTGACTGTTGAAACATCACCTATGAGGATCGAGGATCGAGAGTTGAAGCAGTTGCGGGGTAAAGAGATTGCCTTAGTGAAGGTAGCTTGGGGAGGACCAGCAGGTGGCAATGTGACTTGGGAACTGGAGAGTCAGATGAAGGAGTCTTATCCGGAGTTGTTCGCTTGAGGTATGTTTTCGAGGACGAAAACTCTTTTAGTGGGGGAGAGTTGTAACACCCCAATTAAAATAAGATAATTGTTTGATTTAAATTAATATTTTATTTATTAATTTAATTGAATAATTGGAATTTTGGATTATTATTATTTCGAAATAATAATTATTGGAATAATTATTTATTGGAATATATCAGTTGGAAGTTAGAAAAGTCCCAATTTTGGAAAAAAGGGTTTTCACGTGAAAAGGAAAGGAGAAGCGGCTGAAAGAGAAAAAGGGCAAACGGCAGAGCAAGAGAAGAGGAAAAGCTTGAAGGTGCAGAATTTGCCGGATTAACTCAGGTAAGGGGGGTTTATCGTCGATCTAACGGGTATTATATGATAATATGTCATGGGTAGTGATAGACATTTGAATTACCTCTGAATTGGATGATTATGGTGAATTTGTGAACTTTTGGATGAACGAAATTGAGGTATGATTGAGAAAGAATTCGTAGGAATTTGATGTAAACGTGTTAGATTTGGTGTAATCGAATGAGATATGAATTGTGTTGAGAATATGGACGATTAATTGACGTAAATTGGGCTGTGAAAGGTTGGATCGGATAGGTTTCGTAATAGGGAAAACCATTGTAGATCTGAAATCTGGTTTCTGTAGCAGAGGGTTCTGTTCGCGCGCGATTCGCGGCGCGAAGCCCCGTTCGCGGCGCGAACTAGCAAATCCAGAGGGGTTCTGTAACGCACCGTTCGCGGCGCGAAACCTGCTGCGCGGCGCGAACTGTCAAATCCAGAAGGGTTCTGTGACGCACAGTTCGCGGCGCGAACCCTGCTGCGCGGCGCGAACTGTGCTGTGCAGAAGTGAATATTAATTGTGATTTATGTGCTGTGGTGGTGCAGTTTTTGGCTGTTTAGGCTGAGTGATGTGACTTAGCTGAGGACTGATGTAATAGGGATCATTTCCCGTTGTTTTGAGTGGCATAGGTATTAGTAAGGTGTGCTAATACTATGATTGATTGTATGGCATGATATGATATGCTTTCGTGATAAATGTGTTGATGATATGTGATGGTGTGCATTATACTGTGAATGTATCAGTTATGTATGTATTGTGAATAGACTGTTGTGTGACTTATAGTGTGAGCATATTGTCTATTCTTGAGTTGTTGTTGTTGCTGCATTGCTAGATGATTAGCATGCATGGCATAGCCTGTGGGGCTGTAGCTAATTCCCATGGTGAGGAATTAGTGAGGGAATCCTTGTGGAATTGTTGTTGATGTTTGCATACTAGATGAGTAGTGTACATAGTCTAGCCTTTGGGGCTGTAGCTAATTCCCATAGTGAGGAATTAGTGAGTGAGTCATTAGATCTCAATGAGTGGGACTAGTGGGCTCAGTAGCCGTATCTGGAGGGATCGGTGAGCTTGGACTGTATGTTCAAGAATAGTCGGTACCGCATATGTGGAGTCTCATTGCATAATGAATGTATGGCATATAATATGATTGGATGTATTCCAGTATTATATGTGTGTGGCGTGTTGTGTTGATGATGTTGAGTATGGTTGGAGATTATACATATATGATATGTTGTTGTTGAGTATGATGTTTGAATTGATACTGCCGTTATTGAGTGTGTAGTCTGGTTAGGGTGATTTAATGCGTTATTTACTTAACATTACATAATGTTGTATAATGCTTATTATATTGATTGAGGAACTCACCCTTACACCTATTTTTCAGGTAACGAGCAGTGAGTTGAGTCGGAGCTAGTGCTTGGAGTCTAGTGTCGTCCTTAGTGGTCATGCTCTGGTAGATGTAACATCGGGAGGGGATGTTGAATATTTTATTGATCGGTTGTGAACTATTTTGCGTGTAATATGTTACATGATTGGAATAATCGAATTGATTTCTATCCGCTGTGTATTATGCAGATACTTTATAATTTGAATTAAATAAATGAGCATGACAGGATATTTTAATGATTTTTGTGAAATGATTGTGTGACACCCTTCGGGGCATAATTACTCTGATGAATATATTGTTATTTTAATTATAATAATTTGGGGTATTTATAAGGGTGTTACACCTTCCACTTTATTTGTGGGATACCCTTATGAAGATCCACCCTAAATTGCTTAATTAATTTTAATGTATTAATTTTAATGTATTAATTTTAGTGTATTGATTTTAATGTGGAGATTCATCCTAATCACCTAATTGACTTTAAAATATGACCTTTAAACATGTGATTTTGGACCTCTCTTTGTTACCCTACGATTATGGTATTACGGTCATGTCCCGCGAATGTGGGGATACACTTAGCAATGGCCCTTCGATTAAATCATCATAAAATAAATCATAGTCCCTCGGATGTTGCCTTCGAATATATGATTTCGTCCCTCGATGACCCTTCGGTGTAGCCTACGGTTAAATGATGATCGTCCCTTCGAATGCTAAGGTATCCTTACAACTGTTGCCTTCAATGACCTATCGATGACCCTACGATGACCCTTAAACATCCAAAGGGTAAAATTACTTACTTCACAATAGTAAGGACAGTTTTACCCTCATAAGGATAGGAAATGCCCATAACGACCTTAGGAAGGTATAACTCTCAATTACTGGATCATAACCTAAAACATTTCCCACCCCTCACACTCCGCAAATCCTAGAAAATCACCACCTGGTATACATTCATACTAGAATCATTACCAAGTTACATTTTTCTAAACCGTTTTCAAAATCAAACGAGATAAATACTTTGTATACATTCATACGAGAATCATTACAAAGTTAAACTCTCTTTTCGAAACATTTTTTTAACAATTCACGAACACTTTTCAGACGAAAATATAAGTGATCCAGCAATTAAGAGCCCGTGGATAACCATGGATACAAAGGGTGCTAACACCTTCCCTTTGTATAATGTACCTCCCGAACCCAAAATCTATTGAGGTCTTTCCTGTTCTTTTCCACCTTTCCTTATTGGATAAAAGAAAAGTCGGTGGCGACTCTTGCTATCCGCGACATTGCGATAAAAAGCAAAACACCCCAAGTCAGTTCACCGTATGACAGAACTGGCGACTCTGCTGGGGACAATAAAGAGAGGTTACCTTAAAAAACAAGATCACTTATTCCAAATTTCCTGATTTACTTTTAAGGGATTGCTTGGGTATTTTTGAGTGAAAGATCCTACACCCGGATCTAGTGTACCTTAGGTAAGTAGCAATAGATCATCGCGACTATCCGGCGTATACTGGAATGGTTAAAATGATGGCTACGGTTAATGTGACACTTTGGATGTCCTGATGTTCCTCATGTTTACTTGAGGAAAAATTTGGCTTCCGCGTGGTGTCATCAAAGCATTAACCAGACCTTTAGAACCCTAATTGACTCATCCTAGCCATTAGAAAGTAGTGAGATAACTGACTTCGGTTCCGACTGGGGTTGGTTGAGACTCGATACTACACTCTTTGAGATTGGACTTTAGGGAAGCTTCGGTCAACCACTTGGTGTTGCACTGAAGTGGACTTAAAGGAAGGTCAATGATTGGAGATCCTTCTAGAACCCGGTTATTATTCTAGGACAGGTTGAACCAACCAAACTTCAATGGGGAGGGTACTTACCTATGGAACTCATGCAAGCCTTAAAACCTAGGAATGATTGTGTGACTGGTTTATGTTTGCTACTTGCATAACATCATAACCTCATAACATCATAACATCTTAACATCATAACATCATGACATCATAACATTGTACTAACCATTTCAAGGACTTAGAGATTTAACTTTGCTCTGTTTTGTAAGGCTATGGCTCCCAGGAAGACCATCCGGATCAATTTTGTAGCAATCTCTCCTCAACTGAAGAATTTAGTGTCAGAGCTCCCCGATCATGCCCAGTTCATCAAGAAACACGGTTCTCTCCTCAATTTGGTTACCACTGGTTTCAAAGAAGATATGATGAGAGTTCTATTCCAGTTCTTCGACCCTAAACATCATTGCTTCACATTCCCAGATTATCAGTTGGTACCTACACTGGAAGAATTCTCCAGACTGCTTGGGATACCTATCCTTGATCAAATACCTTTCAGTGGTTTAGAAAAGGTTCCGAAGTCTGAAGAAGTTGCCGCAGCTTTACACATGACGAAGTCCGACATTGAAGCTAATTGGGTAACAAGGAGTGGAGTTAAGGGTTTACTTGCCAAATTCCTGACAAATAAGGCCCGAGAATTCTTAAAAGTTATGAATGTCCGTGCCTTCGAAGACATCCTGGCATTGCTAATCTATGGCTTGGTGTTATTCCCTAATCCAGACCAATTCATAGACATGAATGCTATTAAGATATTTCTCACTCATAACCCTGTACCTACCTTGCTGGGAGACATTTTGCATTCCCTCCACACTCGTACCCTGAAGAAGCAAGGGACTCTCATGTACTGCATACCTTTGTTGTCTAGGTGGTGTATTTCGCACCTTCCTCAATCAGTCTTGAAGAACGAGCAGAATTTGAAATGGTCTCAAAGGATAATGTCGCTCTCCCACCCAGACATCTGTTGGTGTCCTCAGTTCAAGGAAAATGTTACCATCATTGACCGTTGTGCAAGTTCCCTAATGTACCACTCCTAGGAATAAGAGGAGGTATTACTTATAATCCTGCTTTAGCTCTGCGACAGTTTGGTTGTGCTCGAAGAGA
The DNA here is from genome assembly GCF_024323335.1 of Lathyrus oleraceus. NCBI lineage: Eukaryota > Viridiplantae > Streptophyta > Magnoliopsida > Fabales > Fabaceae > Lathyrus > Lathyrus oleraceus. The sequence continues at coordinate 262,932,850 of NC_066581.1, read as the reverse complement.
TGGTCCACATGAAATGATCATCGAAGGCATCATGTTCGACTATGACAACGATTCCCAAGGCCTCCGTCAAAGATTTGTACGAGCTTGGGGCATGGTGAAGAGAGGTACGTTAGGACAGAAAAATTCTATTCCTATGGAACCTTATCTCAGATGGGTACGCGCCAGAGCTCGTGAACTTGTCATGCCATATCTTGCAATCGGACCTCAGATTGTCGAACCTGAAGCTGAAGGAGGCGCTCCTCAGATCATTCCTTATCCAGATATGCCTACAAACGTTGAGGAACTAAAGAGATCCTGGATCCAGTTGAGAGAAGAAAGGGATACTTTCGAGACTCAGTTCGTCGCAGAAAGGAAGAAAGTGTTAGAACTTACCAGTCAGCTTAATGAGGAACGAAGACTCAATGCGTATCTTCGCCCAAAAAGAAGTCGCCCCTGGGAGACTTGAGCTTTCATTGTATTTTTATTATTATTCCTTTTGTAATGAACATTGATCAAAGAAATTAGCAATAAACATTTCTCTCTTGTTGGTGATTTACGCAAAGTTAAATTCCAAAAGTCCTTGAAAACATTTCATGCATTGCATAACATAACATAACACTGCATAACAGGTATTCTACAAGTTCAATGTTCTCACGGTCTTCATTGCAAACAGAAAAATGGATCTCGAACAAACTGTCAAAGATCTCCAGACTCAGAATGCTCAATTCAAGGAGATGATGCTAAGCTTATCCAAGGGGCAGGAGGAACTGAAGGCTCTTTTGCTCGAAAAGAAGAAAGACAAGAAAGCTGTGAGTTTCATTAACCCGGGAAGAAGGCGTAAAGGACAGGCCGCAGGAGTCAAGTTTGGAATCCCGAATGGTCCAGAAGAGGGGGCGGAGAATGATTCAGAGGAAGAGAGTGTTGATTTCTCCAACCCTGAGGATGACGATGAAGATTATGAAAATGAACAGTACTCTCCAAGAGATGATAAGTACAAGTTGCTGGAAGAACGTATGCTAGCTATGGAGGGTCAGAAGGCGCCCGGTCTGGATTTCGAAAGTTTGGGTCTGGTCTCCGATGTGACCATTCCTCGCAAATTCAAAATCCCCACTTTCACTAAGTACGATGGTGCGTCTTGTCCTCAGATGCATCTGAGAGCTTATGTGAGAAAGATTCAGCCGCATACCACTGACAGGAAGCTATGGATCCATTTCTTCCAAGAGAGCCTGTCTGGCACACAGTTGGAATGGTATTATCAGCTCGAGAGCTCTAACATCCGCACCTGGACTGATTTAGCAACAGCTTTCTATAAACAGTACCAGTATAACTCTGAACTAGCACCTACCCGGCTACAGTTGCAGAATATGACTATGGGATCTAAAGAAAGCTTTAAAGAATATGCTCAAAAGTGGAGAGATTTGGCTGGCAGAGTCAAACCCCCTATGACTGACAGAGAATTGGTGGACATGTTCATGGGCACACTGACCGGCCCATTCTACAGCCATATACTGGGAAGTTCTTCATCAGGTTTCACTGAACTTATATTGACAGGTGAACGTGTTGAAAGCGGCATCCGAAGTGGAAAGATACAGGCGGCTTCCTCTGCAAGCACCAAAAGGTCCTATCAGGGGAGGAATGAATCAAATGTTGTGTACGGTCAAAAGGGTCGTAACAAGAAAAACCGTGACCATGACATCGGAGCAGTTACGATTGCAGCACCACCATCTCAAAACTTCCAACCCAAACAAGACAGGCCAAGAAGGCAGTTCACCAGGATCAATATGACCTTGGCACAGGCACTGCAGGGAATGCTAAAGGCAAATTTGATCACCCTTAGAGATCCTCCTACGAATCCCAACACTACTTCTTCTCGTTATAACCCTAATGCCAGGTGTGCATATCACTCCGATAGCCCCGGGCATGATACAAACGATTGTTGGTCATTGAAGAATAAGATTCAGGATATGATCGAAGCTGGAGAAATTGAGTTTGAGCCTCCGGAGACTCCTAATGTCATCACTGCTCCTATGCCTAACCATGACAAGACTGTTAATGCTATGGATGACGATTCTCACATTTCCAATGTGGCGGACTTAACATCTCCTCTCCCGATCATAAAGAGGAATTTATTGCAAGCTGGTTTATTTCCAGGTTGTGCTGAAGATTGCAATCTCTGCATACTCCGGCCCGAGGACTGTTTGAAATTGAAGAATGGTATTCAACGGCTGATGGACGATCGTACAGTTCTCTTCGAAAGGATTCCTAAGGCGGAAAACCCTATTGAAGAAATATCTGTGATTGCTAGGTCCAAAGTTCCAATGAAGATTACCGCTACCAGGGCGCCTGTGAAGATTACTGCTGAGCCCAGGGTTGCTCCCCTAATCATCACTGCACCTGGCCCGATCCCGTATTCCTCAAGCAAAGCTATTCCGTGGAATTATGGCGGTGATGTTTACGTCCATGGCGTGAAGCAAGTGGATAATGCTGCTAATACTAGTGGCATTGTTGGGACTAGTAAAATTACTCGAAGCGGAAGGATCTTCTCTCCAGAAATCTCACCTCCTGTCCTTGAAACTCGAGGAAAGGAACCAGTCAATCCTTCTCAGTCAGAGACGCCGGTCGAAGTTACTCCCGAAGATGTTGCCAAACAAGAAATGGAAGAAGTGCTAAAAATCATTCGCAAGAGTGATTTTGATGTTGTAGAACAGTTGGGGCATACCCCGTCTAAGATCTCGATGTTATCCTTGCTGTTATCTTCTGAATCTCATGCCAATGCATTGATAAAATTCTTGAAGACTGCTCATGTGCCTCAGGAAACATCTGTCGATCAATTCGAAAATTATGTTGCTCACTTGGCTATTGACAATGGCCTAGGCTTTTCCGATGCTGACCTGATACCAGCGGGAAAGAATCACAATAAAGCCCTGCATATCTCCATTGAGTGTAGGGGAATCACTTTGTCTCATGTGTTGATCGATAATGGCTCTTCCTTGAATGTGCTGCCAACAGCTGTGCTGGATAAGCTGGACTGTAAAAGCATCGAACTGAAACCTAGTGACATTGTGGTACGTGCTTACGATGGGGCGAAGAGTGTTGTCCATGGCGAAGTAGTCCTCCCTATCAAGATAGGACCTCAAGTCTTCAACACTACCTTCCATGTAATGAACATTCGTCCTGCCTATTCCTGCTTACTGGGACGCCCTTGGATTCATGGGGCAGGCGTTGTAGCCTCGTCTCTCCCAAAAGTTGAGGTATCCCACAAAGGGCAAAACTGTCACCGTGTGTGGAGAAGAAGAGTACATTGTCAGTAGTGTGCATACCTTCAGGTACGTCAAGATGGATGGTGAATTCATTGAGACTCCTTGTCAGTCATTTGAAGTATCCGACCAATCCTGTCCTTAAGCCAACTTCCTGTGTACCCAAGGTTATTCGTGCTCCTCCTGCTATGATTTCTCTGAAGGACGCTCAAGCCATGGTTGAAGATGGTGGTCGTACTGGCTGGGGTCAATTGATCGACGTACCGTACAAGTCTGACAAATTTGGCCTGGGGTTCAGCTCTGACAAGAGTCAAATTAATGTTGTAGAAGATGCTGACAGCGATTGCGACCTGGATAGCTGGATTTTCCCAACAATTGGTGACGGACTCAATAATTGGAAGGCTGAAGACACTATCCCGATTTCCTTTAGTCAGGAGTAATTGTTATTGTCTATTTTAGTGTTGCAAATTTTTGTTTTTTTACAATTGAACTTCTCCAAGCGTTGTGTCTATGCCCGGGGCACAATAGCTAATTTGTTAAGGGTTTTGTCATCTTCATAAGCATATTCATATTCAATAAATCAATGGACTTTTTGCATTCAAATATTGCGCTCCCTGTCTTTTCTGTCATCTTCCAAACGAGCTATGTTTTCTTACACACACTCATGTAGCGAATTGCAGATCCATACCCACTCTAGATCCTGTTGACAATAGTTCTACTACTGTTCATTATGACTTTGAAAATCCGATCTACCAAGCCGAGGATGGAAGTGAGGAAGATTGCGAAGTACCTGGAGAACTTGCCAGACTGTTACTGCAGGAAGAAAGGACTATACAGCCACACGAGGAGTCAGTTGAGACTGTAAATCTGGGTACTGAAGTAAACAAGAAAGAAGTCAAAATAGGAGCAGGCTTGGAAAACAGTGTCAAAAGAAGGTTGATTCAGATGTTATATGACTATGTAGAGATTTTTGCTTGGTCTTATGACGACATGCCAGGACTGGATACTGATATAGTAGTACATCGGCTGCCAACGAGGGAAGATTGTCGTCCTGTTAAGCAAAAGGTTCGTCGCATGCGTCCTGAAATGTCTGAGAAAATCAAAGCCGAGGTTATGAAACAATTCAATGCCGGTTTTCTGGCTGTTACTTCTTATCCTCAATGGGTTGCTAATGTGGTACCAGTGCCGAAGAAGGATGGCAAGGTGCGAATGTGTGTAGACTACAGAGATTTGAATAAAGCGAGTCCCAAAGACGACTTTCCACTTCCGCACATTGATGTTCTGGTAGATAACACCGCTCAACACAAGGTATTCTCATTCATGGATGGATTCTCAGGTTATAACCAGATTAAGATGGCGCCTGAGGACATGGAGAAAACTACGTTTGTAACGCAATGGGGCACGTTCTGTTATAAAGTAATGCCATTTGGTTTAAAGAATGCAGGGGCAACGTACCAGCGTGCTATGGTGGTTTTGTTCCATGATATGATCCATCATGAAATAGAAGTACATGTGGATGACATGATAGCCAGATCTCATACTGAGGAGGAACATCTCGATCATTTATACAAACTGTTCGAGAGGTTGAAGAAATACAAGTTGAGGTTGAACCCGAACAAATGCACCTTTGGGGTAAGGTCCGGCAAACTCCTGGGCTTTATTGTCAGTGGTAAAGGGATTGAGGTTGACCCGGCCAAGGTGAGAGTGTAACACCTCAAAATTTGCCCTCCTCTCTTGGGACTAGCATTAACATATTACATACATTTTTAGGGCATTAGGCATTGCATATTGCATATCATGTGGTTACATTGTGCAAGCTATCCTCTCAAGTCTTGATCAGAAGATGAAAAGTCAAAGTGCAAGCCTAGGGTTTATTGACTGATCATGGGCCATCTGAGGATTGGGCTGTGAATTAGGGTTTCATGATTCTCAATGGATATTGGTCTTCATCTTGATTGTAATGATACATCATCATCATCATGGTTGGTTATCATCAGAAGGATCAGGTGTTGAAGCTTATTCCTTGAGATTAGGGTTTTGACCACTGGTCAACCTTAATCAGTTGCATTGGGCCAATCAGGGCTTAATCAGGAGATGGGGTTTGTGATGGTTATGGGGTTCATTATATGATTATATTGTGCTTATTGAGGCTAGGGTTTCACCCTTGAGCCATTTCAGTTGAAGATTGGAGCTCAGATTGATCTATGCATTGCCAAATTCATCTATCAGATGAAAAAGTCAACTGTGGTCAACTGTACATGATCTGATGGATTTGGAGGTGGAAATGAGTTGGATACACTTCATTCATGTTGGAACAAGTGTTATATGACATCTCAAAGCTTAAGAATGAAGAAAATCAAGTCAGAACAAAAACTGCCAAAAATAGAAAGTGACCTGTAATTGAAGTTTCCAAAAATGGAAAGTTTTGGACCTCAAAGCCACGTGTCCAAGGAAGCTTCAAATGAAAAATTGTTCAACATGAAAGTTGTAGATCTTGTTCTCACCTTTCCAAAAAGTCCAAGAACTTGAAAATCCCATGTATGGTTGGAAAATTATGGCTCAGTGAGTTTCAGAAATGACCCATAATCAGGAGGCCATAACTTCCACATGGTTTGTCCAAATTGCAAGTTCTTTATATGCACAAACTCCATTTGACATGTACTTTCATGGTGCATAATTGGATTTTTCCAAAAGTGGTCAATGCAAAAAGTCAATTTTCAACTGGACAGTTAAATTTGACCAAGGGCAAAATTGTCCAACTTTCAAAATAATTGGAATTTTTGAGTGGGGATTTTTGCAACACCTCACAAATGGTATTTGAAATTTGTTGGAATCATCATTTCATGGCAAAGGCTTGTAATTTGAGATTTGGCTTGAAAAATGAAATGGCAAAAATGGACAAAGTGGCATTCACATGTGATTTTGCAAATTACACAACCAATGAGAGTGAGACAAGTTTCAACAGCTCACACATGGCATTTGGAAGTTGTGTGAGCTGTCAAATAGGTGGCATTGAGCTGGCAAGTGAAATTCCTATTTTGCCCTCACTTTGAAAGTTAACCATTTTCACTAATACACTCCATTTGGTTAATGACATGATTAAACTTGGTTTAAGGTCACATATATAAGCCTAATCACTTTCTAATCCTAACAGAAAATCACAATTCCCCAAAACAGATCTGAAAACTCTTCATTCTCTCAAAAATCCTCAAGAACACAAAACCCTCAAATCCTTCAATCTTCCTCAATTCTTGCCTAATCTTGGAAATTCTTTTTGCATTGGTCTCCAATCATCACATGCTCGAGCTGTTTTGGCTTCTCATCATCAATCAAGCGCTGACTCTCAACTGTACAAGATGACTCCATCAATGGTGAATTCGAATTTTGAGCATTAGAAGCCTATTCCATCAAACCTAAGCATGGGATTTAGCATCTGGAGGATTGTTCTACATCTGTTTGTGGAGAAAAGCACGCGAGGAGCATCAATACATCACTGCCATTCCAGGTATGTCAAGTTTTCGAATCTCATGAAATGCTTAATGTTCATATGCGTTTGAAAGAGCATGCTGCGTAGAGTATGGTGATGTGCTTGGTTTGTGAAATAGTGAACTATAGCGTGCGAAATCTGGATTTGAAATTATGAACCAAAACCCTAACCTCTTCGATTCGCATGATTTAGGAACTTTTAGGAGAAATTAAGATGATATTCGTGTTGTGTGTTCTTAGACGGTTCGATTGGTTATATGCATGCTAATTTCTGTGAAGATTTTGTGTTCATCGATTTCTTGAGGATTCTGGAAAAGTCTGGGTTGAGAACGATGAAGTTAGTTTGTTTGATCCGTTTTTCCATTTAAATTTTCAAACTACATGTTTCCCGCTCCCGCCATCTTTATTTACCAAACTGCCATTGTAAATTCCATTTAATTTGATTAATTCTTAAAAAATTATGAACACCTTAAAAAATTCATAGAAAATTGAAGAAAGTTCAGAAAAATATGGAAATTTTTGTGTTGACTTTGTTGTTGAGTGTAGAATTTGTTTGACCTATTGGTCAAAGTTGTGCATGGCAAAAATATTGTTTGACCTAGGCTTATTTCACATGTGTTCACATTTGATACATTTTACCATTTGGTTCATGAAATGCTCATAATGTAAAATAAATGTCTGAAAATTTTTGTGATGATTGTTGACTGGATGATGTTTATTTCCATGTAAATTTCATGAATTTTTGATACCTGGTCATTGAGTTATGAATTTTGGAACTTAGGTGTGACAATTTGTGTCACACCTCATTATGTCAATTTGCTGGATTTTTTTGAGTGACCTATACTTGTTGGATTAATGTGAAATTTTGCATGATGAATTATTAACATGTTGAGATGTTGTATGAATTTTTGTGGAATTTTACATTGCATTTTCAAATTGATTGTGATTTTTCATTTCTGTTGGTCAAATATGCAAGTCCATGTGGTACATGTTTGTAATTTTGATGTGAAATGCTCATATGGTATTGGATAATCATGAAATTTGATATGCTTGTAGTAGACACATAATGTGACATCCCTGTTTTGGTCTCATCCATTTCTTTACTGTTTTCATTGAGTTATGAATTTTTGAAGTGAATGCATATGTTGATGTTGTGATTTGGAGCATGTAATTGTGTCTGTTTTTGTTGATTTTCATTGACATAGTTACCTTTGCCCAATTAAGCTGAAATTTGGTGTGCCATACCTGGATTAGGCCCTGTTTAGGTGTAATTTATTTGAGAATTTTTGAAGTTGTTTTGATGTAGATTTGAATGCAATAGTTCTGTTTGCATGTTTGGTACTTCATTTGACCTAAGTTGAATTGTTTTGTGCATGGAATGAATATAATGAATGATATAAACATGAGACTAATGGTGTTTGCTCTTGTTTGACATTAATTTGACTTTGGTTGGTGAATACCTTGCTGTTTAGGAATTTTTCTTGCCTTTGGACCCTAGGCTTAGCCTAGTGGTCTTGTTGCTAATATTTGCTTGATTTTTCAGGATCAAAAGCATAATGCACATGGAGAATGAATCAAGTTAAATGCAATTGATGTTGTTTGATGTTTGTACACTAACATAACATTGTTTTGTAGGTTGTGAAGTTTGGGATTGAGCTTTGAGCTTGCTTTGTTGTGCATTGATCTGTATAGATTAACTGATTGAATACTTGCTGTTTATGGTTTGTCTGTCTGAATACTAACTGTGTTTGACTGTTTCCAGGTACTTTTAGTTGCTCAGTTCCCTGTGAACTTTTGCTTTGCTTTGCTTAAGCAACTTGCACCGAGGTAGGTCCTCTTGACTTCATGTAGTCTGGAGACCCGGCTGTTACCGGGCCGGGCAAATAAATGTCTGAAGTCCTCCTTAAGAGGCGATGATTGTGATTGTTTAATTTTGTGCCTAAGCAGGTAAAGTCCTTAATCAAGGCAATTGGTGGAAGGTAGGGATAAGCAATCTATCCCCCTCTATTCAGTTGAGTCTTCTCCTTGCTCCCATTACATGGTTGTAGCATTGAGATCACAAGCCCAAGATCCGGTGCAGTGCACATTGTGTCAGAGTCTCTGAGTATAGAAGGGTTCCCCCATTCTGGACCCATGCTCATTTGTCAGAAGCTCTCCCTGGTTAGGGATAAGAGCTGTGAGGTCTGATCCTCACTTCACCTCTCATCTGCTTCACCTTAGCCTCGTAATGGCAAGGTTAAGAGCAAACCCAGCCCGTACAGACGACTCGCTTCGGCAGTCAAACCTATTGTGTGAGCCACTTGTTTGGTTATAGTGCGTGCTGTGTGGATATCTGTTTGAGATGCTTGTTCTCATTTGATGTATGCTTGAATTATGTTGTATGCTTGTGTGCTTACTTCTTTCCTGGATAGGGGTAGTTTGCTTATGCAAGTAGGATAGAAACCTGAACTTAGGGTGACTTTGCATGACAACATCTAGGCTCGAGTCGTAGTCTCCCTAGTGTCGTGTCTTCCCCTGGTTTCTGGTTAGCAATTCAGTCCCTTTCAGGGGAACTACATCGCCCTGATCCTCGTTCCAGACGAGGTATGTAGGCAGGGGGTCGTGCGAGACCTCTCCGGGCAACCTTTTTCTTTTTTGCGTGTGTTTACTTGTTATCTGATTGTGTTTTGGTTCGGATGCCGACGTAAGCCCAGTGATTGGCTGTCGGGCTCCACGTTTGTCGTTTTGTGCGTGTTTTGGTTCGGATGCCGACATAATTCCATCAAGTGGTTGTCGGGCTCCATGTTTGCCACCCTTGCTTGTTTGTATGTTTTGTGTTGTTTGGCGTGCGTAAGCCGAACTACAGAGGCTCTGATTCTTGTTCCAGACAAGATATGTAGGCATAAGGTGCGATACCTTATCGAGCCCGTTTCTCCTAACCCCACCTGCGTTCCCTGTGTGTGTATGATGTTTTAGCAACCTATTCTTTATTCTAGGACGTGGATCCCGTCGAGTACGACGGACGTGAGGGGTGCTAATACCTTCCCCTTGCGTAACCGACTCCCTTACCCTGTCTCTTTGGTCGCGAGACCATGTTCTTTCCAGGTTTCTCTGAGCGTTTCCTTTCCCTATCTTGGGATAAATAACGCGCAGTGGCGGCTCTGTGTGTGTTGTTTTTTGAGTCTCGCCGGTTGATTTTTCGCAGGATGCGACAGCTGGCGACTCTGCTGGGGATACAACCTGATGTAGACCTATGCTGGTCCATCGTCCCTAAGCGAGTCCTTCCTAGAGTTCTAGGATTAGTTTAGGTTGCTTGTGATGCTTGATTTATTGCATTTATTATTCTAACCTGTATATATTTGCATTAATGTCTGCATGCATCATACTATCATGTTGTTGCCGTCCTCTGTGCAGGTGGTTCCTCTGTTTGGGGTGGGTGTTCTGAGTGGGGCTAAAACCCAGGCCCGAGTATACACCTAGGACTAGTGTGGTCTCATGTTCCTCATTTGCTGGATCAGCATATTGTTGCAACGTGACATACCACAAGCCAGACGAGGTTCATTTGATAGTGCTTTCCTCTGTGGGGTACTCCACTTTGGTTGAGTTACTTCATCTGAACTATTGACTCTGGTGACCGATCATTTCCCGGATCTTTGGTTTAGACGATCTCAGGAGAGCTGCAATGGCACACCCGAAAGGGCAAACCCATTGAGTATCTCTGCCCGATTGTCGAGACTATTGTCCGCCTTAGGATGACCTGTTTAGAATTTACCTGTGAGGGGAGGGTGATTCTTTCAGATGCATGTTCAGATGGTGACTTTGATGGTGACTAATTGTTCCGTGGATCAGAGTCCTATTTATAAGTCGGATTTATGGCCGTTTATTTCTGAGACGCCGGAGTGCTGTCCGTGATTTATTAGTGGGGATCCGTTTATTTCAGGATTCCCCGGGCCGATTCAGATGTTGTGGGTATCTGCTCAGAGTTTTGTCTGGTGATGATGATGATGTACCTGTCTTCCGTTTATTTCGGAACCCTTGAGTCAGATTGGTGGTTACAGTTTCCTCAGATGGTTATGATCAGTTCAGAGACCAGGTTTCAGTACAGATGATCAGATAGCTTGGAGGATGGCAACGCATTGCATTCATTCATCAGCATCATCCCATTTTGCATTTATCTGCATCTAACACATGTTTATCCATATGCAGGGACCTTTTTGATCAAGATCCTGGTTGAGAGACTTTCTACTAGAAATGAGAACCGGCTTGAAGCATGATGTTGTCTACAGTTTCTTCAACCCAGAGATTGATGAGTTGAGGGACATGATTGCATTGATTACACCTGACCATGTGGGGATGTTCAGGGAGTCATACGGTAGTGTCCTGAAGATGGTTTTCAGACTCACTGACGGTGACAGAAGCGCCATTCATACTCTTCTCCAGTTCTATGACCCGGGGCTGAGGTGCTTTGTATTTCCGGACTATTTGTTGGGACCTCTGATGGAGGATTATGCTAGCATCCTGGGTGTTCAGATCCGCGATCAGATTCCTTTTTGTGCTATTAGGAGAGAGCCTGACGTCCTTGGGATTTCCCGTGCTCTTTATTTGAGTCCAGAAATAGTCAAAGAGGGTTTGAAGGAGAAAGGAAAGTTACCGGGTTTTCACTTGAGTTTCTTGGAGGCTAATGCCAAGGAACATGCTGCTATGGGTAACTGGAAGACGGTTTGTGCTCTGACCGCCGTGAGCATTTATGGGATTGTTCTGTTTCCTAATCAGAAGGATTTTGTGGACCATAATGCTATCAGATTGTTCATGCAGAGAAACCCTATTCCTACTCTGATTGGAGATGTTTACTACTCAGTGCATAACAGGAATGCGAAGAGGCGTGGTGGCTTGATCAGATGCTGTTCTCAGTTGCTCTTCCGATGGTTTATGGGGTATTTGCCTTCTCGGGGTGCCTTTGCTCATATTGATCCCACTGTCAAGTGGTCATTCAGGTTGATGGGTTTGCGGGCTGATGATATCGCTTGGACTCATAATGGTTTGGCTGGACGGAATTTTATATATAGCTGCGGGGATTTTCCCAATGTGCCTCTTATAGGAGTTCAGGGTTGCATTAATTACAACCCGACGCTTCTTAGGAGACAGATGGGGTTCGCTATGGAGGTTCCTCCCCTTGAGTGTGAAACACAGGAGTCCTTTTATTTTCCGGTGGAGGGTAATCAGGCCAAGCTGACGTAGGTGTCCGGGGCATGGCGCAACATCCAGAAGAAGGGTAAGGTTCCATTTGGTAAGGTCAACTGTCGGTATTTTCCTCTATTCGAAGATTGGTTGCGGAAGAGGATTGAAGCCACATTTCTACCATTTCCGGGGGGTGATCCTGTGTGTCCTATGATTGAGGGTCCAAGTTCTTCTGTCGGCATGGAGGAATTCCTTGAGATGAAGAGGGCCAGAGATCAGCTACTTGTAGAGAAAGCTGAATTGGAGAGAAGTGTTGCTCGGTTTCAGGCAGCTAATCAGGAGATCAAAGTGAAGATGGAAGATCAAGACAAGCGACATGCCCTGGAAGCAAAGCGCTTTGAGATGGATACTGCCTATTATGGGAAGATTAGTCAGGCCTTAGCATCGTCCAACAGGGAGCACGACATCACCAAGGAGAAGCTGTTCAGAGCGTCACAGGTCATTGAGGATGAGAAGAGAAGGCAAATACTTGTCAGAGATCAGAGGGACAACAGAGTCCGAGTCCTCATTGCTGAGTGGGAGACCAAGCTGAAGGTCAAGGAAGCAGAGAATCTGAAGATCATCGCTGAGAGAGATCACTACATGGCAGAGAGAGACCACTACTTCAGGCAGATGAAGATTCATCAGAAGGAAGTTGGGAGACTACAACAGGAGAACACCGAGCTCAGGTTCGCCGCAGAGTTCGCGAGGATGGAAGATGAGATAGGGCCATCTGTGGGACCCTCATCCAGTTAGATCTTTCATTTGTGTTGGATTACCGTCAGGCTTGTTGACGGAATTCACTTGTCTGTATTTCTTTCCTATTCTGGAGGATTGTATTTGATTTTATCTGGTTGATGTATGACTATGGCACTGATTGTGCACTTTTGGTTATGTGATGGTGATTTTTCATTCAGTGATTGGTTTTCAAGCTTTATTTGCTTTACCGTATGCACTCTCACAAGCACACACATGGTTGGGGGTATCATGCTAAATCACATATCTCCGATCCGCACGATGAAATCAAATGCGGAATGACTGAATATTGATGCCGGATTATGATTTGTCTCAATGATGCCAGGATCGAGAGACAAAGTGTCCTTCATATGGATAGACACTGCATCCATGCATTGATCATAATAACTGTGTTTTATTTTGCAGGTATTTGTTACTAACGTGCTTGCTCGTTACAGGAATCATTGCTCGCGCTCGAAGAACAGTACCCTTGCACTCAACTCGCCCTCACAGATATTATACCCGAAGAAATACTCCCAGACTCATGGAACTTCCCAGTGCAGATATGCTTGAACTGAAAGAGAAAATGAACGAGCTGATCAATATAATGCAAGGCTTTGCAATTGGTCAGAAGGCTCTGGCGGACAAAGTTGAGAAACTCGAGCGGGTTTCTGCAGCAAACAGTGGGGTTAACCTGGGTGGAGTCTCCAACCAGGGGCAAGGGTCCCGAGACGGTGGAAAGAGGACGACTGTGGGTCTCGTGAATAATGCTGGTGGTCTTGGTGGTGTTGGTGGCCAACCGGGTCTGAATATGAAAGACAATTTTGTGCCTCCGTTTTACGGGTTCGATGAAGACCAAGAGGAAGACAGGGAGGCTGATCAATTTTCTATGCAAAACGAGCCTTTTGTGCCTTACAACATTCCTCCTCAGAACAAGGAAATCCAGCTGTTGGCTGAGAAAATAAAAGTGCTGGAGAGTTATGCCATTCCCGGGGTGGTGAATATGTCAAATATGGGGCTGGTAGAGGGAATCGTTATTCCGCAGAAATTCAAAGCGCCGGCATTTGACAAGTATAACGGTAGTTCCTGCCCGGAAACTCATCTCCAGGCATTCGTCCGCAAGATCTCTGCGTATACGACGGATCAGAAATTGTGGATGTATTTTTTCCAGGACAGCCTGTCTGGAGGCTCCCTGGAATGGTACACTAAGCTGAAATCGTCTGATATAAAGAACTGGCAGGATCTTGGGGACGCTTTCTTCAAGCAATACCAGTTCAACGCAGATATGGCTCCGAGCCGTACCCAGCTGCAGGGTATGTCTCAGAAGCACAATGAGGGCTTTAAGGAGTATGCCCAAAGATGGAGAGAACTGGCTGCGAGAGTTCAGCCTCCGCTTGTTGATCGCGAGATGTCGGACTTGTTTATGGGGACCCTGCAGGGGCCGTTTGCAGAAAGGATGGTGGGCTGTCCTGTCACCAACTTCTCCGATATTGTGGTGGCAGGAGAAAGAATAGAAAGTTGGTTGAAACTGGGAAAAATTCAGGGTAATGCTTCCGCATCTTCTTCCGGTTCGAAGAAACCATTTGGTAATGGTGGGCAGAGAAAGAAGGAAGGAGACACCAGTGCCGTTTATACACAACGCGGGCCCAGTAGGGACCGTTACTTCCAGCACAATGCTGCGGTAACAATTCCTGCTGAGTCTCAGTCAGCACCACCGCAACAGCAACAACAACAGAGACAACCCTTTCAGCAGAGGCAGCAGAGGGCTGGTTATCAAGTCCGGGGCAGAGCACAGGATCGTCAATTTGACAGGCCTCCGGTGACTTATGCTTTCTTGTTTAAGAAGCTGCAAGATCTGGGCCTCGTGCAAACCAGAACCCTGGCACCTTTGAGACCTGATCAAAGGCCAGCCAGCTATGACGAGAACGCGAAGTGTAAATTCCACTCAGGTGCGCCTGGGCATAATATTGAGAACTGTAAAGCTTTTAAGCACACAGTTCAAGATTTAGTGGATTCCAAGGCCATTAATTTTGCTCCATCTCCCAATGTCAATGCAAACCCCATGCCTGCGCATGGTCAGAGGGGAGTAAATGCCATTTCTGCGGAGAATAGAATCGGACTGTCTGATGTTGATCAGCTGAAGACGCCTTTGGCTGAGGTCAAGAGGCAGTTGTTGAAGAATGGGGTGTACCTGGGCTGTGGTGTTGATTGCGATGAATGTCGGGTTGTTCAGAATGGTTGTGAACTTCTGAGGAAGCATGTCCAGGGTCTGATGGACAGTGGTGATATCCTGATTGAAAGGGCTGACGAAGGAGGAAAAGAAGAGATCTCCACCATAACCATTTATTACGACCCGGTGGATTTGTCTAACCTTGTGGAGGAGGCTCCAGTTACCATCACGGTACCTGGGCCGATTCCCTACGACAAAGATGATGCCGTGCCATGGCATTATGGTGGGGAGGTGTACTATAATGGGGAGAAGTGGGAAGAGCAATCTGCGAGTGAAACCACCGTGCTAAAGGTGGATAATGCCGGTCCCAGCGGTTTCACTCGCAGCGGTAGGCTGTTTGCTCCGGATACTCTGAGGAGGGGGGAGGAAGAGAAAGATAAAAAAGAAAAGGCCGAGGCTTTAGCCAGGGCAAAAGGGAAGGCTGTGGTTGAGAATGGAGCTACTCCTGTGGTGACACCGGCGCCTGCGGGGTCGGATAACAAATTTGATGATGAGGCGGAAGAGTTCTTGCGGATCATCAAGAAGTCGGAGTATAAACTGGTGGATCACTTGCAGCAAACTCCTTCCAAGATCTCAATTCTTTCTTTGTTGCTGAGCTCAGAGGGGCATAGGGAGGCCTTATTGAAAATTTTGAAGAAGGCTTATGTTCCTCAAGAGATCACCATCAATCAGCTGGAGACGGTCGTATCCAATGTGCATGCTAGCCATGGGTTGGGCTTTACGGATATGGACCTGACAGTGGATGGAAGGAACCACAATAGGGCACTACACATAGTGATGGAATGCAAAGGAGCCGTGCTTTCGCATGTGCTGGTTGATACCGGCTCCTCATTGAATGTGTTGCCAAAGAAAGCCTTGGCAAAGCTAAACTGTGATGGGCTGATTTTGACCCCGACTGATTTGATTGTGCGGGCATTTGATGGGTCAAAACGAGCCGTATTTGGGGAAGTTGAATTGCCGGTGAAGATTGGACCTGAGGTGTTCAAGTCGACTTTCTATGTCATGGACATTCAGCCGGCATACAGTTGCCTGTTGGGTCGCCCATGGATCCACGCTGCGGGAGCAGTCACATCGACTTTGCACCAGAAGTTAAAGTATATCTGGGAGGGCCAAGTCGTTACCGTCTGCGGAGAGGAGGACATTTTTGTCAGCCACCTGTCTTCGTTCAAATACGTGGAGATGGATGGTGAAATCTGGGAGACGCCTAGCCAGACTTTCGAAACCGTTAAGGTGGAGAATGCTCTGTTCGCGAAGCAAGAAGAAGAGAAACCATCCATCGCTTCCTACAAACAGGCTGCTGAGGTGGTTAAAAGCGGAGAAGCTCCTGGTTGGGGCAAAATAATGGAAGTCCCTGAGAAGAAGGACCGCTTCGGAGTTGGATATCAACCTGGCCGAGGCTCAGGACAAGGAAGAGGACGTCGTACGTCAGTGACCTTCACAAGCGCCGGAATGCTGGATCCGGATCACATCTGTATGATGAGTGAAGATTCTGATAGTGACTGCGACATTGACCAATGGATAAAGCCGTGCACACCAGGGATGGAAATCCAGAACTGGAAGGCCGAAGAGATCATCCGGGTCACTCTCCTCGAAGAGTAATATTTTTCTTGTTTTCATTCTTATTTGCATGAAAGCCATACGTGTTGCCCGACACGTAATGGTCCATTGTAAGGGCCACCTCATGTTTAAATTTGCAAGATTTTGCATCATGAATAAAAGGATGTTTTTCAATCAAAAGCGGTGTTCCTTGTTTTTCATTTATTTTTGCAGTTTAAAAATAAAAACAAATAAAAAATGGCTATGTTTTCATTTTTCTTTTTCAATTTCTCACACCGGTTCTAAAGCAATGCATGAATCAACATTCATGCAGATGCGATTCCTCTCCGGATCTCATTGATAACAACCCTGTTACACCCTTGTATGACTTCGACAATCCGATCTATCTTGCTGAAGAAGAAGACGAAGATTGTGAACTGCCAGGGGAATTAGCCAGGTTGTTAAAACAAGAGGAGAAGGTGATTCAGCCGCATGAGGAACAGATCGAGGTTGTAAATCTGGGTACCGATGAGGTTAAGAAAGAAGTGAAAATCGGGGCTGCTTTGGAGGAAAGTGTCAAGGGCAGAATGGTGGCATTGTTGAAAGAGTATGTCGACATCTTTGCCTGGTCTTATCAAGATATGCCAGGGTTGGATACCGATATTGTTGTGCACAAGCTACCGTTGAGAGCAGATTGTCCTCCAGTGAAGCAGAAGTTGCGCAGAACTCGACCTGACATGGCGATGAAGATTAAGGAAGAAGTGCAAAAGCAGTGGGATGCTGGTTTCCTTGCTGTCACTAATTATCCGCCATGGGTTGCGAACATCGTGCCAGTCCCGAAGAAAGATGGGAAAGTGAGAATGTGTGTGGACTACCGAGATCTGAACAGAGCTAGTCCGAAAGATGATTTTCCACTACCTCACATTGACGTGTTGGTAGATAATACAGCTCAATTCTCGGTGTTTTCCTTCATGGATGGCTTTTCTGGCTATAATCAAATCAAAATGTCGCCAGATGATATGGAGAAAACAACATTCATCACGCCTTGGGGTACCTTTTGTTACAAGGTAATGCCATTCGGTCTCAAGAACGCCGGTGCCACTTATCAGAGGGCCATGGTGACTTTGTTTCATGATATGATTCATCATGAAATTGAATGTTATGTGGATGACATGATAGCAAAGTCCCAGACAGAAGAGGGGCATTTGGTAGATCTGGCTAAGTTGTTTGACCGGTTGAGACAGTTCAGACTGAGGTTGAATCCGAACAAGTGCACGTTCGGAGTGCGGTCCGGTAAATTGCTGGGGTTTATTGTAAGCGAAAAAGGAATCGAGGTTGATCCTGCAAAGGTAAAAGCAATAAAAGAAATGCCTGAACCGAGAACGGAGAAAGAGGTTCGTGGTTTCTTAGGTAGATTGAACTACATTTCACGGTTCATATCTCATCTAACAGCCACGTGTGAACCAATTTTCAAGTTGTTAAGAAAAGATCAAACGGTCAGGTGGAATGACGATTGCCAAGCGGCATTTGAAAAAATAAAAGAATATTTGCAGGAGCCTCCGATTCTGATGCCTCCTGTGGAGGGAAGACCGTTAATTTTGTACCTGACAGTCCTCGAGGGGTCTATGGGGTGTGTATTGGGGCAGCATGACGAGTCTGGTCGAAAAGAGCATGCCATATACTACCTTAGCAAAAAGTTTACCGACTGTGAAACAAGATATTCACTGCTCGAGAAAACTTGCTGTGCTTTGGTCTGGGCTGCTCGCCGACTAAGGCAGTACATGCTGGTTCATACCACTTTGTTGATTTCCAAGATGGATCCAATCAAGTACATTTTTGAAAAGCCAGCATTGACCGGACGGGTTGCGAGGTGGCAAATGATTTTGACAGAATATGATATACAGTATACCTCTCAGAAAGCGATCAAGGGGAGTGTATTGTCTGATTACCTCGCCCAGCAACCTATTGATGATTATCAACCGATGAAGTTTGAATTCCCTGATGAGGACATCATGTTTCTCAAATCGAAAGATTGCGAGGAACCGATCCCGGAGGAGGGGCCTGACCCTGAATCCGAATGGATTCTGATGTTTGATGGGGCCGTTAATGTGAATGGAAGCGGTGTTGGTGCTGTTTTGGTTATGCCGAAAGGATCCCACATTCCTTTTGCTGCCCGGCTAACATTTGAGTGCACCAACAACGTAGCTGAATATGAAGCTTGCATATTAGGGATTGAGGAGGCGATTGATTTGAGAATCAAGAACCTTGTCATATATGGAGATTCAGCTCTGGTGATAAATCAGGTTAACGGGAAATGGTATACACATCAATCTCATTTGGTTCCGTATCGAGATTATACGAGGAGATTGTTGACGTTTTTCACCAAGGTGGAGATGCATCATGTGCCCAGAGAGGAGAATCCTTTGGCAGATGCTTTGGCTACTCTGGCTGCCTTGATTAAGGTCCAGAGGTGGAATCAGTTCCCCAATGTTGAAGTGGGACGTCTGGATAGACCGGCTTATGTGTTTGCTGTTGATACAGTGCCTGATGATGAGAAGCCGTGGTATTTCGATATCAAGCGCTATCTTGAGACGCGAGAATATCCTGAGGGAGCATCGAAGAAAGATAGAAAGACTCTGCGGAGGTTAGCCATGGTATTCTACCTGAATAAGGATGGGGTTTTGTATAAGAGGAATTTTGATTGGGTCTTGCTCAGATGTGTTGATGATGCAGAAGCAAGCCAATTGATGCAAGAGGTTCATGAGGGATCGTTCGGTACCCATGCCAGTGGGAATGCAATGGTGAAGAAGCTGCTGAGAGCAGGTTATTACTGGATGACAATGGAGGCCCAATGTTTTAATTTCGTGCGGAAGTGTCATAAATGCCAGATTTATGCTGACAAGGTGCACGTGCCTCCAAATCCGTTGAGCTTAATGTCGTCTCCATGGCCGTTTGCTATGTGGGGCATTGATATGATCGGAAAGATTGAGCCTACAGCTTCGAATGGACACAGATTCATATTAGTGGCTATTGACTACTTCACCAAGTGGGTGGAAGCAGCCTCTTATACGAATGTGACGAAGCAGGTCGTTGCCAAATTTCTCAAGAGAGACATCATTTGCAGATATGGGGTTCCCGAGAGAATCATTACTGATAATGGTTCTAATTTGAATAATAAGATGATGGCAGAGTTGTGCCGGGAATTCAAGATTGAGCATCACAATTCTTCTCCCTATCGTCCGAAGATGAATGGGGCGGTTGAGGCAGCCAACAAGAATATAAAGAAGATTGTGCAGAAAATGGTGGTAACCTACAAGGACTGGCATGAGATGTTGCCGTTTGCATTGCATGGGTATCGAACGTCGGTACGCACATCTACTGGGGCAACTCCTTTCTCATTGGTATATGGGATGGAGGCTGTATTACCCGTTGAGGTTCAGATTCCCTCTTTGAGAGTCCTGATGGACGTGAAATTGCAAGAGGCTGAATGGGTGAGGACCCGATATGAAGAGTTGAGCCTGATAGAGGAAAAGAGGCTAGCAGCCATCTGTCATGGGCAGTTGTACCAGCAGCGAATGAAGCGTGCTTTTGACAAGAAGGTGCGACCTCGGGTATATCACGTAGGTGATATGGTGCTGAAAAGGATCCTTCCTCCTCAAAACGATCGAAGGGGCAAATGGACGCCGAATTATGAAGGTCCATTCGTGGTCAAGAAGGTTTTCTCTGGTGGAGCCTTGTTGTTAACGACCATGGATGGCGAAGATTTTCCATCCCCTGTGAATGCGGACGCAGTTAAAAAATACTTCGTGTAATTGACCCGCTGGACGAAAAGAACAAAATAGTCCAGGCAAAAATGGGCATCCCGGCGAACCAAAAACAGAAGGAAAGGTTCGGGCAAAAATTAGGGATAAAATGAAATAACTGTACACCCGGCAAGTCGAAAACCTGAAAAGGCGACTTGGGCAAAAAAGGGTATCCCGGTGGACTGAAAACCCGAAAGGGCGGTCCAGGCAAAAGAGGGATTGAAACGAACAACTGCGTCTAGCATGATCGTTTGCGCTTTGGTTAAAGCATCATGGATAATACCCGGTAGGGATCAATCAGAATCGTCTTGTTCAGAAGGCAGAAAGCATGGAGAGTCTGAGGACATATGGGGTGTAACCGAGTTGGAACTCGATGAGATCACGGGTTTCACATTGCCATTAGGATAGATTTTTCCTTTTGCGCAATTACCTCTTTTCAGGAATTGCTTCCTTTGTATTGCTCATTTGAGCCACACTTTTCCAATCAATAAAATGCATATTCAGTCAAATAATTTTGTTTTTGTTTTTCATTACCGCTTTGATTGCAAAAACATCCAGATATTTTTGATAAAGAATCTTGCATTTTAATACATACAGGTTCCTTCCAATGCATGTTTATGAGATTGAAACTGGAAATCTTATTCGGAAGGTTGAGTGACCCAAGTGTTGAAATCTTGACACGCCTAGGGCACGGTTTTATCTGACGATCTGTTTTGCAGGTACTGTTAGGTATTTCCATTCACTTGCAGGTTGTGATGTGGAAGCTTTGTAACAAATCCCCAGAGAGTCCAATCAGGGACGAGCGAATGAATGAAAAGCGACGAAGTGACGTTGAGGCGTACGACGATCCTTGAAATTAATCAAGAAGACTCTTCAAAGTCGGAAGACTTGAAAGTATGTAATTCCCCGCAGGGTCCAATCCGGGACGAATGAATGGGTAGAGAAGGGATGACGAGAAGACGACGAGACGTCCGACAACCCTTGAAATTAATCAAGAAGACTCTTCAAAGTCGAAAATTGAAAAGTATGTATAATCCCAGGAGTTCGATCTTCGTCGAGCGCGGAGCGATTTGTAATACAAGATGATGGAGCAGAAAAGGTCCAGACGAGTCTGGGAGTTCTCAAAAGTGGAAAGCTGATACGAGATTGGAAGGTGGATACCGTGGTTCGACGAGTCGACGGGTGTTCTGTGCCAATTGTTCTCATTTCCCAGCTATATCCCCAAGCAGAATCCGAGGACTAGCTCCCCAACAGCTCCAAGGTCTGGGACTTCTCTAGCCGAGTCAGAATGGTTATCCCGGACAGGTTAAGACGGTGTTTCCTCAGCAGCCAGGTCTGGAGGTCGCTACTCCCCGAGTGGAGCGGGTTTCGATGATATATATCTCCAGCAGTGTTCATCCTACCAGCGGATTGAACAAGTTTCCGTAGCGGACGGATGGATTTTTGCATCCCCAGCTGAGCGGATTCTACCTATGGATTGCATGGGTTGTCCCCAGCGGAGTAGTATGCGGTTCCCTAGCAGGGCCAGGATGGTTATCCTCAGCAGGTGATAGAGTGATGCATCCCCAGTTGAGTCTGGAGATTGCTGTTTTCCCCAGCGGAGTATCTGTGAGTATTTCCCCAGTGAAGTCAGCAGGTATCTGTGAGGGTTTTCCTGAAGCGGAGTCAGGATTGACATCCCCAGCAAATCAAAGATTGTTGTGTCCCTACAGAGTGTTGGTGGTGCTTATCCCCAGCGGTTTCTCGAGTGGATTGGGTGCAAAGAAGGTTCTTCCCCAGCAAGGGTTGCCTTTTCCCAGCAGCAGTGATTCCCCAGCAGGGTGGAGTTGGAGTAATGGCGAGTTCCGCAGCAGAGCGTCTCGTATTCCCCAAAGGAGTCCCTTGAGGGGGATATTTCTTTTTATGCATTCATCATGAAAAAAATAGCATGGCATATTGCATAGAAAAATAATAATCGCGTAGCATTTCCATAATTATGGAGCATTACGCAGAGAAAAATCGATCATTCATCATTGCAAGCATAAGCTAGTCTCAAACCGTGGTTACTGTTCGAGAAGTGGTTTTGCCCAAAGGTGAAGAGGTGTTACTCCGAGGAGTTCAGCATCGTGATTGAATCGAAGATATTCCCCAGTAGTGCGATACTGGAGTAATTGTTTTCCGTCAAGCCGAGATGGGAAATGTTTGGCGTTCAGCGCAATTCAAGCCGTGGTTACCGCTTGAAGCTTTGGTGCACCAAGTGGTGAGGATGTTACTCTGAGGAGTCTAGCATCATGACGTCAGATCAGCAGTGTTCCCCAGTAGTGCGATATTGGAGGAAATGTTTCCATCGGACGGAGATGGAAATAAAACCAGAGGACGTTACGCGATCAGCGCGATTCCGGGGTTCAAATGGAGAAAAGGAGATACTGAGGTATTTTCTGGGGTTCAAATGGAGATGGAGTTGAAGATTATATCCGGGATGAGGTCCTCGGGATTATCTTCTGTTCATGTGTTACCTTAGACTCTGGCCGAGGCCAATGGAGGTCGTTAAAGGTGTCTTCCGAGGAAGAGATACACATGCTGCCTTCTTTATGAAGGTTTACCCTCTGACATGTCGCCCTCAGAGTGGTTTGGTGTTATTTCCGACGTTGCCAGCGGAATTATCACGAGAGATTGGAGAAAAGGATATGCTGAGGCATTTTCTTGGGGTTCAAACGGAGAAAAGAAATGCTGAGGCATTTTCTGGGGTTCAAACGGAGAAAAGAAGATGTTGCGGCATTTTCTGGAGAACGGGGTTCATATTGACGATTGCGAGTCATCGTCAGGCGACTGGGGTTCAAATCGGAGAATGGGGTTCATTATTTGGCAAATAGGAGAGCAGGGTTCAAATGCGGTGATCCGAGGATCATTTGCGCAAAGAGAAAATTTCGGGGTCCAAGAAAATGAAAAAATAGAGAAAACCTTAGGGTTTCAAGAAAAGCAGAAAAAGAAAATAATAATCCCGAGCGGATGTGTGGTGTTCAGGCCATGGTTGTCCCTGTGTTACTATTTATTTTGGTATCCAGGTCGACGTTTTTCAGAGATTGTGTTCTTCGCCGATGCTGACAGGCGTTGTTAATTATATCCCATCAGAGTGCAAAATGTTCGTCTGTTCTTGGTATTCAATCACTCTTCATCCTGATCATCCGAAAGCCGAGGCTATTCGTATCGACAGGTTCACAGTGGATTGAATAGGGGCAGCTGTAACACCTCAAAATTTGCCCTCCTCTCTTGGGACTAGCATTAACATATTACATACATTTTTAGGGCATTAGGCATTGCATATTGCATATCATGTGGTTACATTGTGCAAGCTATCCTCTCAAGTCTTGATCAGAAGATGAAAAGTCAAAGTGCAAGCCTAGGGTTTATTGACTGATCATGGACCATCTGAGGATTGGGCTGTGAATTAGGGTTTCATGATTCTCAATGGATATTGGTCTTCATCTTGATTGTAATGATACATCATCATCATCATGGTTGGTTATCATCAGAAGGATCAGGTGTTGAAGCTTATTCCTTGAGATTAGGGTTTTGACCACTGGTCAACCTTAATCAGTTGCATTGGGCCAATCAGGGCTTAATCAGGAGATGGGGTTTGTGATGGTTATGGCGTTCATTATATGATTATATTGTGCTTATTGAGGCTAGGGTTTCACCCTTGAGCCATTTCAGTTGAAGATTGGAGCTCAGATTGATCTATGCATTGCCAGATTCATCTATCAGATGAAAAAGTCAACTGTGGTCAACTGTACATGATCTGATGGATTTGGAGGTGGAAATGAGTTGGATACACTTCATTCATGTTGGAACAAGTGTTATATGACATCTCAAAGCTTAAGAATGAAGAAAATCAAGTCAGAACAAAAACTACCAAAAATAGAAAGTGACCTGTAATTGAAGTTTCCAAAAATGGAAAGTTTTGGACCTCAAAGCCACGTGTCCAAGGAAGCTTCAAATGAAAAATTGTTCAACATGAAAGTTGTAGATCTTGTTCTCACCTTTCCAAAAAGTCCAAGAACTTGAAAATCCCATGTATGGTTGGAAAATTATGGCTCAGTGAGTTTCAGAAATGACCCATAATCAGGAGGCCATAACTTCCACATGGTTTGTCCAAATTGCAAGTTCTTTATATGAACAAACTCCATTTGACATGTACTTTCATGGTGCATAATTGGATTTTTCCAAAAGTGGTCAATGCAAAAAGTCAATTTTCAACTGGACAGTTAAATTGGACCAAGGGCAAAATTGTCCAACTTTCAAAATAATTGGAATTTTTGAGTGGGGATTTTTGCAACACCTCACAAATGGTATTTGAAATTTGTTGGAATCATCATTTCATGGCAAAGGCTTGTAATTTGAGATTTGGCTTGAAAAATGAAATGGCAAAAATGGACAAAGTGGCATTCACATGTGATTTTGCAAATTACACAACCAATGAGAGTGAGACAAGTTTCAACAGCTCACACATGGCATTTGGAAGTTGTGTGAGCTGTCAAATAGGTGGCATTGAGCTGGCAAGTGAAATTCCTATTTTGCCCTCACTTTGAAAGTTAACCATTTTCACTAATACACTCCATTTGGTTAATGACATGATTAAACTTGGTTTAAGGTCACATATATAAGCCTAATCACTTTCTAATCCTAACAGAAAATCACAATTCCCCAAAACAGATCTGAAAACTCTTCATTCTCTCAAAAATCCTCAAGAACACAAAACCCTCAAATCCTTCAATCTTCCTCAATTCTTGCCTAATCTTGGAAATTCTTTTTGCATTGGTCTCCAATCATCACATGCTCGAGCTGTTTTGGCTTCTCATCATCAATCAAGCGCTGACTCTCAACTGTACAAGATGACTCCATCAATGGTGAATTCGAATTTTGAGCATTAGAAGCCTATTCCATCAAACCTAAGCATGGGATTTAGCATCTGGAGGATTGTTCTACATCTGTTTGTGGAGAAAAGCACGCGAGGAGCATCAATACATCACTGCCATTCCAGGTATGTCAAGTTTTCGAATCTCATGAAATGCTTAATGTTCATATGCGTTTGAAAGAGCATGCTGCGTAGAGTATGGTGATGTGCTTGGTTTGTGAAATAGTGAACTATAGCGTGCGAAATCTGGATTTGAAATTATGAACCAAAACCCTAACCTCTTCGATTCGCATGATTTAGGAACTTTTAGGAGAAATTAAGATGATATTCGTGTTGTGTGTTCTTAGACGGTTCGATTGGTTATATGCATGCTAATTTCTGTGAAGATTTTGTGTTCATCGATTTCTTGAGGATTCTGGAAAAGTCTGGGTTGAGAACGATGAAGTTAGTTTGTTTGATCCGTTTTTCCATTTAAATTTTCAAACTACATGTTTCCCGCTCCCGCCATCTTTATTTACCAAACTGCCATTGTAAATTCCATTTAATTTGATTAATTCTTAAAAAATTATGAACACCTTAAAAAATTCATAGAAAATTGAAGAAAATTCAGAAAAATATGGAAATTTTTGTGTTGACTTTGTTGTTGAGTGTAGAATTTGTTTGACCTATTGGTCAAAGTTGTGCATGGCAAAAATATTGTTTGACCTAGGCTTATTTCACATGTGTTCACATTTGATACATTTTACCATTTGGTTCATGAAATGCTCATAATGTAAAATAAATGTCTGAAAATTTTTGTGATGATTGTTGACTGGATGATGTTTATTTCCATGTAAATTTCATGAATTTTTGATACCTGGTCATTGAGTTATGAATTTTGGAACTTAGGTGTGACAATTTGTGTCACACCTCATTATGTCAATTTGCTGGATTTTTTTGAGTGACCTATACTTGTTGGATTAATGTGAAATTTTGCATGATGAATTATTAACATGTTGAGATGTTGTATGAATTTTTGTGGAATTTTACATTGCATTTTCAAATTGATTGTGATTTTTCATTTTTGTTGGTCAAATATGCAAGTCCATGTGGTACATGTTTGTAATTTTGATGTGAAATGCTCATATGGTATTGGATAATCATGAAATTTGATATGCTTGTAGTAGACACATAATGTGACATCCCTGTTTTGGTCTCATCCATTTCTTTACTGTTTTCATTGAGTTATGAATTTTTGAAGTGAATGCATATGTTGATGTTGTGATTTGGAGCATGTAATTGTGTCTGTTTTTGTTGATTTTCATTGACATAGTTACCTTTGCCCAATTAAGCTGAAATTTGGTGTGCCATACCTGGATTAGGCCCTGTTTAGGTGTAATTTATTTGAGAATTTTTGAAGTTGTTTTGATGTGGATTTGAATGCAATAGTTCTGTTTGCATGTTTGGTACTTCATTTGACCTAAGTTGAATTGTTTTGTGCATGGAATGAATATAATGAATGATATAAACATGAGACTAATGGTGTTTGCTCTTGTTTGACATTAATTTGACTTTGGTTGGTGAATACCTTGATGTTTAGGAATTTTTCTTGCCTTTGGACCCTAGGCTTAGCCTAGTGGTCTTGTTGCTAATATTTGCTTGATTTTTCAGGATCAAAAGCATAATGCACATGGAGAATGAATCAAGTTAAATGCAATTGATGTTGTTTGATGTTTGTACACTAACATAACATTGTTTTGTAGGTTGTGAAGTTTGGGATTGAGCTTTGAGCTTGCTTTGTTGTGCATTGATCTGTATAGATTAACTGATTGAATACTTGCTGTTTATGGTTTGTCTGTCTGAATACTAACTGTGTTTGACTGTTTCCAGGTACTTTTAGTTGCTCAGTTCCCTGTGAACTTTTGCTTTGCTTTGCTTAAGCAACTTGCACCGAGGTAGGTCCTCTTGACTTCATGTAGTCTGGAGACCCGGCTGTTACCGGGCCGGGCAAATAAATGTCTGAAGTCCTCCTTAAGAGGCGATGATTGTGATTGTTTAATTTTGTGCCTAAGCAGGTAAAGTCCTTAATCAAGGCAATTGGTGGAAGGTAGGGATAAGCAATCTATCCCCCTCTATTCAGTTGAGTCTTCTCCTTGCTCCCATTACATGGTTGTAGCATTGAGATCACAAGCCCAAGATCCGGTGCAGTGCACATTGTGTCAGAGTCTCTGAGTATAGAAGGGTTCCCCCATTCTGGACCCATGCTCATTTGTCAGAAGCTCTCCCTGGTTAGGGATAAGAGCTGTGAGGTCTGATCCTCACTTCACCTCTCATCTGCTTCACCTTAGCCTCGTAATGGCAAGGTTAAGAGCAAACCCAGCCCGTACAGACGACTCGCTTCGGCAGTCAAACCTATTGTGTGAGCCACTTGTTTGGTTATAGTGCGTGCTGTGTGGATATCTGTTTGAGATGCTTGTTCTCATTTGATGTATGCTTGAATTATGTTGTATGCTTGTGTGCTTACTTCTTTCCTGGATAGGGGTAGTTTGCTTATGCAAGTAGGATAGAAACCTGAACTTAGGGTGACTTTGCATGACAACATCTAGGCTCGAGTCGTAGTCTCCCTAGTGTCGTGTCTTCCCCTGGTTTCTAGTTAGCAATTCAGTCCCTTTCAGGGGAACTACATCGCCCTGATCCTCGTTCCAGACGAGGTATGTAGGCAGGGGGTCGTGCGAGACCTCTCCGGGCAACCTTTTTCTTTTTTGCGTGTGTTTACTTGTTATCTGATTGTGTTTTGGTTCGGATGCCGACGTAAGCCCAGTGATTGGCTGTCGGGCTCCACGTTTGCCGTTTTGTGCGTGTTTTGGTTCGGATGCCG
This sequence comes from Lathyrus oleraceus, assembly GCF_024323335.1. NCBI lineage: Eukaryota > Viridiplantae > Streptophyta > Magnoliopsida > Fabales > Fabaceae > Lathyrus > Lathyrus oleraceus. The sequence continues at coordinate 262,904,877 of NC_066581.1, read as the reverse complement.
ACATAATTCCATCAAGTGGTTGTCGGGCTCCATGTTTGCCACCCTTGCTTGTTTGTATGTTTTGTGTTGTTTGGCGTGCGTAAGCCGAACTACAGAGGCTCTGATTCTTGTTCCAGACAAGATATGTAGGCATAAGGTGCGATACCTTATCGAGCCCGTTTCTCCTAACCCCACCTGCGTTCCCTGTGTGTGTATGATGTTTTAGCAACCTATTCTTTATTCTAGGACGTGGATCCCGTCGAGTACGACGGACGTGAGGGGTGCTAATACCTTCCCCTTGCGTAACCGACTCCCTTACCCTGTCTCTTTGGTCGCGAGACCATGTTCTTTCCAGGTTTCTCTGAGCGTTTCCTTTCCCTATCTTGGGATAAATAACGCGCAGTGGCGGCTCTGTGTGTGTTGTTTTTTGAGTCTCGCCGGTTGATTTTTCGCAGGATGCGACAGAGAGCTATTCAAGAAATGCCAGTTCCCAGTACAGATAAAGAAGTCAGAGGTTTCTTGGGACGCTTGAATTACATTGCCCGATCTATCTCCCATTTGACCGCCACCTGCAAACCCCTCTTCAAGCTACTGAGGAAAAATCAAGAGATGATATGGAATGAGGAATGTCAAGAAGCTTTTGACAAAATCAAGAAGTATCTCCAGGAACCTCCGATCCTGATGCCACCGGTTGAAGGAAGACCTCTAATCATGTATTTGACCGTGTTAGAAAATTCAATGGGGTGTGTGTTGGGGCAACATGACGAGTCTGGTCGAAAAGAGCATGCCATATACTACCTTAGCAAAAAGTTTACCGACTGTGAAACAAGATACTCACTGCTCGAGAGAACTTGCTGTGCTTTGGCCTGGGCTGCTCGCCGACTAAGACAATACATGTTGAATCATACCACTTTATTGATTTCTAAGATGGATCCTATCAAATACATATTTGAGAAACCCGCTCTCTCCGGAAGAATAGCAAGATGGCAGATGATTCTAACAGAGTACGACATCCAGTATACTACCCAGAAAGCAATCAAAGGAAGCTTGCTAGCCGATCATTTGGCTCATCAAGCAGTGGATGATTACCAATCTATGAATTTTGAGTTCCCAGATGAGGATGTCATGCTTGTTACTGATTATGAAGAACCTGGACCGGATGAAGGACCCGAACTAGGATCCCGATGGACTATGGTTTTCGATGGGTCTTCTAATGCATTGGGCAATGGTGTTGGTGTGGTAATCATTTCTCCCGAGGGTTACCATACGCCTTTCACTGCTAGACTATGTTTTCATTGTACCAATAATATGGCTGAGTATGAAGCATGTATTTTGGGACTCAAGGCTGCTATAGACCGGCGGGTCAAGTTTTTGAGTGTGTACGGAGACTCAGCATTAGTAATCAGTCAGATCAAAGGAGAATGGGACACTAAGCATCCGAATCTCATCCCTTACCGAGAACGGGTGATGACATTAATCCCATACTTTGAAGAGATTACATTCGAACATATCCCACGAGAAGAGAATCAGTTGGCAGACGCATTGGCTACCATGTCATCTATGTTCAGAGTCAGATGGGACAATGAAGCTCCCATGATCACCATTGAGCGATTGGATGAACCAGCACATTGTTATGAGCTTAATACTGATGAAGTGGAAGAGAAACCTTGGTTCCACGAAGTAAAAAGATATTTAGAAGCTCAGGAATACCCTGAAGGGGCATCCATCAATGACAAAAAATTCCTGAGGAAGTTCTCCGCTAAGTTCTTTCTGAGTAATGGAGTATTATACAAACGTAACCACGATTCGACTTTGCTTCGCTGTGTGGATAAAAAGGAAGCAGAAAAGGTTATGGGAGATATGCACGACGGTATTTTTGGGACTCATTCTAGTGGACATACGATGGCCAATAAGATTCTGAGATCAGGATATTATTGGTCTACCATGGAAGCTGATTGCCACCGTCACTCCAGAACCTGTCATAAGTGCCAGATCTATGCGGACAAAGTACATGTGCCTCCTGCTCCACTAAACGTGTTGACAGCCCCTTGGCCTTTTGCGATGTGGGGCATTGACATGATTGGAGAGATTAAACCTACTGCTTCTAATGGACATCGCTTCATCCTTGTTGCTATTGATTACTTTACAAAGTGGGTAGAGGCAGCCTCATTTGCTTCTGTCACCAAGAATGTGGTGGCACGATTCGTCAAGAATAATCTCATTTGCCGATACGGCGTTCCTGAAAGAATTATTACTGACAATGGTACTAATTTGAACAACAAGATGATTACTGAACTCTGCACGCAGTTTAAGATACGACACCATAACTCTTCTCCGTACCGCCCAAAGATGAACGGCGCCGTGGAAGCTGCTAATAAGAATATTAAGAAGATCATACAAAAGATGACAGTAACGTACAAAGACTGGCATGAGATGTTACCGTTTGCTCTCCATGGTTATCGCACTTCAGTACGCACTTCGACAGGGGCAACTCCTTTCTCTTTAGTCTACGGAATGGAAGTCGTCTTACCGGTGGAAGTTCAGATTCCCTCTCTAAGGATCATGAAAGAGGCGGGTTTAGACGAGGATGAATGGATTCAAACTCGACTCGATCAGATAAATTTGATTGATGAGAAAAGACTTGCGGCTGTTTGTCATGGACAGATATATCAGAAGCGCATGACCCAGGCGTTTAACAAAAAGGTCAAGAGACAGGTGTATCAAACTGGCGACTTGGTGATTGTCATACGGTGAACTGACTTGGGGTATTTTGCTTTTTATCGCAATGTCGCGGATAGCAAGAGTCGCCACCGACTTTTCTTTTATCCAATAAGGAAAGGTGGAAAAGAACAGGAAAGACCTCAATAGATTTTGGGTTCGGGAGGTACATTATACAAAGGGAAGGTATTAGCACCCTTTGTATCCATGGTTATCCATGGGCTCTTAATTGCTGGATCACTTATATTATTTTTCTTGTCTGAAAAAGTGCTTGTGAACGGCTTAGAAAAGGTTTTGAAAAGAGAGTTTAACTTTGTAATGATTCTCGTATGAATGTATACAAAGTGGTTATCTCGTTTAGTTTTGAAAGTTGTTTGAAAAAAATATAACTCGGTAATGATTCTAGTATGAATGTATACCCAGTGGTGATTTTCCAAAAGAGGTTTTGAAAGGTGTGAGGTGTTGAAAATATTTTAGGTTATGATCCAGTAATTGAGAGTTATACCTTCCTAAGGTCGTTATGAACGTTTCCTATCCTTATGAGGGTAAAACTGTCCTTACTATTGAGAAGTAAGTAATTTTACCCTTTGGATGTTTAAGGGTCATCGTAGGGTCATCGATAGGTCATTGAAGGCAACAGTTGTAAGGATACCTTAGCATTCGAAGGGACGATCATCATTTAACCGTAGGCTACACCGAAGGGTCATCGAGGGACAAAATCGTATTTTCGAAGGCAACATCCGAGGGACTATGATTTATTTTATGATGATTTAATCGAAGGGCCATTGCTAAGTGTATCCCCACATTCGCGGAACATGACCGTGGTACCGTAATATCGTAAGGCAAAAGAGAGGTCCAAGATCACATATTTAGAGGCCATGTTTTAAAGTTAATTAGGTAATTAGGGTGAATCTCCACATTAAAATCAATACATTAAAAATAATACATTAAAAATAATACATTAAAATTAATACATTAAAATTAATTAAGCAATTTAGGGCAGCTCTTCTCAAGGGTATCCCACAAATAAAGTGGAAGACCTAAACAACAATCTTTTCCTGGGGTGTGTGAACCTTTGCAACATTCAGCAAACGGGTTAGAATATCAAATCAGGGTGCAATCGAGGATTACACCGCAAAAGAAATCACAACAGTAATATGATCAAATAAACAATGCCTGGCTATGATAAAACATGAATGAAAAATCAGAATAGAAAAGTCGGCTACTGTCAGGTTCGCGCCTGCCTCGCCTAGCGAAGGCTTAGCGAATACTTGCTGCATGCTCGCTTAGCGACGTGCTAGCGAGCGACTGCGGATTCTGGTTTTGATATCAGTACAATTTCAACCAATTTTATGCCTTATGGCTTTCATTACAGCAATTATATGGTTAATCATTTAAGGTATTCAAGTGCACACTACAATTCACATGACAAACTTAAGATATTTTCATAAATTTAATCATAATGCCATATGCAAATTAAGAACATAAGGTAGTAATAGCAATGCCAACCTGTTTGTAATCGGATTGTAACCTTGAATTGGCCGACCGAATCGAATTGAGCGGAAGTGACCTTGCTGCCGCCGGCTTTTCCTTCAGGGTTTCTCGGAATTCTTAGGGTTAGCCTCCAGGGTTTTCCGTCTGTGAGCGCGAGGGTTTGCTTGCTAGGGTTCTACTTTCGTCCTTTTTCGTTCCCCTTTTCATTACTGAAGTGCTGGTATTTATAATGCCTTTTTCATGACATAATGGGCTCAGAATGAAGCCCGAAATTTTCTGTTGTCTGTCAGCTTCGCTAGGCGAGCTGGTAGCGAACGTGTAGCGAACGTTCGCTAGGCGAGCGTGTAGCGAACGTTCGCTAGGCGAGCGTGTAGCGAACGCGTAGCGAACAGGCCAGTTTTGGGCCATTTTCTGGATTGGGCCATTCGTGAGCTGGGCCTTCGTTCCTTTGAGATCAGTGTCATAAAAATGAGTCGGAGTGCCCCTGAAAAATGTCTTGAAATATTAATGGGCAAATTTTGGGGTATGACAGTGATCAAGCGTATCATTCTACCACAAAGTGATCCTAGAGGCAAGTGGACTCCCACATACGAAGGGCCGTTTGTGGTTAAGAAAGTATTCTCTGGTGGAGCCATGATACTAGCTACAATGGACGGCGAAGACTTCCCGCATCCCGTGAACGCAGACATAGTCAAAAAATACTACGCATAAAAGAGACCTGCTAGGTCGACGTACCTAGGCAAAAGTAAGGGCATCCCGGCGAACCAAAAAGGTTCGGGCAAAAATTAGGGATAAACATAAAAAATGTGCACCCGGCAAGTCGAAAACCTGAAAAGGCGGCTTGGGCAAAAAGGGGTATCCTGGTGGATTGAAAACCTGAAAAGGCGGTCCAGGCAAAAATTAGGGATTAAAGCGTATGACTATGTCCCGTTCTCAGACAGCTTCATCCAAGTTCAAAGGACTGAACAAGCTAATCACTTCTATCCGACAGCAGGAGATGAGAGGCTTGAAGACATAATGGCAGTAGGGGAATTAAAGTCAATAGACGTTTTCGGCATAGCTTTCTCTTTGTTTTCTCGACAATTTCCTCTTACTAGGATTTCTGTCTCCGTGTACACAAATTGCCTATTTATAGGCCCTCTTCCAAATCAATATAATTTTATTTCCAAAAAGATGCTTTTGTTTTTACTTTTTCTGTTTTGTTTGCATAAACGTCCATTGATTTAATTTGAATTGATATGTGCATTTGAATATGATCGATGTGTACCAAAATGCATGCATAAAATAGAAATAGCAATCACTACGAGACTTCAGGATCGAGGAAAAGGTCTAACCATGCTTTCCAATGAATCCGTTGCTAATTCTATTCCCCAGCAAAGCCAGTTATTCCTCAAAAGCAATTGGCATTACTAGACTAATGGGTCATCTCTTCCACCCCCAGCCGGGCTTCTGTTGAACATTTCTACCATCAGACAGAAATCAAGCCTCCCCGGTTAAGAAAGGGTCATCGATACCAGTATCTCCCAACCAGAAGATTGAGATTTATTTTCCCCAGTAGAGTCCTCAGGAAGATGCATAATTCATTCATTACATCATTTCACAGCATACGCATGCATACATCGTTCGCAGTTATTTTCGAAAGCATAAAACATCTCATGCATCATGACATGGCATGAAGCTAACTTTATTTTTCAGGTTAATTATCTTCCTGATACAGTCAAAATAGAGAGTCATTCAGACGGACATCCTCATCAATTACGTTCAGGATTCAACTACATCTTTCAGATATACTCCATGTCAACATTCATTCTGACATCCTCCTAACGATGGCATCTATAAGCCCATCCCAGACATTTATTGCAAATACAACATATACAAATACTATCAGATATAGCCTAGCGTACGGTTCATTCTGATTCAGCTCAACATATGACTCTTTCAACTCAGATGCGATCTAACGTACGATCCATTCCGACCTTCAACAACTCCAATACGGTCTAGCATACGACCCATTTGGACCTTCAAGGCCTCAAATGCTACCTAGCATACGGTATATTCTGAAGTGTAGTCTGGCGTATGACTACCCCCTTCATCATCAGGTACAGCCTAACGGACGGCTCAGTCTACAACTCAGATACGGTCTAGCATACGATCCATTCTGATCCTTCACCCCCAGTAACGATACAGCCTAACTGACGACTTGTGCTGCAACTCAGATACGATCTAGCATACGATCCATTCTGATCCTTTATCCCCAGCAGTGTATGACTCATTCGGATTCTTATCTCATTTTGATTCGGCACAACATATTACTCCCCCAACAAGTCCGATACGGTTTAGCGTACGACCCATTCGGATCTTCATTCCTCAGATACTACCTAGCGTACGGTACATCCCGAGGTGTAGTCTAGCGTACGACTACTTTTCGTCAGATACAGCCTAACAGACGGCCCATTCTGCAACTCAGATACGATCTAGCGTATGATCCATTCTGATCTGTTATCCCCAGCGGCGTATGACCCATTCTAACTCCCCAGTGAAGTCGACAGCCTAATGAATGACTCACTATACGGTCTGGCGTATGACCCAGTGACACCCATGACTTCAGATATCTTCTAACATACGACGCACTCTGAAGCTCTCATCATCAAACTTCCTAGATGGCATCTTTAAGCCCATCTCCATCAAGACTAACTAATTGACAAGTGCAAAATTTTGGGGCGTTCTAAGTGTTCAATAATCTTCCACCTCCAGACCACGAATGGCGTACATACCATTCTGACTCTCTCGGTTCAAGAATATTGAACAGGGGCAGCTGTCATACCCCAAAATTTGCCCATTAATATTTTAAGACATTTTTCAGGGCACTCCGACTCATTTTTATGACACTGATCTTAAAGGAACAAAGGCCCAGCTCACGAATGGCCCAATCCTGAAAATGGCCCAAACTGGCCTGTTCACTACACGTTCGCTACACGCTCGCCTAGCGAACGTTCGCTACACGCTCGCCTAGCGAACGTTCGCTACACGCTCGCCTAGCGAAGCTGACAGACAACAGAAAATTTTGGGCTTCATTCTGAGCCCATTAGGTCATCAAAGGAGTATTATAAATACCCCAACTCCAGAACGAAAAGGGGAGAACGAAAAACCGAGACGGAGACGGCCGGAAACCCTGGCATAGCAACCCCGGAGAGTAGCCCAGAGAAGTCGGAGTGAAGAAACCCTGACGGCCGCTCATCCGCACCGAAGTTACCGCCGCCCAACTCAACCCGATACCAAAAGTGACTTGCCAATTCAGCATTAACACATTTCAATTATCATGAATATTCAAGAATATGCATTCGCAGCGGAAAATAATGAATATTCATGTATTTCATAAAATGATCCATGTCCCATACCATGATCATCTCTCCATAATCACCTCAAGATAAAATAAAACAAGTAATAACATAATGCATATCCAAATAAGATATGACTTCAATACTAATAATCTACCCAGTGTTACATCACCAGAGCATTGACTCATTACCTAGTCTTCAAACTAAAATACGGAAACTCTTCGGCTAATCTCGAGTGAGCTACCATCCACTTACTTCAGCAATACTACTCCGGAGTATCTGCATGATACCCATGTAAAGGTAACATTCAAACAGAAAAGGTGAGAATTCAAATCATTATGAAGAAGTATAATAAGGCACAATGATTAAATTAACAATTAAAGGAATTCATCACACTTCATATAACCATGTAAATAATATTAACCAACATTTATTTCACATGTTTCAAGCACACATAAAACTCAAGTAGTATAATATTCAAATCCAATATTAGATTCCCAAAAATACACATAACTACAATTATCACATAATCACATACTTTGCCAAGTTATGTATCCAAACATCATCAAATTCAATTATCATATCTCATACACACATCACGATCACAATAATGCATACACTTAATTATCACATAACTCTAATGCGACTCAATGCCAGACATGTGACTCTATGCACGTGGTACCGCAATGTGAACCCAACGTTTCACCGCTTTCCGATTCAATATCTAGAATCCAAGCCACGCTTCTGATCCGGACAAGATCGAAGCCACTACCACGCCTATTTCCAATTACGGATCAACGTGTGCTACGTCTATTTCCAATTAAGGATCACTGTCTACTACCACGCCTATTTCCAATTAAGGATCAACGTGTGCTACGTCTATTTCCAATTAAGGATCACCGTCTACTACCACGCCTATTTCAAATTAAGGATCAACGTGTGCTATATCTACCACGCCTATTTCCAATTAAGGATCAACGTGTGCTACATCTACCACGCCTATTTCCAATTAAGGATCAACGTGTGCTATATCTACCACGCCTATTTCCAATTAAGGATCAACGTGTGCTACCATGTGAACCCACAGTTTCACCGCTTCCACCATGAAACCGACCATGCCATGAATGAATGTACAAATACCAACAACATATGCAATTAAGATCATCTCTACCATCTTAACATTCCACATATCACCATAATTCAACTCTATGAATTATCCACCAATGATACATATACACATTCATAACAAATACACCATTCACATAATATGCAATTAAGATCATCTCTACCATCTTAACATTCATAACAAATACACCATTCACATAATATGCAATTAAGATCATCTCCTCCATCTTAACATTCATAACAAATACACCATTCACATAATATGCAATTAAGATCATCTCTACCATCTTAACATTCATAACAAATACACCATTCACATAATATGCAATTAAGATCATCTCTACCCTCTTAACATTCATAACAAATACACCATTCACATAATATGCAATTAAGATCATCTTTACCCTCTTAACATTCCTTATATCACCATAATTCAACTCTATGAATTATCCACCAATGATACATATACACATTCATAACAATATATCATTCACAAATAAAATCTCAATTTTTCACTTTTCAACAGTGGTAACCGGTTAATGCTCGGTGAGTAACCGGTTACTGTAAAATAGAATTAACAGTTTTTTGAGCAAGTAACCGGTTAACGCTCGGTGAGTAACCGGTTACTGTAAAACAGAATTGACAGATTTTTAAGCAAGTAACCGGTTAATGCTCGGTGAGTAACCGGTTACTGTAAAATAGAATGTAGAATTTTCTGCGTTTTTCATCGTTGGAGGACTTTCGGACCTCCGATTTCGATTCCGTAAAAAGCCAAACGTTCAGAAAATTATAACTCATATAATACTCTAAGTATATAACATTAATTTATAGTTTTAACACAAGCAAATCACCACAAATCAAGAATATGCATCAAGACCTTACAATTCCAAAACCATGCAAAATTAGGGATTTTAACCTAAACATACATCTACCCATTGACCCGATCATACTAACCCATAACAATAAGGATTCCCCCCTTACCTCTTCAATTTTCTGGAAACCCTAACTCCTCTCTTGTTCTTCCCCTCTTCTCCTTACTTTTCCTCTTCTCTTTCTCTATTGTTGTCAAATGATCAAATGAATCTTAATTCTCACTCTCCTCACATCTTATATACTGGTATTCTATTTGGGCTTAAAGCATGATACCTCTAATTTAATTAATAGGCCCAATAAGACCTAATATTATAATACCTCTATTTAATTCAAATAAATTAAACCAACACAATTGTCATACCCCAAAATTTGCCCATTAATATTTTAAGACATTTTTCAAGGCACTCCGACTCATTTTTATGACACTGATCTTAAAGGAACAAAGGCCCAGCTCACGAATGGCCCAATCCTGAAAATGGCCCAAACTGGCCTGTTCGCTACACGTTCGCTACACGCTCGCCTAGCGAACGTTCGCTACACGTTCGCTACACGCTCGCCTAGCGAACGTTCGCTACACGCTCGCCTAGCGAAGCTGACAGACAACAGAAAATTTCGGGCTTCATTCTGAGCCCATTAGGTCATCAAAGGAGTATTATAAATACCCCAACTCCAGAACGAAAAGGGGAGAACGAAAAACCGAGACGGAGACGGCCGGAAACCCTGGCATAGCAACCCCGGAGAGTAGCCCAGAGAAGTCGGAGTGAAGAAACCCTGACGGCCGTTCATCCGCACCGAAGTTACCGCCGCCCAACTCAACCCGATACCAAAAGTGACTTGCCAATTCAGCATTACCACTCCATTGTAAACAGGTTTGTGTATCATTATTGTTTTATGCTTCCAATTTGTAAATCTCTAAATACATAATGCATCATGATTTAATTTTTGGATATGTAATTAGACTTTGCATGTGAATTCCAGTACGCCTGAATATCCTGAGTGTTTGACCATATTATTTCTGTAATTGAATGCAATAAGGCATGCAGCATGCTGAGATCATACTGTTCTGAAATTCAAAACCCGCAGCCGCTCGCTAGCACATCGCTAAGCGAGCATGTAGCGAGCATTCGCTAGGCCCTCGCTAGGCGAGGCAGAGGCGAACGGGACAGCCGTTGATATTTGTTATGTCCTATGCGTAACCTGATCTATTCTATGTTAATTATGCACTGTTTTGCCTGACATTCATGCTGCTGTGTTTTCTTTTGCGGTGTAATCCTCGATTGCACCCTGATTGGTATTCTAACCCGTTTGCTGAATTTTGTAAAGGTTCACATATCCCAGGAAAAGAGTGTTGTTTAGGCCTTCCACTTTATTTGTGGGATACCCTTATGAAGATTCACCCTAAATTGCTTAATTAATTTTAATGTATTAATTTTAATGTATTGATTTTAATGTGGAGATTCATCCTAATCACCTAATTGACTTTAAAATATGACCTTTAAACATGTGATTTTGGACCTCTCTTTGTTACCCTACGATTATGGTATTACGGTCATGTCCCGCGAATGTGGGGATACACTTAGCAATGGCCCTTCGATTAAATCATCATAAAATAAATCATAGTCCCTCGGATGTTGCCTTCGAATATATGATTTCGTCCCTCGATGACCCTTCGGTGTAGCCTACGGTTAAATGATGATCGTCCCTTCGAATGCTAAGGTATCCTTACAACTGTTGCCTTCAATGACCTATCGATGACCCTTAAACATCCAAAGGGTAAAATTACTTACTTCACAATAGTAAGGACAGTTTTACCCTCATAAGGATAGGAAATGCCCATAACGACCTTAGGAAGGTATAACTCTCAATTACTGGATCATAACCTAAAACATTTCCCACCCCTCACACTCCGCAAATCCTAGAAAATCACCACCTGGTATACATTCATACTAGAATCATTACCAAGTTACATTTTTCTAAACCGTTTTCAAAATCAAACGAGATAAATACTTTGTATACATTCATACGAGAATCATTACAAAGTTAAACTCTCTTTTCGAAACATTTTTTTAACAATTCACGAACACTTTTCAGACGAAAATATAAGTGATCCAACAATTAAGAGCCCATGGATAACCATGGATACAAAGGGTGCTAACACCTTCCCTTTGTATAATGTACCTCCCGAACCCAAAATCTATTGAGGTCTTTCCTGTTCTTTTCCACCTTTCCTTATTGGATAAAAGAAAAGTCGGTGGCGACTCTTGCTATCCGCGACATTGCGATAAAAAGCAAAACACCCCAAGTCAGTTCACCGTATGACAACAATATACACACTAAGTTAATTAATATAATTATTTAATTATATCTCATATCAACTAAATAATTAATTAACACACCAAATTAATTAATATAATCAATTATTATACTACCTAACAACCAATTAACTAATTAATACTCCAAATAAATAAAATAAAATATAGTAATAATAATATAAGAAATAATTACTAAAATTGGGTTGTTACAACTCTCCCCCACTTAAAAGATTTTCGGCCTCGAAAATACCTCAAACGAACAACTCCGGATACGATTCCTTCATCTTATCCTCGAGTTCCCAAGTGATATTGCCATTGGCGACTCCGCCCCATATCACTTTCACCAAAGCAATCTCTTTACCACGAAGCTTCTTCACTTCTCGATCTTCAATTTGCATATGTGATGTATCAACCGTCAAATTATCCCGCACTTGAACATCATCTAATGAAACAACATGCGATGGATCCGCAATGTACCTCCTCAGTTGAGACACATGGAACACATCATGAAGATTAGAAAGTGATGGTGGTAATGCAATCCGATATGCCACTTCACCTATTCTCTCGGAAATCTGATAAGGACCAATGAAACGCGGCGTCAACTTACGTAACTTCAAAGCTCTACCAACACCCGTTATTGGCGTAACTCGAAGAAACACATGCTCATCTTTCTCAAACTCAAGAGCTTTCCTCCTCTTATCATGGTAACTCTTTTGACGACTCTGAGAAGCCTTCATCTTCTCTTGAATCATCTTAATCTTATCCGTAGTCTCTTGAATCAACTCGGGTCCAACCACAACAGTCTCTCCCGATTCGTTCCAACATAAAGGAGTTCTACACCTTCTCCCATAAAGAGCCATAAAAGGTGTCATTCCAATACTCGAATGGAAACTGTTGTTATATGTAAACTCGATCAAAGGCAAGAAACTATCCCAATTTCCTCCTTGTTCCAAAACACAAGACCTCAAAAGATCTTCAAGTGACTGAATAGTCCTCTCCGTTTGACCATCAGTTTGTGGATGATATGCCGAACTCAAACGCAACTTCGTACCCAAAGCACCTTGCAAACCTTCACAAAATCTCGAAGTGAACCTCGGATCTCTATCCGAAACAATGCTCGACGAAATACCATGTAAACACACAATCCTCTCGATGTACAACTTAGCAAGTCTCTCCATCGAGTAATCCATCCTCATCGGAATAAAATGAGCACATTTCGTCAACCTGTCCACGACGACCCAAATCGCCTCACAATTACTCGATGTTCTCGGCAAACCTGAAACAAAATCCATAGAGATACTATCCCACTTCCAATCGGGAATAGATAATGGTTGCATCAAACCAGACGGCTTTTGATGTTCAATTTTTGACTTTTGACAAGTCAAACATGAATACACAAATTCCGCTACATCCTTCTTCATACCTTGCCACCAAAACATCTTTCTCAAGTCTTGATACATTTTAGTAGCACCAGGATGAATACTCATACCACTTCTATGCCCTTCCGCAAGAATCCTCTTTCTCAAATCCGCAACATCCGGAACACAAACTCGATCACGACACCTCATGATACCATTCTCATCAATCCGAAAATCACCACCTTTGCATTGATTAATCAATGTCATAACATCGCCTAATTTCAAATCTGACTTCTGACCTTCTCTAATCTCGTCAAGAATACCACACGTAAGCTTCAACATACCAAGCTTAACACACGAAGGCGTCGCTTCACAAACCAAACTCGAATCTCTAAATTGCTCCAACAATTCAAACTCTCGAATCATCAACATAGACATGTGCAATGACTTCCTACTCAATGCATCGGCTACAACATTCGCCTTTCCAGGATGATAATTCAAACCAAAATCATAATCTTTCAAGAATTCCAACCATCTCCTTTGCCTCATGTTCAATTCTTTCTGATCGAACAAGTACTTCAAACTCTTGTGATCACTAAACACATCAAATTGCGATCCAAACAAATAATGTCTCCAAAGCTTTAACACAAACACAACGGCGGCCGACTCTAAATCATGCATCGGATAATTCCTCTCATGAACTTTAAGTTGCCTTGAAGCATAAGCTACCACTTGCCCTTTTTGCATCAAAACACCTCTCAAACCCAACAAAGAAGCATCACAATACACAACAAATGTTTCTAACGGATCCGGTAAAATCAGAATAGGAGCCGTAGTCAATCTTCTCTTAAGTTCTTGAAAATTCGCTTCACACTGCGAAGTCCACATGAAAGCTTGACCTTTCCTAGTCAACTGCGTCAATGGTAACGACAACTTAGAAAATCCTTCAATGAACTTCCTATAATAACCAGCCAAGCCAAGGAAACTTTGAATCTCAGCAACAGACTTAGGAGCTTCCCACTGAGATACAACTTCAATCTTCGTAGGATCCACAAAAATACCACCACTCGAAATCACATGTCTAAGAAAACTTACTTCACTCAACCAAAACTCACATTTAGAGAGTTTAGCAAACAACTTCCTCTCTTTCAACACCGATAACACAACCTTCAAATGCTCGGCATGATCCTCTTTACTCTTGGAATAAATCAATATATCGTCGATGAACACAACAACAAACTTATCCAGATAATCATGAAAAATTCTATTCATATAATCCATAAATACACCAGGTGCATTAGTCACACCAAAAGGCATCACGGAGTACTCGTAGTGACTGTACCTTGTCCGAAAAGCAGTCTTTTGAATATCCTCAGCCTTTACACGAATCTGATGATACCCAGACCTCAAATCAATTTTGCTAAACACACAAGCTCCAACCAGCTGATCAATCAGATCGTCAATCCTCGGAAGTGGATACTTGTTCTTAATCGTCACTTTGTTCAGTTGTCTATAATCAACACATAATCTCATAGAACCTTCTTTCTTCTTGACCAACAGAACAGGTGCACCCCACGGCGACACACTAGGACGAATAAACCTCTTCTCAAGCAAGTCTTCAAGTTGACTCTTCAACTCTTTCAACTCAGAAGCATACATTCTATAGGGAGCCATCGATACAGGACTAGTTCCAGGAACTAAATCAATCGAAAACTCAACCTCACGTTCCGGCGGTAAATCACTTGTATCTTCCGGAAATACCTCCGCAAACTCACAAACTATTGGAAATTCTTCAATCGTCCTCTTCTCGCGAATATCCAAAGTTGCCAACAACATAAACAACTCGGCACCATCTTGCACTGATTCATCAACTTGCTTAACATACACAAACCAATCTTCCTTAGCACCAACCTCAGGAAAAATAATCGTCTTCTCAAAACAGCTGATATACACCCGATTAAATTCTAACCAACACCATCCTCGAATCCGACCTCTCTTCGGGTTCAGGAAAACACAACATTCTCAAAACAGGTTAACTAGCCAACACTGCACTCTTGCATGCAACAACATAATGTCCAAGCTCGATACAATTGGAACATCCAAGAGAAGCAGACGCTTCTCCCCCACTTATTTCATTCCCAACCTGCCAATGGAAAATAAAACAAGCATCGACAGTGTTCTCACACACATGTCGCATACTAGGGAACAAACATAATTAAACAACCTGGTCGGACGAACCGACCTGCTCTGATACCACTAATGTAACACCCCTTTTTCTACCCCAAAATACTTAACATATAATCAGAGTAAATAAGCACGCATATAAACAAAAGGGCGTCACATCGACGTTTTCAAAAACTAAAAGCTTTCAAAAACTAGCATCATTCATCATCAATATATAATACACCTGGTCATTTAAAATAACACATTTCAATTGCCATGAATATTCAAGAATATGCGTTCACAGCGGAAAATAATGAATACTCATGTATTTCATAAAATGATCCATGTCCCATACCATGATCATCTCTCCATAATCACCTCAAGATAAAATAAAACAAGTAACAACATAATGCATATCCAAATAAGATATGACTTCAATACTACTAATCTACCCAGTGTTACATCACCAGAGTATTGACTCATTACCTAGTCTTCAAACTAAAATACGGAAACTCTCCGGCTAATCTCGAGTGAGCGACCGTCCACTTACTTCAGCAATACTACTCTGGAGTATCTGCACGATATCCATGTAAAGGTAACATTCAAACAGAAAGGGTGAGAATTCAAATCATTATGAAGAAGTATAATAAGACACAATGATTAAATCAACAATTAAAGGAATTCATCACACTTCATATAACCATGTAAATAATATTAACCAACATTTATTTCACATGTTTCAAGCACACATAAAACTCAAGTAGTATAATATTCAAATCCAATATTAGATTCCCAAAAATACACATAACTACAATTATCACATAATCACATACTTTGCCAAGTTATGTATCCAAACATCATCAAATTCAATTACCATATCTCATACATACATCACAATTACAATAATGCATACACTCAATTATCACATAACTCTAATGCGACTCAATGCCAGACATGTGACTCTATGCATGTGGTACCGCAATGTGAACCCAACGTTTCATCGCTTTCCGATTCAATATCTAGAATCCAAGCCACGCTTCTGATCCGGACAAGATCGAAGCCACTACCACGCCTATTTCCAATTACGGATCAACGTATGCTACGTCTATTTCCAATTAAGGATCACCGTCTACTACCACGCCTATTTCCAATTAAGGATCAACATGTGCTACGTCTATTTCCAATTAAGGATCACCGTCTACTACCACGCCTATTTCCAATTAAGGATCAACGTGTGCTACATCTACCACGCCTATTTCCAATTAAGGATCAACGTGTGCTACATCTACCACGCCTATTTCCAATTAAGGATCAACATGTGCTACATCTACCACGCCTATTTCCAATTAAGGATCAATGTGTGCTACCATGTGAACCCACAGTTTCACCGCTTCCACCATGAAGCCGACCATGCCATGAATGAATGTACAAATACCAACAACATATGCAATTAAGATCATCTCTACCATCTTAACATTCCACATATCACCATAATTCAACTCTATGAATTATCCACCAATGGTACATATACACATTCATAACAAATACATCATTCACATAATATGCAATTAAGATCATCTCTACCATCTTAACATTCATAACAAGTAATCCCATTCACATAATATGCAATTAAGATCATCTCTACCATCTTAACATTCATAACAAATACACCATTCACATAATATGCAATTAAGATCATCTCTACCATCTTAACATTCATAACAAATACATCATTCACATAATATGCAATTAAGATCATCTCTACCATCTTAACATTCATAACAAATACACCATTCACATAATATGCAATCAAGATCATCTCTACCCTCTTAACATTCCACATATTACCATAATTCAACTCTATGAATTATCCACCAATGGTACATATACACATTCATAACAATATATCATTCACAAATAAAATCTTAAATTTTCACTTTTCAACAGTAGTAACCGGTTAATGCTCGGTGAGTAACCGGTTATTGTAAAACAGAATTAACAGATTTTTGAGCAAGTAACCGGTTAACGCTCGGTGAGTAACCGGTTACTATAAAACAGAATTAACAGATTTTTAAGCAAGTAATCGGTTAACGTTCGGTGAGTAACTGGTTACTGTAAAACAAAATTGACAGATTTTTAAGCAAGTAACCGGTTAATGATCGGTGAGTAACCGGTTACTATAAAACAGAATGCAGAATTTTCTGCGTTTTTCATCGTTGGAGGACTTTCGGACCTCCGATTTCGATTCCGTAAAAAGCCAAACGTTCAGAAAATTATAACTCATACAATACTCTAAGTATATAACATTAATTTACAGTTTTAACACAAGCAAATCACCACAAATCGAGAATATGCATCAAGACCTAACAATTCCAAAACCATGCAAAATTAGGGATTTTAACCTAAACATACATCTACCCATTGACCCGATCATACTAACCCATGACAATAAGGATTCCCCCCTTACCTCTTCAATTTTTCTGGAAACCCTAGCTCCTCTCTTGTTCTTCCCCTCTTCTCCTTACTTTTCCTCTTCTCTTTCTCTATTGTTGTCAAATGATCAAATGAATCTTAATTCTCACTCTCCTCACCTCTTATATACTAGTATTCTATTTGGGCTTAAAGCATGATATCTCTAATTTAATTAATAGGCCCAATAAGACCTAATATTATAATACCTCTATTTAATTCAAATAAATTAAACCAACACAATATACACACTAAGTTAATTAATATAATTATTTAATTATATCTCATATCAACTAAATAATTAATTAACACACCAAATTAATTAATATAATCAATTATTATACTACCTAACAACCAATTAATTAATTAACACTCCAAATAAATAAAATAAAATATAGTAATAATAATATAAGAGATAATTACTAAAATTGGGTTGTTACAACTCTCCCCCACTTAAAAGATTTTCGGTCTCGAAAATACCTCAAACGAACAACTCCGGATACGATTCCTTCATCTTATCCTCGAGTTCCCAAGTGATATTGCCATTGGCGACTCCGCCCCGTATCACTTTCACCAAAGCAATCTCCTTACCACGAAGCTTCTTCACTTCTCGATCTTCAATTCGCATAGGTGATGTATCAACCGTCAAATTATCCCGCACTTGAACATCATCTAATGGAACAACATGCGATGGATCTGCAATGTACCTCCTCAGTTGAGACACATGGAACACATCATGAAGATTAGAAAGTGATGGTGGTATTGCAATCCGATACTACCTAACAACCAATTAAATAATTAACACTCCAAATAAATAAAATAAAATATAGTAATAATAATATAAGAAATAATTGTAAGGTGCCAAATGGCCCTCCTAGAAAAGGGTCTGCAATTGGAGGAACATCATCATGTGCAAAAACAGGAGCTTCATCATGATCTACATGATCAGGAAAGACGTGCCCCTGGGATGAGGATCGATGTCACAAGTGGGTTATAGAAGTCGGTGCTTCCCCCTCATAAGGCCTAGGGATAACTCCCCGCGTAACTCTCGTCTGCTCATTCTAAAGCCTAGCCATCTCACATCAAACAAGAATATGTTGGGTCTCACAATCGAGTCTTAGTCTGTCAATGTTGTTTGCAGCTATTTTTCCTAAGACAATTATAATTCCAACCTTTAAAAGAAGATGTTTGGATAAAGACAATCAAGATGGTGAAGTCATGCTCAAATAATAAAGAATGAAGAAACTTCTAAAATGATTTAACTATGGATGATCAAGCAAAAATGATATAATATGTTATCTCGTGATTATATATCTTAAGTGGTCAAACCATCTTTAGAATAACCATAACATGTCATAAAAAATTCATAACTTTGCATGTTTTACTTTTTCATCTCAAAAATGTTTTTTGTCATTACATATATCTTATGCATACTTTCAATTAATGATGAATATACTCTAACCTTATGGTTGAAAGATATCTTTTAAGTTACTTTATGGTCATGGGTATGAATCTTGTGTATGTCACTTCTTATCTTAGAAATTTATGTGTATGTCACTTTTTAGCTTAGAAATTTAAAACCAATTTTTTAAGGGTTCAATAGATTCATTGGATTAATCAATTGATTGATACAATCTATATTTGGAAAATTTTAACGCGTCAATAGATAAATTAGATTCATCAATCCATTGACATAATTTATTTTTAGAAAAAATATTTTACTTCAATCGATTGAAAGGGATTTACAATCGGTTAACATAGTTATAATTTTCAAAAAAAAATCTCTTCCTAAAATTTCTCACTGCATTTCACTACTTAGTAAACTTTCAAGTATCAAGAACTCGTTCATTATTTTTATAAATAAAATAAAGGTTCTTGAGCACTTAGAAATATTTTTTGTGAAATATTATATTGATTGAAAGAGAAGAAATCCTACAAGTTAGGATTTAGTATCACCATTCTGCTACAAATTCTCATTATATCAAAAAAAAAAAGATACTTGTGTAAATACGTTGTTATCCAGGATTGTTGGAAACAAGAGAATGAAAAAGACGAGATTATTTTCTTTTTCTACTTTGTAAAGTCATAAGGAAGCGTGCCTTATTTATTTAGTTAGTAACTTGTGTATATAGGTTAGGATTAGGCTTGTACAAGGTTCTAACAAATAGTGAAATCTCTTATATGTGGTAAGGGGACTAGACGTAATCTCAGATTGTGAGATGAAATAGGATAATCCCTCTGTGTTCTTTATTTTTCTGCATTTTACAGCTTTCATAAACACCATCAAACTAGGAAGTTAAAGTAAAATTTCACTAAAAACAAAAATTGATCAAAGTACATAATTCACCACCCCACATCTTAGGTGCACTCCGCACTTAAAATTGTCATAAGAGCAGGTTAGGGGTAACATGTTCCTAAAGATCCATAATGGCTTTCGCATATCCAGTTTTCAAAGACGCTGACAGCAATAATAAACCTCCATTATTTTCTAGTGAATACTTTGATTTGTGGAAAATTCTGATGAAGACACATTTAGAAGTACAAGGAAAAGAAATATGGGATGTTGTACAAAATGGTTTATTTGTTCCTACTAGTGTTGTCAATGATGTTGGGACATCAAAGACTAAAATTTCATGGGATGAAGATGATAAGAAAAAGATCCTCTACAACAAGAAATCCATCAACATACTTCAAACTTCACTTAGCATGGATGAGTTCTTTTGTGTCTCTCAATGTACAACGACAAAATAAATATAGGATACATTGGTGGAAACTCATGAAGGAATTGTTGAAGTAAAGAGATCAAGATTGAATACCTTGGGTCAAGAGTATGTGTTATTCAGAATACATCCCATAGAATCAACCCTTGCATTGCAAAAGAGATTTTTACACTTGACCAATCACTTGATTTCTCTCGGTAAGACTTTTACTAATATTGAACTTAGTCTTAAAGTGATTGGGTTTTTAACTAGAGAATGGCAACCAAAGGTGATAGTAATATTTGAAAAGAAAAGTCGTTCTACCATGACATATGTATCCTTAGTTTAAAAACTTCAAGAGCATGAAATTAAACTTGGAATACTTGAAAGTATGAGAGTCAAGAAAAGAAATCTAAAGGCATTGCTTTGAAAAATGACTCAAAAGAAGAACGAGAAGAAGATTCTTCAGAAGAAGATGGAAACTTCATGCTCCTTGTGAAAAGGCTTGGTAAGTTTTTTGGAAATAGTACACAGTACAAAATCAGAAGCCCCTGAATATTAAAGATAAAATCGAAAAGGTTTTACATGAGAAAAGAGTACAGAGTACAAGATAAATATTCCTTCCACTACACTGATTTTCTAGGCTAAGGATTGTACTATTGTATCATTTTGTCTCCCATTTTACAGACCGTTATGCAAGGATACATATGCCTTTAAGTATTCCAAATCTACCCTTCAATAGATCTTTTTATTACCTATATAAATAAGACTTGGAAGAATGGAACAACACGACACTCTGAGAGATTATCATATACGTGAACAATGCATTTTATGAAACATTTGAGAGAAAATAAACCTACACACAAGGAACTTTTGTTCATACTCTTTAAAGAATATATTTGTGTGACATACTTGTAATTCATTTATGTATTCTACTTTCTTAGAAACATTTCGTAAACACACTTTGTATCTCAATCTTTGTGATTTTATTTCCTTGAGTGACTAGGGTTTAGTCAAAATAACTCAAGAAGACATTTCCAGTTGGTCTTTCTGTTGTAATCAAGTTTGATTATAGTGGTTTAAGTCCTTGTGATAAGGAGAAATCACATTGGAGGATGGACTGGAGGTAACTTTGTTAACAGCGAACCAGGATAAAAATAAATGTGTTCATTATTTTTATTCTTAGTTTTCTGTTTGCATTGGGTTGCAAAAGTTTTATTTCTTTAAACCCAATGCACCCCCCCCCTCTATCTCTTGTGTTTCCATTACCTTCATTTGGCACCAGAGCTCCAGTTATAGTATTGATTGCGTATCATACATATCACTGTGTCAGATAAAGACCTAGACTTATGAAATAATATGGCAGGAATTCCTCCACCAGCTGCACCCGCTAGTAATAATGAAAGAGACCATTATAGTGAAAAACCATCAGTCTTTGATGGAGAAATATTTTACTATTAGAAATATAAAATATAAGATTTTTTCTTGGTCATGATATCGATCTATGAGATATGGTTGTTGATGGCTACATTCATCCTATTTATGGCAATGGTAACAAGGTAGAAAGAAGAATGATGATTGGTCAACAAAAGAAAGATTACAAGAATCATCATAAAGCAAGAACCATCCCGGTGAACTCTATATCATACTTTGAGTATGAAAAGATCATAAATAGAGACACAACAAAGTCTATATTTAATTTTATAAGGTATACTCAAGAAGTAAATGCTCAAGTGAAAGAAACCAAGGTGTTTTCCTGAATACAAAAGTATGAAACCTTTGAGATGGAAGACAATGAAACTGTTGAGAACCTGTTCTCTAGGTTTCATACTCTTGTTGCAGGACTGAAGGTTTTGGACAAAGGTTACTCTACTACATATCATGTTAAGAAAATGATCAGAAGCTTACCCAAGAGATGAATGCCTATTGTAACTGTGTTGAAACTATCTAAGGATCTAAACAACATAACTCTTGAAGAACTTGTGAGTTCTTTGAGAAGTCACAAGATAGAGTTTGAAGAGGATGAGAATCAAATAAAAAGTTAAATATATGGCTCTGAAATTCATGGGAAATTCTAAAAATACTAAAGCCTTTTAAGCTGAAGAAGAAGAGGATTCTGAAGAAGAAGATGGATATTTTCTTCTGTCCAAAAGTGTTAACCAACTCTATAATAAAAGACAAATTAAGTTCATAGGCTCTAGAAGGATAAAAGGTCGCTCTCAGTCTACATATAGACTAAAAAAGTCAGGTCCTAGCAAAGAAATTATCTGCTTTGAGTGCAAGGAGCCAGGTCACTACAAGAATGAGTGTCTCAAGCTAAGGAAAGACAAACCAAAGAAGAAAGAGTTCATAAGGAAGAAGAGATGTTTGATGACTACCTGGGATGACTCTGAATCCTCATAAGATGACTCCAAGGAAAAGAAAGATAATGTGTCCCTAATGGCAAGCACAAAAGCACCTGATGAAAAGATCCAATGAGAATAAGAATATGAGTGACTCTAAAAAGGTATTTCCTAACTTATCTCTCTATGAATTATAATCTTGTCTTTCTGAAATTCTGGAGAAATATCAAAAGCTTCAGAATAAATACAAGGGTATGGAGCAAATCCAAGTATCTGAGTCTGAAGCACATAGTAAGCTTAAGAAAGATTTTTCCACTTTGAATGGAGAAAATTTTATTCTGAAAAATGAAAACTCTGTTATTCAAAGTAAAAGTTATAAACTTAAGGAAGAAATTCTTTCAAAAGCTTCTATGGATTCTGAAATTTTCATAAAGAAATATGACAAATCTTTTTTAGACATTTATGGCTAGAAACACAGATAGAAGTAAGATGGCTTCAATGATCTTTGGAGTTAGTAGAAGTGGAATAAGGGGAATTGGTTAAGTGCCTAAAGAAAAACCTATTTCACAACATAAGGCAAAACCAAAAGCTATGAATTCCCATTTCTCTTACTCATATACACAAAATGATTATACTGCACAAAAACTGAAGTTCTCTAAAAACTCTAGGAGAACTAACCATAAAGGATCCAAAAAGATGTGGGTACCCAAGGACAAGATAATATATGTTGCAAACATCCTTAGCATCTCAAATTAAACACCAATCATGGTACCAGGACTCTGGATGCTCACGACACATGATGAGAAGAAGGCATATTTTCCAAGATCTGGAAATTAAGCCAGGTATCTTAGTGGATTTCAGACGTGATCATAAAGGGAATATCATAGGTTCCAGAACAGTTGATGGCAACTATCTCCCTTCTATTACTATTGTTTTATTAGTTGATGGATTAATGCATAACTTATTATTCATAAGTTAATTAAGTGACAATAGTTATGATATAATTTTAATCAAAAGTCTTGTGAAGTTGTTAGTCAGAAGGATGACTCCATTATTTTCAATGGCAAGAGGAAGAATAACATTTATAAAATTAGACTTCCTGATCTTAAAAATTATAATGTAAAATGTATTATGTCTATTAATGAAGAGCAGTGGATCTGACATATACGATTAGGTCATGTTAGCATGAGAAAGATTTCTTAGGTAAATAAGCTTGATTTAATCAGAGGTCTTCCAAATCTGAGGTTTGCTTCATATGCTCTTTATGAAGCATGTCAAAATGATAAGTTTTCAAAAACTTCTTTCAAAGTAAATAATGTTATTTCTACCTCTAGGCCCTTGAAACTCTTGCACATTGACCACTTTGGACTAGTGAAAATTGCTTATGTCAGTGGCAATAAATATGGTTTGGTCATTGTTGATGTCTACAACAGATGGACATAGGTCAAATTCTTAAGACATAAGGATGAGTCACGCCCTGTGTTCTCTACCTTCTGCTCAAAAATTCAAAATGAGAAAAACTTTAAAATTGTTAAAGTCATAAGTGATTATGGTGGTGAATTTAAAAATAAAGATCTTGAAAAACTCTTTGATGAAAACAGCATCTCCCATGATTTCTCCTGTCCTATAACTCCATAACAAAATGGAGTTGTAGAGAATAATAATATGAGCTTGCAAGAAATGGCCAAAACCATGATCAGTGCGACAAATGTGGCTAAGCATTTATGGGAAGAGACAATAAACACATTATGCTATATTCAGAATAGGATCTTTATAAGACATACTCAGGGTAAGACTCCTTATTAGTTGTGGAAGAATATAAAACCAAACATTTCATATTTCCATCATTTTGGATGTATTTGTTTTATTCTAAACATTAAGCAAAATTTGAACAAGTTTCATTCTAAGGCACAAGTGTGTATAATGTTAGGATACTATGAACACTCTAAAGGCTATAAAGTATATAACACTAAAACATGAATTTTTGATAAATCAATTCATGTTATATTTGATGATAGGATTGACCCTGGAAAGTCAAAGCTAGTTTAGAAGTTTATAGATTTGGAAATCACTTATTCAGGCTCTGAAGGTAAAACATCAGAAGCTAAAGATGTTGAGGCAAAAGACTCTGAAATTGTTCAACCAGAAGTTGTTGAAGTTCAAACTCCTTTGAGGAATCCCAAACAAAGATCCTTATACTCTGAAGAATTATTTTTGGGAGATAAAACTGAATCGGTCATAACTAGATCCTCATTCAAACCTTCTGAAGATACGCTTATGGGTTTAGTGTCCCTCGTAGAGCCTACATTTGTTGATGAAGCACTTCTGGATACTGAGTGGATTCTGGAAATGCAGGAATAACTGAAGAAATTCTCTAGTAATGATGTGTGGAATCTTATGCATAAACCCATAGGAACTCATGTCACTGGGACAGAGTAGGTATTCAGAAACAAGCTGAATGAAAAAGGAAAAATGGTAAGAAATAAGTCCAGACTGGTCGCACAAGGCTATAGTCAACAATATGTGATTGACTATACCAAGAACTTTGCACCAGTTTCCAAGTTAGAGTTTATTCGTCTCTTAATTTCTTTTATTGTTAATCATAACATTATCTTGTATCAAATGGATGTTAAGAGTGCATTTCTGAATGATTACATAACTGAATAAATGTATGTACACCAACCTCCTTATTTTGAAAATCATAAAAATCCATATTTTGTTTTCAAACTTAAGAAATCTTTGTATGGTCTGAAACAAGCTCCTAGAGCATGGTATGAAAGACTAGGCAATTTTCTTTTAGAAAATGATTTTACCAGAGGGGAGGTTGATACAACTTTGTTATGTAAAACATTCAAAAATGATATTTTTATTGTTCAAATTTATATGGATGGTATCATATTTAGTTATGCTAATTCTACTTTGTGCAAGGAATTTGCTAAGTCAATGCAGGTAGAGTTTGAGTTGAGTCTGATGAGAGAACTCAAGTTCTTCCTAGGTATCAAGATTAATCAATGTCTAGAAGGAACATATATTCATTAGAGTAAATATACCAAAGAAATTATGAAGAAGTTGATATGTCAGAATCCAAGATAGAGGAAACTTCAATGTATCATACATGTATTATGGAGAAAGATGAGGTAAGCACAAAGGTAGAACAAGAGGTATATAGAGGCATGATAGATTCTCTCTTATGCTTAACTACTTATAGACCTGACATTTTATTTAGTGTCTTTTAATGCGATCGCTTCCAATCAGATCCTAAATAATCCCACATAATAGTTGTTAAGAGGATCTTCATGTATCTAAAAGGTACTACTAACATTGGCGTGTGTTATAGAAAATCAAAAGACTACAAGCTTGTAGGTTATTGTGATGTTTATTATATTAGATATAAACTTGAAATAAAAATCACTTTTGGAAGTTGTCAGCTTTTGGGAGACAACTTGATCTCATGGTCCAGCAATAGCCAATCAACTATTGCACTATCAACATCATAAGTTGAATATATTACAGCTTCTAGGTGCAACACTCAGATGCTCTGGATGAAAAGTCAGCTAGAATATTTCTAGATACATGAGGGTAACGTTCATATTCTTTATGATAATACTTCTACGGTTTGTTTATCTAAGAATCCCATTTTACATTCTAAAGCAAAACATATTGATATTAAACATCACTTTATACATGACTATGTTCATAAGGGAATTTTAAATTTTAAATTTATTGATACAATCAATCAATAGGCTGATATCTTTACAAAACCCCTTGTTGAAGACAAATTTATTTTCATTATGAAGAATTTGAAAATGAATTTATGTCCAAAATGAAAAATATGAATATCTTAGAATGTATAATCTCTCAAACTGATTAAACGTGACTTTAAGATTTTTGGCCCTGAACATTGAGTATTTTGAAGTAAGAAGGTTTCATGGTTCATAAGTATCCGATCAGAACTCTTGGTTAAATGTTATTTCTTCTGGATATTGAACAATTGCTATATTAATAACATGTCAATCAACCTTGGTTTGTCGATCAGTTTTAAAGACAACTGTCTTAAGAACTGGAACGCTTCTAACTGCTGAGTGCCGCATTGGGTGAAGTGATTTCTTGGGAATAAGTAAAATCTTTCTCCCTCTTCCATTGTCAGATTTGTTGAACTATTATAGATTTTCTCATGATTGAGAAACCTTTATAAATCCCACTTCACTCGTATTTCACACACTTACGCTATTCATATCCTACACTTTCTCTCTTTCAAACCAATTTCTCTACAACTCCAAAACCTTTGTTCCTTACAATGGCTGATTCTTAACAACAAGTTCAACAACAACAACAACAATCTACTCAAGCTACTCAAGAACAAAAATCTACTCAAGCTACTCAAGAAAAACAATCTACTCAATATCAAGAGCAAGTGAAGGAAGGAATTCAAGAACTCATTCTCTTTACTGCAGTTAACAAATTATAAGTTCACTGTGAACTGATTGTGGATTTTGAAAACCTAAAAGCCAACAATTTTGACCTTACTAAAGGGGTAAAGTCTCAAGGTTAGGAATAATTCTTTGATTGTCTTAAAGGGCCAGTCTACCATGATTTAGTGAAGCAATTTTGGATTTTTGCTAAAGCTTCAAAACTCCAAGTTACTTCATTCATGTTAGGGCACAAGATCAGCATTTACGAGAAGTTTATAGCAAAACTTTTCAATCAAGATGGTTTTAGGAATAAGTGCTTTGACATGCCTGCTTAGAAGGCCAAGATGGATGAGATTGCTGAAGTGATTTTTCAAGTTGGAAAGAACTCTTCAAGCGCCAAGAATCTATAAAACCATCTCATAGTATGGTTTAGGACTCTTTTGGGTTATGTACACCACAAACCCTTAAGAAACTCGTATGACTACATCGACATAAATCAGAAGTATATGATGTACTGTCTCTCATCTAGAATCAAGATGAATCTACCTTATATACTGTTCAAGTATCTAAGGGAGTTGGTCAAGGAAACCAGAGATGGAACTTCAAAAACCAGTAAATGGAGACCTTTAGGAAGACTTATTTCAGATATTCTCTTCGAAAGAAAGTTGGATCAAACCCTGATAGAGGTAGGTTTGACAAAAGAAGTTGAGTCTGACATTGGAAAGACCTTCAATGGAAGGAATCTGAAGAACATGCAATTGATGACTGATGTCACTAACCCTTAAAAGATTATAGATATGAAGATTATTGCTTCCAGAAGGATTCCTATTGAGGATTATCCTCTTTTCACCAAGGAGGATCCTCAAGAAGTTCTAGAGTCTTACATTGTTTATTGTTTGGCAACAAGTGTAACTCCAGTAGCTTACTCCTTCGATGAACTTCTAAAAATTGCTCATGATATATACTATCTCAAAAGAAAGAGGAAGTCCAAGTCAATAGGTTATGGGCCTTCTGGAACAAACAAACCCCCCAACCAAGATTGCTAGAGCTTCTAACATCTTGCAAAACACAATGGGACTAGAAGCAGAAGCCGTTGGTTATGGGAGTTCTAGACCAGTTGTAGTGTCTACTACTCATAATAGACCCCATGGTAAGTCTCCTTTAGTTAAGACTCCTTTTAATTCTGCTCGTTTTGTCCTTTCTACTTCACTTACTCTTCTCCAATCCATTCCAACACCATGTGTTTCAATTCCAATTGAAACCATATCCAACCCCATACAAAAACAACCTATTGTATATGAAATAACCATTTCTCATGTACCAATATCATCTAAAACTACAGTAACTGAACCAAAAAAAAGATACCACAAACTGAAAATACAACATCCGAACACCCCCCACCATAACCATTGAACAACCATCTGAACCAACACAACCATAAACTACTAAAACAATCCCCACAACTCTCAACCAAATCAACCAAAAAACCCCATTCTGAAACCATCCATTCCATTCACACTTCCTTCACAATGAATATTCCTGAAGATCATGCATTTCCACAAGACACACCAATACCACCAACTTCACCACCTCAACCTAACAACATAGATGGACTGGTCATTGATACATTCATGGAGCATATCCGAAATAATGAACCATCAACCCCTGACTCCTTTTTCCAAACCATCAATATCTTATATGACATTGAGAAAGAACTTAAACCTATCATTGACCCTGAGGAAATATATGATTTAGTCAGATAGTTTGAGTCAGAAGCAAATGAGCATCTACACTCTATAATACAAGATTGCACAAAATATGTAAATCCTACTCAAAGTGATGCTGCTTGGGCTGAGCTCTGAAGATAGATGAATTA
This sequence comes from Lathyrus oleraceus, assembly GCF_024323335.1. Classification (NCBI taxonomy): domain Eukaryota; kingdom Viridiplantae; phylum Streptophyta; class Magnoliopsida; order Fabales; family Fabaceae; genus Lathyrus; species Lathyrus oleraceus. The sequence continues at coordinate 262,875,719 of NC_066581.1, read as the reverse complement.
TTGTTCCTGGGAGTTGAGAGAAATCTACTACAAGGCTGTTGTGAAGAGATTTCATGACAACATTGATGGAGTCATGTAGCTAATTGTGGAGATGTTTACCTCTTCAAGAAACTGAGATTGCAACTATTTATGGAACAAAGCGAGTGGAAGAAGATGAACCCATTCATCTAGTGCTGAAGACACTACAAGAGTTAAAGTAAGAGAATGAGGTTGTTATGACGCACATGTACAAGCTAGATTATATGTTCAAGGAACAAGCTCAGACTAACACAAAGATTGAAGAAATGCTTCAAGTTATTTTGTCTAGATTACCACCCCTACTTAGACACCATTTTTTTTAAGGTTGCTTTCTTGTTTTCTGATTAAGTGTTTATGCTTTGTTTCTGCATCTTTATCTTCTTGAATAAAATGAAGTTTCTTTTGTCGTTATCCCCTATCTTTATTTCTTTTATCTTTTTGATTGATGACAAATGGGGAGAAGATCGGACACGATTTTGATATACCTATTTCTCTTATGAATCCCAAACATATGACTCTGATACTTCTTACTTTCTTGACTCTAATCACTAATATGGAAACCTTGATAAAGTTAACCAATATTGCTAAGAAGATCTTTTTCAGTCAAGTTAACCAGGTTATTCAGAAGTTAAGTTAACCAAAACCTTGTATAAGTTAACCATGACTTCATAGTTAAAATGCGTTAACTAGGTATATATGCTTTTTAAACCAAGTTCTGATTCAAGCCAGATTCCAATAAGGCATTGAAATGATAAATTGAGAATTTCTAATCAAGTCCTAATGCAAGTATAACCAAGACTTTGATACAAGACATATTCTTGATAACTAGACTTTCTGATATATGAAGTCAAGAAAGATCAGAAGAAGTTTTAACCAGACTTTCTCGTTCAGGAAAGTTATTTCTTTCATGATAATTAAAATATTTTATGTGTTAAAAATATTTTAAGTCTTAAACTCAGGGGGAACTTGCAAACCTAACTCTGAAGTTTTAAGTTGAGAAATAATTTTAACAGTGTAAAACTCATGGGGAGCTTACAACCCTCACTCTAATGCTTTTATGCTTAAACCAAGTAAAAAATGTTCATCAAAATTCATGGTTTTGTCATCATAAAAAAAGGAGATTGTAAGAACAAGATTTGGTTCTGCATCTAGCCTCGTGTTTTGATGATAAAAATAGATATACTCTTAGAGAACAATTGTGTACCCTAATGGTTTTGTTTAGTATGCAGATACTAGATAAAATTTCAGACTATGATAGAATAACGTGTGACGTCATCAAACTTAGAGCCTAGTGCATTCTGATTCTGATATGTGTGTTTTACAAGATAATCAAGCTCTGGATTTTGTACTCATTGCTTCTGAACATTATCTATCCAAAGATTTATGACTCTGAAGCCTATGAATTTGTTAAGCTCTAAATCCATGCACTCCAACAACTCTGATGAATTGTGTCACCAAATTCTGAAGACCAGGTTTTGATGAACTGGATCAAGACTCTAAAGACCATGTTTCTGAAGATTCTCTCAACTAGACTCTTACTATTCTTTTATGCATGCTTCATCACCTCTCTATTAGAAGCCCCTGAATATTGAAGATAAGATCAAAAGATTTTACGTGAGAAAATAGTACACAATATAAGATCAATATTCCTTCAACTACACTGATTTTATGGGCTAAAGATTATATTATTGTACCATTTTGTCTCCCATTCTCACAAACTGTTATGCAAGGATACAACTGCATTTAAATATTCCAATTCTACCCTCTAACATATCTTTTCATTGTCTATATAAAGAAGACTTGGAAGAATGGAACAACACAACACTCTAAGAGATTATCATACACGTGAACAATGCATTTTATGAAATATTTGAGAGAAAAGAAACCTACACAAAAGGAACTTTTGTTCATACTCTTCATAGAATATATTTTTGTGACATACTTGTAATTGATTTGTGTATTCTGCTTTCTTAGAAGCATTTTGTAAACACACTTTGTATCTTAATCTTTGTGATTGTATTTTCTTGAGTGGCCAGGGTTTAGTCATAATTACTCAAGAATCACTGATGAAGTTTGATTATAGTTGATTAAGTCCTTGTGAGAAGGTGAAATCACCTTGGCGGATAGACTGAAGGTAGCTTTGTTAAGAGCGAACCAGGATAAAAATAATTGTGTTCATTATTTTTATTCTTTGTTTTCTGTTTGTATCATTGGGTTGCAAAAATTTTATTTCTTGAAACCCAAATCGAACCCCCCCATTTATCGTGTTTCAATTACCTTCAATAAGAATCCTTCACATATCTTCAAGTTGAAAAAGGCTCTTTATGGCTTAAAGCAAGCACCAAGAGCATGATATGATAAACTTAGCAACTTTCTTTGTGAAAGAGGATTTGAAAAAGGTAAAGTTGATAATACTCTGTTTATTAAGAAAAATAAAAGTCACACTTTATTGGTTCAAGTCTAAATTGACGATATCATATTCGGTTCAACAGATAAAGAACTATGTGAAGAATTTTCATTGATGATGAAAAGAGAGTTCAAGATGTCTATGATGAGTAAGATGAACTACTTTCTTGGACTTAAATTTAAGCAATTGAAGAATGACATCTTCATCAACCAATCTAAGTATTGGAAAAAAATGTTGAAAATATTTTATATGGATAATTGCAAAGCGACGACTACTCCAATGGGTTCCAGAATGTATGCAGATCAAGATGAATTCAGTGTTTCCATTAATATCACTAAATATCGAGGTGTGATTGGTTCATTACTTGATTTGATGGGAAGTAGTCATGACATTATGTTTAATGTTTATCTTTATGCACACTTTCAAGCAAATCCAAAAGAATCTCATCTCACCACCGTAAAGCGGATCATGAATTATCTGAAATGTACAACAAATGTTGGACTACGGTATCTAAAATATAGTATATATGATTTAGTTGGTACATGTCATATCCTAGGAAATGATTTAGTATCGTGGTCTTGGTAAGAAACAAGCATGCATTACTCTTAGCACGACCGAAGCAAAATATATTGCAGCAAGAAGTTGTTGTGCTTAAATTCTATGGCTCAAGCAACAACTACATAACTATAGACTCAATCTTGAATGCATTCAATTACTTTGTGATAATATAAGTGCAATCAACATAACAAAGAATCCAGTCACACGTTCCCGAACAAAACACATCGACATACAACATCTTTTCTTACGTGATAATATTCTTCAAAGAGATGTTGAAGTCACCTTCATAGGTACATATAATCAAATTGCAGATATCTTCACTAAACCATTGTCAAAAGAATATTTTTACAAAATTTGGCGCGAATTGGGAATCTTGGATGAACGAGACATATGATCATTCATAAGTATTCATGTATCATCAATTAAAGGTGCATGTATGCTTTAAATTAATTTACTGTTCAGTTAATTTAAAATCCCGATTCATCTACTTCTACCCCATTCTTCTATGTGTTTAAATTTCCGTTGATTTTTTTAAATAATTATGATGATGCTTTGAATATGTGCGATAATAATACAATATGTGTTAATTCCCACTCAAATCCTTATAATAATCATGATATATAATTTATAATATGATTATTTATTTTCATTATATTGTGCATTAAGTACCTTTTTATTAAAAAAATCTCTTTCCAATATTGCATTTAATAATTTTTAAAAATCTTAATGCAAACAATCGATTGAATTAGTCTAATAATTGAATGAAATTGTCAAAAAGTGATAACAATTGATTAATTCCAAAACTTTAATCGATTGAATGACTTGGAAATCGTGATTTTTATTTGGCAGTGAGCAGCGTAATTTTTTGTCAATCGATTGCAATGATATATCAATTGATTAACACAACTTATTGTTTTTCTAAATCTTTTAACTGACAATTAGGGATGTCAATTTGCATATGTTAATGGGGATCCCGTGAAAATTATCTATGTGGAGCTCCGAAGTCGGGGATATTTTCTTCGTGGGGGTTGGGATGGATGAAAAAGTCCCTCCGATGACACTTCAGGACGGGGATCGGGAAATACCCCCGCCCCGCGGAAACCCTGACTCCGACAATATTATTTAACTTTTATATATAATTATATAATTTTGCATATTTTTTTCCACAAAGTAATAATTAATATATTAGAAAGTGAAGAGTTACTGATGGATTATTTTATTCTTTTTGTTTCACTACCCAAGTAGCAAACCCTAAAAAAGTGCTCTCATTACATACAACGTACATACCGTCTCCTTGTTGTATTTTATCAATTCTCTTTGCCTTCTCTATTAACTCTTTTATTCCCATTATCATCATCATAACAACCACTCTAATTTGTTCACTGTGGTTATGATGATTACTTTTCAATTTCAATATACTTCAACTAATAACTTGTTTTTCATTCAATTAGTAAATTATTGGTTATGTTTTCGTAATTACAAGTGTTTTTGCATTTTTTTTGTTATTGATAGAATATGTGTTTTTATTTTATAAAAAGGAAAGATGCAAAATATTCTTTTTTAAAAAGGAAAAAACAACGAAATGCCAATGACATAGTTTTGATAAAAAAATATAGAATTTTTTTTAAGACTCGATCTCCGTGGATCTCTATTCTCCATGGAAATGGGGATGGAGAATAATATTCCCCCGTGACGGAGAATAGAGACAGGAAGGAGAAAATATTGGGGGGCGGGGCAGGGAGTGGGGAAACATCTTTCGCACATTCCCTGCCCCGTTGATATCCCCACTGACAATCTATTGAATGGGTCTATAAATCGATTTTTGTTGTTTAATTTTTCAAATTATTTATTTATTTATTTTAATTTGTTGGTTAATATTCAACTCTTTTCCCATTTAAATAGGATATCCATTTTTATTCTCCGTTATTTATATTTGATAATATTTTACTAAGTTCTATGCCTAAATTATTTTATTTTTTATTATGCATTTTATATTTGATTATGTTTAAATTATATTTTAAAATAATGCTTTGATTAAACTTTTAATTGTTATGCACGACTATTATTGTCTTTATTTTTGTTATGCTTGTTTATTCTTAATTTTCACATATTATTAAAGTATGTTAGTTTTTCATACTAACATATTAATTTTTCTTAATATCTTATTACCATTTCCAATTGTTATCCATATGCATATTATTATAAATTATTATGCATATGCCTATTATTATTTTTCATATATTGTTATATATGTTTAGAATTCTTAATTTTTATAATTACTTCATCCATCTTTTCCTTTTTTCTGGTAATGTCAAAAGGGGGAAAATATGTATGCTTGTATTGCTTGTATATTATCCCTGTAAATTCATGACTAATTTAAAAAATTCAATCTTAAGAAGATTCATATATTAAGGGGAATTGTCCAACGTAGGAGGAGTGTTTTAAATTATTGTCAAACAAGCACAACAATCATATATTTGTTTGTCATCATAAAAAATGGGGAGAATGTAATTTCAAACTTTCAACGAAGGTGTTTTGATAAAGACAATCAAGATACTGAAGTCATGTTCAAATAAGAAATAATGAAGAAACTTCTCAAATGATTTAGTTATGGATGATCAAGCAAAAATGGTATAATATGTTATATTATGATTATATATCTTAAGTGCTCAAACCATCTTAAAAATAATCATAACATATCATACAAAAGACACAACTTTTCATGTTTTACTTTTTCATCTCAATAATAATTTTTGCCATTACATATATCTTAGGCATATTTTTAATTAATGATGAATATACTCTAATGATTGAAAATCATGTCTTAAGTTATTTTATTGTCATGGATCGAATCTTGTGTATTTCACTTTTTAGTTTAGAAATTTAAAACCAAAATTTTAAGGGGTTAATAGATTGATTGGATTGGATTCATCAATCGATTGACATAATCTATAATTGGAAAATTTTAAGGCGTTTATAGATTGATTGGATTCATCAATCCATTGACACAATTTATTTTTGGAAAATCTTTTACTTCAATAGATTGGAAGAGCTTTACAATAGATTAACATAGTTATAAATTTCAATTTTTTTATACACGTTGCATATACCCCTACAACTGATTGTCACCATAAAAGAAAAATACTTTCATTGATTACATCTTTTCATACCTCCTTCATTATATTTTTTCATATAAATTTAACACCTTATCATGAATCATTAAGAGATTTGTCTTGATTCAAAGAGGTATGAATGATAATATAGAAGGAGAAGCATTTTTATCTGAAAAATTCACCTCTTTCAAATTCTCTTCCTAAAATTTCTCACTGCATTTCACTACTTAGTAAACTTCCGAGCATCAAGAACTAGTTCTTTATTTTTATAAATAAAACAAAGATTCTTGAACATTTATAAATATTTTTTGTAAAATATTATATTGATTGAAAGAGAAGAAATCCTACAAATTAGGATTTAGTATCACCATTCTGCTACAAAATCTCATTATATCAAAAAATCAGATGCTTGTGTAAATACATTGTTATCCAGGATTGTTGAAAATAAGAGAATAAAAAAGACGAGATTTTTTTTCTTTTTTTACTTTGTAAAATCATAAGGAAGTGTGCCTTATTGATTTAGTTAGTAACTTATGTATAGAGGTTAAGATCAGACTTGTACACGATTTTAACAAATAGTGAAATATCTTACATGTGGTAAGGGGATTAAACATAATCTCAGATTATGAGATGAACTAGGATAATCCCTATGTGTTCTTTACTTTTATGCATTTTACAGCTTCCATAAACACTATCAAACTAGAAAGTTAAACTAACATTTCATTAAAATTAAAAAATTGATCAAAGTATCTAATTCACCCCTCTTAAGTGCACTATACACTTACAACAAGACCAGGAAAAGACATAAATTAGCATTTAGGTAAGTTTTGAATATGTATCTTCGAAAACTAGTAAACCAACAATTCGGAGATGCATATCCGAAAAAGCTCGTTTTGGATTAATGACAAAATCTGATACGAGTCTTGCCGTAACAACCCAAAATGCAATCAAATCACAATACATGTCTCCAACAATTTATTTATTATGAATTTGACTACTACCTAATACATTTATAACAAACTATTTCACCTAGTACATTAATCAAAAATCAAAATAAGTTAAATCAGAAACTTATTCAAAAAAGTGTTGGGATGAATAAGTAGAGTTGAGATTGAAATGATAATGCCCATCCTTGTAGAAGCTTGAAAAATGGTCTGGAAGTATGTTGCTACGATCTCCAATGAAGTTGAGGATAAGAAAATAAAGAAGGAAAAGAGGGAGAATTTGACGTAGTATATATACATTAACACATATTCGGAGATGTATCTCCGATATTTTTTTTTTTGGATTTAAATTAAGATTATTTTGGAGATGCATCCGTGAACAAACTCAAAAACAAATACGAAGATGTATCTTTTTCGAATTAAATATTATAAAAATGAAATAACAATAGATTAGGAGATAATCTCAAAAAGTTAGAGACATTTTTAGTTTTTCGTCAAGGATTTTAAAAATAGGAAAATAAATATTGAAAATGTAATTCTAAAAAAAAGGAGTACTAAAGAGAAGAAAATAAAGAGCACTCCGGTGGCAAAAGGAAGAAGTTTGTTTTGGCGCCATAGTTAGGAAAAGCCAAGAAAAACACCAACGAACCGCTCATGACTCATTCTTCTGATCATTGGGCCGAAGCATGATCCTGATTCTTCTTCTACTTCCTATCCTATTCCATTTCCAACCCCAACCCCTGCATCATCACCACAATATCTGATCCATTGTATCGATTTCATGGCCTCCAAATCCCAAACCCTAGAGTTAAACTCCACCCAGTTATTCACCACCGCTCTTCAATCCCTCAATCTCCCTAAACCCTCCCTCCCACTCCCTCCACTCCCATCATCTTCCTCCATTCCCCACTCCAAACTCATCCCCAACACCCGCTTCCTCATCGACGCATTCCGTCACTCAGGCGACTTCTCCGTCTCCTACTTCCTCTCTCACTTCCACTCCGATCACTACACCGGTCTCACATCCTCCTGGTCTCGCGGTATCATCTTCTGTTCCCCCACCACCGCTACCCTCCTCATCCGCATCCTCAACATCCCTTCCCCTTTCATCTACCCTCTCCCTCTTCACCAACCTGTTCTAATCGATGGCTCTTCTATCACCCTCATCGACGCCAATCACTGTCCCGGTGCCGTTCAGTTCCTCTTCCAGGTTCCCTTGTCCGAACAACAATCCATGAGGTACGTTCATACTGGTGATTTTCGGTTTACTCCTGAAATGATATTGGAGCCTGCACTTGCCTCATTTATTGGTGCTGATGCTGTGTTTTTGGATACAACTTATTGTCACCCTAAGTTTGTTTTCCCTTCGCAAGACGAGTCTATTAATTATATTGTTGATGCTGTAAACCAGTGTGATGGTGATGATGTATTGTTTCTTGTTGCTACTTATGTTGTTGGTAAGGAGAAGATTTTGCTTGAGCTTGCTAGGAAGTTTGGAAAGAAGGTACATGTGGATGCTAGGAAAATGGAGGTTTTGAAGGCTCTTGGGTATGGAGAGAGTGGTGAGTTCACCGAGGATGTTTTAGAGACTAATATTCATGTTGTTGGGTGGAATATGTTGGGGGAGACTTGGCCTTATTTTAGGCCTAATTTTGTTAGGATGAAGGAGGTCATGATTGAGAGAGGGTACTCCAAGGTTGTTGGTTTTGTGCCTACTGGATGGACTTATGAAGTGAAGCGTGATAAGTTTGCGGTTAGGTCCAAGGATTCTTGTCAGATTCATCTTGTGCCGTATAGCGAGCATTCAAACTACGATGAGCTTAGGGAATATGTGAGGTTTTTGAAACCAAAGAGGGTTGTTCCGACTGTGGGTTTAGATGTTGAGAAGAGTGATAGTAAACATGTTGACAAAATGAGGAAGTATTTTGCTGGTTTGGTTGATGAGAAGGCCAACAAGCAAGAGTTTTTAAGGGGGTTTAAGCGGTGTGACTCTGGTGTAGTGGGTATCGAGGCTGGGAAGGATGCAACTGATGATTTGGAACCGGGGCAGAGCATCGAGAAAAAAGTGAAGCCATCTGATGTGGGAGAGGATAATAGTAATCCGGATGTTATTGTGAGTCTGTCATCTTGTTTGGGAGATACTTGCATAGAAGATCCTACATTGCTAAATGAAGAAGAAAAAGAGAGGGTCATTCAAGAACTGAGTTGTTGTTTGCCAGCATGGGTCACCCGAAGCCAAATGTTAGATTTGATCAGCATCTGTGGGAGCAATATCGTTGAAGCAGTTTCTAATTTCTTTGAACGTGAAACTGAATTTCATGAGCAAGTAAATTCTGGTCAAACTTCAGTTCCAACACCCAGGTGTTGCCCATCGAATGACTCCAGTCCTATTTCAAAATCAAGCCTCAACAATACAAACAGCCCTTTAAGAAATTTGGACATTTTTCCAAGTCAAGTCTCTAAATTGACCAACTCCAAATTGACTAAACTAAGGCACACACTACCAAATCAGATTTCCCCTTCCAAAAGAAAGAGGAGTAGTGAAAGTAAGCCAAACAAGAAAGTAAAAGTCAAAGCAAAATCAGAATCGAGTGGTTCAAAGCAGGCAACAATAACAAAATTCTTCAGCAAAGCAATGCCTGAGATTCCTGGTGATACCCAATCTGATCAATGTGAAACAAATCCGGGGGAAAGCCCCAAAGTTGAAGAATTGTTGCCAACTGCTGCTGGAAACTTGTATAAGCATGAGATTGATCAGTTTATACAAATAATAAATGGGGACGAGTCACTAAAAAAGCAAGCAATTACTATAATTGAAAAGGCAAAAGGAGATATCAATAAGGCATTGGATATATATTACTGTAATTCTTGCAATCTTGGTGAAAGTGAAATATCAGTTCAAGGGGAGTGTGATATCGACAGACCAATAGAGAAGAAGAATGTGTCACAAGAGTTGAGAGTTATACCTGATATTTCTATGCATAGAGTGTTAAAAGATAATGTAGATGTAACTCACGTATCTTTACCATCTGAGAAATACAACCCCAAAGAACATGGTTTGTGTTGATTTTATTTTATTCCCCCTCACTAACTCTAAATTTACTCCCTTTATAAATAAGAAGTAATTATTCTACTATATATTTGCACTTTTTAGTCAAGATCTGTTTTGTAAAATATGTTTACAACTGGCATAAATGAGCAGCGTGTTGGATTGATGGACAGCCTGCACCATATTTACATCTTGCACGAACCTTCAACCTGCTTGAGGATGAAAAAGGAAAGATAAAAGCTACTTCAATGCTATGCAACATGTTCAGAAGGTCCTTTCATACTGATCATAGTCTTTGTATTATTCATTTTCCCTCCATTTTCTTTTTGGAATAATGAAATAGTCTTACCAGCATTTGGCTGATTGAGAAAAATGATGTACATATAATGTTTCTATAGTTTGTTGGCCTTGTCTCCAGAAGATGTGCTTCCTGCTGTGTATCTATGTACAAACAAAATTGCCGCAGACCATGAAAATGTGGTAGGTTTATTTTCAGTCTTGATATTCTGGAAGTTGTTACTTTCACCATATTTAGCATTGATCATCGAAACTTCACTTGAAAGTGCTGAACCTTTATACTGTTCATGTGCTTTTTTATGTGTGGTGTCAAGACTTAAAAGTTCTCTTCTCTTGAAAGTGACAAACCGAAGTTCCTAAAATAAAACACATTAATTTATTGTATTTTAGCCCTTCATTGTTATTGCCTCTTTGGATCAAAACCCACCCTTTTTCATCTCTTAGCTTTTGAGTTTATATTCCCTTTTTGTTTTGATCCTCCTTTTCTCTGGGTCATGGCTGCAAGGAGTGTAACCTTGGTTTCAAGACCAGAGTTATTTATTGATTATTTGATGGTAAATAACACATGGGCATGTACGAAGCAGGGATTCATAGTACTAATTAAAAAAGTTGTCTCTGTAATCCAAAAGTCAATTTAATGGTCATTTTATTGAGGTTTCTAATGGAAAAGTACATTACTATTTCTGGTTGTTAATTACTATTTATGTTTCTTTAGCTTCTTCCAGATGAAAAATCGTCATGTTTGACACTAAATATAGGAGTTTACTATATGGCAATGAGGGTTATTATGCACTAATAAAGTTCCGTGCGGCATGCATTTAACGCAGGAACTAAATATTGGTGGAAGTTTAGTCACTACAGCACTTGAAGAGGCATGCGGGACAAATCGATTGAAAATTAGGGAGATGTATAACAAACTTGGCGACCTTGGTTGGATATTATTATAGTGTTTTGATTTTTTAACTAAACCTATTTAGCTCTTGAGGATTCTGAATAATTGAAATAACCTGGTTTTTTAAAGGTGATGTTGCTCAAGAGTGTCGTCAAACACAGAGATTGCTCGCACCACCTACGCCACTTCTGATTAAGGATATTTACTCTGCACTACGAAAGATAAGGTGTCAACAACTGTTCTCTTTTGTATTGTAACTCATATCCTTACTAGGGGTATAGTTAATATACCACTCAATGGTTTGCTCCTCATGTGCTTAGTTGAGAATTGTTACCGTGGACTTAGGTTCAGTATGAACCCTAAATGTGGTAGTAACATGCCATTGACTTTATTTAAATTATATATATTTTAATAAATGAACCATGAACCTGAGCTACTTGTAACAAAACTCCTAGTTGACGACTTAAACTAGATGATGTTTGTTATAGAGTAAAGTAAAGTATGTGTGCATTGAGTGGTATTTGCTAGTGGTAGTTGTAGTTTTGTTTATATTAACTGTTTGAATATTTGAATTATTGGCTTAAGGTTTCCTTCAAGTTAGTGTGTCTTTGGTCCTTCGAATTTTCCTAAAAAAAAATTGAATTTTCCTCAGGGCTGACTGGCTACCACTGCTCATACCATTTGGAATGGACCAACTTTAAAGTTTTTGACTTACAGATAATTCTTTTAGGAATTGTCAAAACCCCAATCTATAAACCAAACTGCACAAGTATTTTGGGGAATCTTACGATTACTGGTAAAGCCAAACTGCACGAATCATGTTTGGCGATGGGCATTTTCTAAAGGATCCGGAGATATTGAAGAAGAGGCTCACTAGGATTTACTTGTTCAAAATCACAGTTGCTGACATAGTGACATTACCTTTTCTATGTAATTTCAATTTATGTCCTATACTCTTTTTTTAACCACACACAATGAAGTTATTAACACATTTTAAACCTTTAATAAGTGCTCCAGGTTGTGGCATCTTATACAGTGATCATGGTCACTATTAGGTATTTAGGAGATCAGTTTCTTGGTCGTAGTCTTGTTTCCAGAACAAACAGTTGCTCCAAAATCAGACAATTATGAAGTAAATGGGCCATAAATGTATTAAACCTAATTAGCAGTAATATTTATTTCTCTTGTGTTTTTATTGCTTTTCTTTTCTACTAATTCTTTTATTTTTCTATTTCTACTTGGTTAATCTTTTAGTTTTGTTCCACATGTTCTTATATAATGCTCATCAGTGTGCAAACAGGCAATGGAAGCACATCACGAAAGAAAGGCATCATTGTTCATCTCATGCGTTCCTGCCGTGAAAAGGAGATGAAGTTTCTTGTCCGGACCTTGGTAATTATTCCCCGTTCTTGGGTGCATAGGAGTTTAGAGGGAGGGGAGGTTATTCCATTTCAAGTTGGATCTGTGAGCTACAAAAGTTGATGCCTAATAATGTCTTAAAATGATTGTTATACCTTACGTTCTCACCAGAGCTAAAAAATTAAAAGAGACAATTGCTGGTGTGGACCTTCATTTGTTTTAGCAATAGCCTCTGTTTAGATTCCAAATTACCAATATTAAAATTATCATTATTACAGAGGTTATTCCTAAAGCAATAGCCTTCATGTGAGGACGTGGATTTTATTAGACATTTATTTCATTATATATTGTCATGTGTGGGCTGTATCACGTATCTCTATATATCTTTTCAGGTCAGTTAGTTATAATATAGTACTACTAGTAACTAACTGTATTTAGTTACAGCTGGCACCCTTAGTTATTCACATAACAGTTCTACTGTATATAGCATTGATGTAACCGTTTTACATTCAGTTAATCATAATACAGATTACACCCTTCCCATTCTCTGTTTTATCTCAAATCCTGGAACTATGTGAAGTTATTTCATGAATTACTGTACTTCAGATTGATGGTCTCCTCTCTCAACACATCATATTTCAAGATTTACTATTCTGAGTAAAAAAAAATGATGGTGGCTGATTATATTTACTCCCTCCGTTCCTTTTTAAGTGTCATTTTTTGACTTTTTACACATACCAATAAAATTAATCATTATTGTTACTTTTTCAACAATAATTCTCATTTTACCTATAATATCCTTAACTATTTATACATTCATTTTACTTTTTTTCTCTATGTAATAATTACCTAGGGATAGTTTTGACAAAATACAACTAATACTACCTTGAGCTTTGTAAATGACAATTAAAAAGGAACAAAACTTTTTCAAAAAAGAGACACTTAAAAAGGAACGGAGGGAGTATCAAATATCATTTTTTGAGGGAGTATCAAATATCATTTTTTCTAGATTCTATCTGTATGCAAGTGTCTTTGCTTCTCAAATTTTCTTTTTGTGTAGGTCAGGAACTTGAGGATTGGGGCAATGCTTAGAACTGTTTTGCCTGCATTGGCTCACGCTGTTGTTTTGAACTCTCGCCATACTGTGTGCCAAGAAGGAACGGCAGAGAATTTGAAGGCGGAGCTTCAGGTTCATTCTGGAATCATTTTTTTTTACTATGACCAAACTTACATATTAATATGCTATTTTACTATTCTGCCTATTTTGTAGTGGTTGATATTATTTTTTTGTCATAATGGTTACTTTTCATTTGCCATTTTCTTTGTAGAGGTATAGAGGAGCTTTCATTTAGTGGGACAATAGGAAACAGGATTACCTCATTGGAGAATCTATGATGAAAGATATACATGAATAGTACACGTGGACATCAATTATATCGAAATCCCTTTAAATCCGTTTGTATACCTAGGAAAGCGACACTTAAGAAAAGTAGAAGCATGATGAGATATACTACAAAAAAGAGGTTCAGGAAAAGATGATTGTAAATTGTCGTTAGAGAAAGAAAAATGTAAAACAAGATGATAGAAAAGAAATCAAATCAGTTATGCAATGTTTGCCAATCCTATCTATTCTGTATAATCATTGATCTGAATTATTATGTAATTCCGATGAAAATGTGATTCCACGGGTAGATGCCGTAGGCCCCAAACTTAACTGAGCCCCCTCCAAATAAATAAAAAATTCAGTCCAATGGGGAAACCAATGAAAGGAACTTCTTAATTATTCATTTGCCATGCTCTCACCAAGTAGCAGCAAAAATATTTCACATTCATGAGATATTTATCTTCTACATTCCCTGCCAAAACCTTTACAACTAACAAATCTTCATGTCAAACTCAGGGTAAGCCTAGATTTATGAGATCCAAAAAGTTATTGTTTTTGTAATTACTTCCCAGGTAACGCAAAAGCAATTGTATGGCAGCTTCCAACTTTCTGTATAACTTCAGTGATTTGGCAATCTATAGATTATGTTTAATTACTAGGTTTCATGGTTCCTTTTCGTTTATCTAATGTTCCTGTTGGTCCAAACTTTGAAGGCTTACCATTCATCTTTTGCCTCGTCAATTTTATATGAATATATAATGACTTGTAAGCATTCTCCAAAATAAGCTTTGAAAACTTCTATGTGGAATGATGAAGCCTCGTGCAACGTTGTCACTTTTATTTGGGAGGCAATGCTTATTAGGATTGACATTAATAATTTGTTACATGTTCACAAGGTTGGCGGGGCTTGTTTTGTGTGCCAAAAACACTCCAATCGAAATAGATCTGTATCTTTACTAATGAATTTTCCAACCTCTCCAGGTCCTTTCTTTGGCAGTTGTTGAAGCATATAACATACTCCCAAATTTGGTAAGTATTTAATATATTTGAATAGTTAGTCTTACCTATATATAGATTGTATGACTAAAACTAAGAAGAATGTTAGTGACACACTCTTAATTAGTGGGTGAAATTCATGTGGATTCCACTCTTTTTGTTAGTAGAGTTCACTCCTTAAATTGTGAGAGCCACATGAATATCAACCAATAATTAAAGGTGTTGAAAGAATGTATGGCTAGCATTTCTCTTGAAACTATTGTATTTTTGCTCTCATTAAGCCATTCTACATTACTCTTATGAGGACAAATAGTAACTATATTTTGAACACTCCCTCTCCTATTGGATACAATTTGTGTAGGTCCCATTATATTGAAAATGACTCCCCAAAGTGGTGAGACGGCTCACATGAGTTTCACCCACCAAGGAGGAAGTGTTGAAAAATGTATTAGAGAGTGTGTTGCTCTCACTTTTCTTACTCTCATTAAAAGATATATAGTTTGGTGCTAAATGTTTGTGTGCATGTATTTGTGTTTCTAAATAGCTATGTTAAAGGTTGGAATACAGAAACATTATAGGTTTAGGTCACCAGTATTAAATGTGACCAAATAGTTATTTATGTTGAATATAACTTTTACTAGTAGTTGCTGATTTGCTTATTATGCATCTTAGAAATTGTGTTTGTTCCAACTCAACCCTACAAAACCAGCTCATAAGGTGAGAGTTGACTCTTACTAATAAATTTTTGTTCAAGTCATATCAACATTCAATGTGAGACTCTCAACACACACCCTTCATGTCCACGATTGAATATTTGGAGCATGATCCAAATAATATGTTAGCAGGTGGTCCAACAGATTTTGGATTGGAATTCCAACTTAGAATCTTGGTTTCACTTCTAAATTTTCAGGATATATCGCATCCAATGTGAGATTCATAGCAATGTGAATATCCTATAACTTCGTTCATGTTAAAACATTATTAATTTCTCTTGATGGTCTTCTTTAGAATTTATGTTGGGCTTAACCCAATCCTTACAAAATCTGCTTGTAAGGTGAGGTTTGTCCACCACTTATAAACATATTTTCATGCCTTATATTCAATGTGAGACGCTTAACAAGTCTTATTTGTTTATGTAAATAGTTTTGGCCTCATATGACCAATAATGCAGTATTCTCGTGATGTTTCACATTTTCATTGTCTTTTTATGCAGGATATCATAGTCCCATCTCTCATGAACAAAGGCATTGAGTTTTCAGTTTCGAGTTTATCAATGGTTCCAGGAATCCCAATTAAGCCTATGCTTGCAAAGTATATACTATTCCACATTTTGGCCCTTTTTTGAGTGCTTTATGATTAATTTCAAAGTTTCTAGAATCTTCTTTTCTTAACACAAGGGTACTCAATTTATAACAACCTCTGGTTTTTTTACTTTGTATTTTTCTTTGTAGGATCACCAATGGCATTCCCCAAGCATTGAAGCTATTTCAAAATAAAGCATTTACATGTGAATATAAGTATGTCTTATTATTTAATATGTTACTTTCCACTTATCTTTATTCTCTTCATGTCTCCCTTGACATCTCATTGCATACAACCATGGACACGGTGTAGCATGTAGTCATTTAAAGTCTTGTTTGGATATAATAATAATAATAATAATGAGTGATATGATGTTTTGATCTACATTACTTCTACGTCCTTTGAAAGTTAAAAGTGAGTGTTATAGCAACAGAACATTTAATATGAGGAGTCTGGTAGAGATTTAGTGTATGCATGCTCAGGCATTACTATATAATGTTTTATTAAAACACATGCTAAAAGATTTGCAGATTGATTTTTTAATCAAAATATTTTGTGAGATGAATAGAAGTAATAAAAAAGAAATCGATAATCAAAGAAAAATTAGTTGAAATTAGCTGAATCAAAGTTATGTACTTTTTCAAAATGGGCTTTTAGATAGGAAGGTGGTGCAAGGCAGACTCATTAGATTATTGCCAATTCAAAACTGTACCATTAACATTCTGTCATTTAAATTCTGATGTGCAAATCTTGTAATTTATAAAAAGCAATTTCTAATCTAGCTGTACTATTGTTTTGCTGTT
Organism: Lathyrus oleraceus; assembly: GCF_024323335.1. Taxonomy (NCBI): domain Eukaryota; kingdom Viridiplantae; phylum Streptophyta; class Magnoliopsida; order Fabales; family Fabaceae; genus Lathyrus; species Lathyrus oleraceus. The sequence goes on along the minus strand of NC_066581.1, from coordinate 262,858,597 downwards.
TTGTTCTGTGCTCCTTAGTTTGGGATTAGAGTCATTCACACTAGTGTGAGCTAGTTCCTGATGAATTATTACACTTATATTTAAACCAATGTATACATTTATTTTCTGACCATTTCATAAGCTCAATTTTGCATATTTGATGATATAGTGAATACTTACAGTCGTGAAAAAATGGTAACACTTGTTGTACATAAACCTACTTCCACTGTTTTACAAAAATGAAGTGGTAAGAAATGAAAAAAATTAAACTGTAACATTTGTAATTTAAGTTTTATGTGCAACAAGTCTAAACTCTTGGCATTCCCAAGTACTTGTGAGAACTTAAAATTTCTGATCTTGCTTATTCTTCTGGCAGGGGACATATTATGTGAGAATGACTTTTTTTTTATATGAGAATGAAAAGAATAGATAGGAAGCATTAGATTAACTTGGATGGCTAGGATCAAAACATTTTTTTAAGTGAATCATGTATAAATTCATTTTCATTTGATATGTCCCGTCTACTGGCAATACGTTTAAATTTAGTGATTTTATTAAATATATTGAGATCCTTTGGCATTACTTGTCTCTGTTGCAAAGGGACGAATCATACCTCCTTTTCATGACTTGCCAAACTGAGATGAATATAATTCCAGGTATGATGGTCAGCGAGCTCAAATTCACAGATTAGTCGATGGATCAATTCATGTTTTTTCGAGAAATGGAGATGAATCAACTTCGAGATTCCCTGATCTGATTGACATGATCAAGGAATCTTGCAAGCCTGTTGCATCAGCTTTCATAATCGATGCAGAGGTACATAACTGTTTTCTGCCATATAATAATTTTTATTTGTTCTTGGTTAATTAATGTTCTGTTATTCCCTCCTAATTTTATGGTTTGTGTTCCTTTCAGGTTGTTGCTATTGATAGAAAAAATGGATATAGGATTATGTCTTTCCAGGAGCTATCTTCACGTGGGAGAGGAGGCAAAGATACTTTAGTTACTAAAGAGAGCATAAAGGTCAGTAACTTGCATGCACAAAAGAGACAGAAAAACATTCATGCTCAAGAGAATTCCATGATAGGTAGAATTATGGAAAGAAAATCTGAGTCTGGATTTATTTCTAATTATGCTATGAATCACGTTAGTTATTTCAGATCTAACTAGGTCTTTAACACAATTATCACCACTAACAGTCAATACTTAGCTAACTTTGGTGTTTTCTCGAGTGTCCTAGAACTTGCCTACTACTTATGATACACAGGATTTAACCGGGTACATGATGAGTAACTCTTATCATTCTCTGATTGAGAAGTAGTCAATACGCCGTGTTTGTCTCTGATTGAACTGAAACGTAGATGGAAAAAGGCTTGGCATGGATATCATTCACTTGATCCATTGCAGGAATGTGTGACAGTGGGTTGCTTGCTTGCTTAGAATTTTTTCTCGTATGCATCAAGCTTCATATGCTCGGTACTTTAGAGCCTTTAGTTGAAATTTACCAAAGATGATAATTTTTTTTCTTCAAAATGCTGGATTTTTTTTTCTATCAAATGTTTCTGGGTAATGTTGTCTCTAAGATCTATATTTTTGTAGATAAAAGAAGAAATTTATTGAGAAAGGAAAATAATTACAGTGGAAGAGGGTGACAATCCTCCTAATCTGTTGTGTTTTTATTCAAGTAAAATTTTACATGCTGTGTCCCTTAATTAAGTTCTAGGAAATATTGATACATTAAAAGTGCAATTATGGACACAGATTTTAAGGCAACTCGGAAAATACTCCTTCCGTTCCTTTTTAAGTGTTATTTTTTTGACATTTTACACATTAAGTTAATAAATTTTGTTACTTTTCAAACGATAGTTGTTCTTTTAACTATAATATCCCTAGGTATTTATTAATTCATTTGACTTTTTTCTCTCTAATAAATAACTAAGGGTAATATTGACAAAACTGCAATTAATATTTCATTGAATTTTGAAAATGATAGTTAAAATGAAGCAAAAATTTATCATAAAAGAACACTTAAAAAGGAACAGAGGGAGTAAAACTAGACAACTAGTTAAACATATTTATGAAATGGATAAACCACCTTTAGGATGGTGGAGTATCATTATTATTGTGTACTCCTAAAACTCTTTAAGTGAGTAGTAGGATTGATTAATATTCAATAATGGAGTATCATTATTATTGTGTACTCCTAAAACTCTCATAAGAATATAAGATCATTCTGGTAAGACACAGCACACATTTACCAATTATTGCTTTTCTGCTTCATGTGCCAATGCGTGGGAAACACGTGCCACAAGAATTCTACCAGCCAAATTTGGTTTCATCACAAACATCTTGGATACCGTCCCTTTTCTGTGTTTTAAGTCTTCATTTTCATCAACGACAATGGAAATTTCAATTGTGGTATTTTAGTTTATAAATATCACGATTTATCATTTTCTCTTTCATTTAATAGAAGTGTTGAGCCTTTGTTACCGTTCTAGGGAGATTTCTAACACTCTGTACTTCTATTCTGACTCTTTTTAGTTGAATTCTCAGGATCTGTTTCTAATATATTGTTCTTACAGGTGGGCATTTGCGTCTTTGTCTTTGATATCATGTTTGCAAATGGAGAACAGTAATTATCTAAAACTTTATTTTACCCAATTTTATGAGAATTATTTGCAAACTTGGTAGGAATTTTGATGGACCATATACAAGTGATTTTTGCTGCATTGGCTTTTTTGGGTCACTGTACTGTATATGGCAGTGTAATATAGTAAATCAGTAATAAAAAGAGAGTATATATGCTAAACCAGTGTTGTTAAATGGCGGCCCTAGGGCTGAAAATGAGTCTACAGCTGAAAATGAGTCGAGTTGAGTCGAATTTGTCTCAGCTCGTCTCGACTTGATAAAAATTGATTCAGCTCAAATCTCGACTCGAGTTTGACACAAACTTATTTTTAAGCTCAAACCTGACACGTTTTAAGTTCACGAACAACTTGGTTCAATTCATTAGATTCATCTTGTTAGGTTCAACTCGTTTGCTTCACAGACTTATAAGTCATTTTTAATTTTTTTTATATATATTTGACATTTTAAATTAACATTTAAAACAAAATTGAAATAAAATAAAAGTTATACCATTGAAAGAAAATAAAGAACTAATATATATATATATATATATATATATATATATATATATATATATATATATATATATATATATATATATATATATATATATATATATATATATATATATATATATATATATATATATTCAACTCATTTGGTTCATGAACCAAGTTCAACGATTCAGTTGTCGAATCGAGTTTGAACTATATTTGAGTTGGTTCGGTTCATTGTCAGCCCTAAGCGGCCCTATACTGCTATAGCACAGCGAAGTTTAGACAAACCACTGTTGTTTTGCAATATGCCATTTAGTACAATATATTGTTAATAAGCGGCTACACTATAGCCCTATTGTGCAGCAGATTTGTAACAATCCTCTATCCACGATTGACAACACCGCTAAACTATCCACCTAATAAGCTTCTAGTTTATCATATTTTTGGTCTATTGATTGATAGAATGCAAGGTGGTGTCGTTAATGTTATCTTGTGTTTAGATCTAGAAAAACCGATAGGGCAATAATGTGACATTTTCTATACTTATTACTTAGTGTTGCAGTTGATCAATAATAATTAAGATGTAGATCTCAAGTAAAAGGAAAGTAGATGTATTCAGTCAGTATTAATGTTTTTATAATATTTAAGACACTAACATTATTCGTGTCAAGCAGTGGATATTGCGTTTCAAATACAGTCTGTGCTGATCCATTGAAGTGCTGTTTGCAGGTTACTGGGTTTTCCACTCCGCCTAAGACGAAAGTGTATGCGTGTCTGGTCATTTAGATTACGAATTTTCTGCATTTTCAGGCAAGACAATAAGCTACGATAGCTCATAATTTTACTTCCACTAATGCTTTTTCATGTCTTCAAAATCATCAGATCTGAAGGATTTGTTCTATGATGAACGACCTGGGTATTTTGAATATGCAAAAGAAACAACTGTAGGTGTTTCAATTTATTATTATTATTATTATTTTCTTTTTATCTTTCTTGAGTGAAACTCGTTTAATGTACTTATGTATAAATGAACACTTCAATTTTAGATCGAAGCAGATGATGCTTGCTTAACATGTGAAGCCACATTAACTAGAATAAATGCTTTCCTTGAAGATGCACTCCGCTCTTCATGTGAAGGAATTATGGTGAAAACATTGGATATTGATGCTGGGTATTCTCCATCGAAGCGATCAGACAAATGGTTAAAGGTTATTATTTGTCTTACAGGACTTTTGTTGCTTTATACAAGATACACACAGAGATGGAGGTATTAAACCTGTCTAATATCCTATGGCTTCATTTTATAGGTCAAGCGAGATTATGTAGAAGGATTAAATGATACTCTTGATTTAGTACCAATTGGTGCTTGGCATGGAAATGGAAGGAAAGCTGGATGGTAGTATATCATCTTTCTTTTTTGTCTTTTGAAATCTTTTAAGACACTGCAATAAAACTGTCCTAAAATTTAAAGCATTTTCTCTCGCATTACTACATTAGTTCTATTAATAAACAGCTCTCTAAATGCTTAGACTGTTAGATGGAGACTCAAGAACGGTTTTGCATCTTGAGAAGCTCTGTGGCATTCAAAGGCACAAGTGTTAAAGGAAAGAAATATAATTTGAACAACTTTATGAATACAAGAACTTACTTCCAATCAGTAAAATTGGTGAGCGTATTTAGTTCTGGGCTTGACCAAACACGAGATGACCCATGAAAGAATATTATATTAGATATTAGATCGTAAAAAAGAAGGGGCTGGGCTAATAAGAACTTCCAAGTTAAGTAGTTTAGGTTAAACTGTATTTCATGGTGAGCAGCTCCTTTTCATAACTTCATTGGATAAACAACGTTAGAACTGCATGTAATACTTAAGAATAACATACATCAAATGGAAAAGGAAGTGGCAGAAAAAAAAACCTGCATTTTTCAGCGGCTTCATGATATTTTGTTTTTAAGTAGGGGAGCTTGATGCAGTGATTGATGCTGTTAGTTATAACTAGAAGTCACGGGTTTGAGTTGTGGAATCAATCTCGAGGATGTGCAATAACTCTTCCCTGGATCCTGCCATGGCAGGAGCTTGATGGCATTATATGCCCTTTTCCCCTTTGTTTATGATAATCCTTTTTTATAAGTGAGTGAATTGCTGCACTGTAGTTGGTCTGAATCTTTTACTTTGCAGGTATAGTCCATTTCTCATGGCATGTTTCAATCCTGAAACTGAGGAGTATCAAAGTGTATGCCGAGTGATGTCTGGGTTCTCAGACTCTTTTTACATAGAGGTACAAATAGTTTTGACATATGCTTTAAATACTCTGTGCATGCTAATTATGTATCTGTGCAGAAGATACAGAACCCTCTTGGCTGTGCCAGCTAACCCCTAAAGTACTCTAGACATTCCATCTAGAAAGTTGAAGGATATTATCATAATTATTTATTTCAGTCCTTTCACTTTACTTAAAGTCGTCAATATGCCATATCAAATATCTGTTACTTTTACTTGTGTAGACTTTTAGAAGCTAGTAGTCATTAATATTCCGGAAAGTAGAACTTGAGGTGAAGACCAGAGCAATTTTTCATGGCAGAGGAAACAACCTATGTTGTTACATAATTAGAATATTCAAAATTAAATTGCAGAAAATCACATATTTTGGGTACCTCCCTGGTCTGACGCTCTCTTTCGGACATCTTTAGGGAAATCAAATTTTTGAAATTAGTTTGTAATCATCTGTAGAGAATGTGGTTTGGTGGCAACCTTCTTTTATCATCATTGACATGAAGATTGATATTGTGATGCAGATGAAAGAAATTTTTTCTGGGGACAAAGTCTTGTCAAAAAAGCCACCATATTATCAAACAGGAGAGACACCAGACATGTGGTTTTGTCCGCAACTTGTTTGGGAAATAAGAGGTGCAGACTTCACAGTATCACCAGTTCATCATGCTGCTATTGGTTTAGTTCATCCATCTCGAGGCATCTCAATCAGATTTCCGAGATTTATTTGCAGCGTGTCAGACAGAAATCCAGAAGAATGTAGCACAGCTGCCGATATAGTTGAAATGTTTCATTCGCAGACTCGGAAGATGGATGTGACAACTGAAGGTTGAACATTGGTTTGTTTCTTATGTATATACTATGTTCTCATTGTAAAGTATTTCTAGGCAGCTTACTGAAGATGTTTTAATGTTTTGCATTTTTGTATACATTAGTGTATTATCTTTCTTGTCTTTTTTGTTCCCATGTATATATGGCTTTGAAACTTGATTAACGCCGACCCACTTTAACGAAACCTTTTTTGACTCTGCTGTTATTTTGAGCACGATTTTTCACTCCGCCATTAATTTGAGTTAACATCTTCATGAATTCATGAATGGGTAATACACAATGATAATGACAAATGATTTTTGTGTGTTTGTTAAAGACGTGACTAAACCGAATTTTATTACCACGGTTTAACAAGAAAGACTAAACAAAATATGAAATAACATTGCTTTAAAAAGTCATTTTTGGCAAAGGTGTTAAGAACGTGTGATTGGGCCTAACTCAACCCTACAAAACCGGTTAGTAGAGTGAGGACTGCCTCCATTTATAAACACATGTTCAGATCATATATTGTCCGATGTGGGACTCTTAACACACTCCCTCATGTCCAGGACTGGACATCTGGAGCGTGGAAATAAATGGTGGGTGGCCCGACAGCGGAAACCATAGTAGGTGGCCCACCGGATCTTAAACGAGGCTTTGATACCATGTTAAGAATGTGTGGTTGGGCCTAACTCAACTCTACAAAACCGGTTGGTAGAGTGAGGACTGCCTCCATTTATAAACACATGTTCAGACCATATATTGTCCGATGTGGGACTCTTAACAGTGTGCGACTTGACTTTGACTTCATATGAACTTAAAAATTTTTTGGAGAGACAATGAAATAATAATACTTTGTTGGTATAACTTAAAACAAGATTTTCTCAAGATTGACATATGTTGGAGAGACTTCATATGAGCCCTTACAAGAAGGAACCGATGATGATTGTGTTGCAAGTGGAATTGACACTTATGAGGATAATGAGTCTTAGTGTAGTGATGAGTCTGACCAAATGGATTGGACTGCAGTCCAACCTCCTGAGAATTTAACTGAGGTTTTTAGTGGTAACAAAGACAATGTTGCAATTGATATGGATCATGAAGAATGAGAAGATTCTGACAATTTGAATACCTCTCTTGGGATTGATGATGAAAAGATTGTATGAAGATTCCTACTTATAAGACAATTTGAATACCTCTCTTGGGATTGATGATGAAAAGATTGTATGAAGATTCCTACTTATAAGATTGGTGAGGGAGTGAAGTTTCAATTAGGAATGATGTTTACCAATAAGGAGGGTGATAAGGGATGCAATCAAGGATTATGCCATAGAAAATTAGAAAAATGCGTTCATTATAACGTGATTTGAAATTTGAAAAATTGTGAGTTTTAATGATGACCACACATGCCACAAGATTACACACTAGGAATGTAAAAGCCGAGTCACTTGCAAAAATGTTTGTACATATTCTTAGACATAGTCCATATATTAAACCAACTGAGTTCATAGCTCAATCCATTGAAAGGCAGAGAGTGAAATTTTTATATGATTAGACATATCCTGCCAAAATAAGGACGAGAAACTTGATTTATGATGCTAGGATTGAACAATTCACCATTTGAAAAGTTATACACAAAAATTGCTAAAATCAAATCTTAATAGCACTATAATTTTACAATGTGTTGAATCCAATGAGAATTGTGTATTTGAAAGAATATATATTGTTTGAAGGCTTACAAATGTTGGATTTGCAAGGACATGTAGGTCTCTTATAGGTTTATATGTCTATTTCTTCGAAAGAGGATTATGGTGGAAATTTAATGGCAGCATAGGTAGGGATGAAAACAATCTAATATTTTCAATTACATATGTTGTTGTAGAAGTTGAGACCAAAGACTCATGGGAGTGTAGTGGCGGAACTGAGGGGGGACGTGGGAAGGCCACGACCACCCCTCAACTTTTTTTTTAATTCATATATATTAAATTACTAAAACATCTTTATTTTAAATTAAAATTATTTTTTATTTTTTATTTTTCATTTAAAGTTAGGTTAAAATACAGATAAGGTAAAAAGCTCATACCTTTCCTTTCTTTCTCATATGGGTTTGCTACCGGCACCGGAATCGGGACAGATTAAAGTGATCGACATCTAACAGGTAAAAAACTTTATTCATTCTTCTTTTATAAAAAGTAACAAATTAAAGTGATTGCTTGATTTGTGTTTTTGAGATTTTTAGGGTTCTTCTTTCTTGATGTGTTAAAATAATCTATATGAGGTTTATTAAGCCAATTCATAACACTGTAATTTACAAATATAGTTATACACTGTAATAAGGTTTATTTAATCATTGTTGCGGTTAATTTCTAATAGTGAAGTTACCGGTATTTGAAAACGGATTAAAGTTGATTAATTAAGTTTATTAATTTTTTTCTCTTTTAATTTTTATGTTCTCTAAATTGATTTTTGGATCTGATATGATATTATAGGAAGAGTAAAGATGAATAATAGGAAAATTGATTCTTTTTTCAAAAGAAAGCATGTGAAATTGAAAGAGAAGAGAGAGATGAAGAAATTATAATCCCGACATCCGAAATTGAAACAGTTCTTGAGAATCCAACAATTGAAGAGCATCATGGTTTTGAAAATTCTTTGGAACGCGATCCTGGAAAGCGTCCTCCGATTTGGCAATATCCACCAAATCAAGTGGATGCAATACGAAGAGCTTATCTAAAATGGGGTCCATATCAAATTCATTTAGAAAATTATTCTTTATCCGGTAACGAGGATCATCCGAGAAGGTTTCAACATACTTGGTTTAGCATATTTCCATCATGGTTAGAATATTCACCATCTGAAGATGCCGCATATTGCTTACCATGTTACCTTTTTAGCAAAAAACTAAGTGGACGTCCCGGATCACTTGTTTTTATTTCTATGGGTTTTAGAAATTGGAAGAAAGTTATGAATGGAAAACATTGTTCCTTTCTTAAACACATAGGGAAGGATCCTTGCTCACCACACAACAATGCAATGAAAGCTTGTCAAGACTTGTTGAATCAAGATGGTCATATTAGAAATGTTATTCAAGTGCAAAGTTCAAGTCAAAGAATGAATAATCGGTTACGACTCAAGACTTCAATTGACACTGCTCGTTGGTTAACACTACAAGCTTGTGCTTTTAGGGGTCACGACGAAAGTAGCAAATCAAGAAATCAAGGTAATTTTCTTGAGTTATTGAAACTTTTAGCATCCTACAATGATGAAGTTGCAAAAGTTGTGTTGGAAAATGCTCCACAAAATTGCAAGTATACTTCACATCAAATTCAAAAAGAGCTCTTGCAAATTCTTTCTAGTAGGGTGAAAAAGAGTATTCGTGAGGAAATTGGTGATTCCAAATTTTGTATCGTTGTTGATGAAGCTCGTGATAAGTCAAAAAAGGAACAAATGGCTCTTGTATTAAGTTTTGTTGATAAAGTTGGTTTAATACAAGAGATATTTTTTGATGTGGCACATGTTAAAGACACCACATCTTTAACTCTTGAGGAAGCAATATGTGATATACTTTCTCGACATAACCTTGATGTTTCTAACATACGTGGCCAAGGGTATGATGGTGCTAGCAATATGAGAGGAGAATGGAATGGTTTACAAGCCCTCTTTATGAAGGATTGTCCTTATGCATACTATGTTCATTGTTTTGCTCATCGATTGCAACTTGCATTAGTTACATCATCAAGAGAAGTCAAACCTGTTCATAAATTTTTTGAGAAGCTGATCTTTGTTGTGAATGTTGTTTGTTCTTCTACAAAGCGTCATGATGAGTTACAAGCTGCCAAATTAGAAGAAATTGCTTATTTGTTAGAGATTGATGAGATTGTAACTAGTAAAGGTGCAAATCAAGTTGGTACATTGAAACGAGCTGGAGATACTCGTTGGGGATCACATTACGATTCAATTTCTAGTTTGATAAACATGTATGAAGCAACTTGTTTAGTTTTAAAAAAAAATGCAAAAGATAGAGGGAGTTATGCTACACGTGGGGATGCAGATAGTTGTTACAATTACTTGAAGGCATTTGATTTTATATTTATTTTGAACTTGATGAAAGAAATCATGGGAATAACAGATATGCTTTGTCAAGCCTTACAAAAAAAATCAAGATGTAGTTAATGCTATGAACTTGGTTCGTTCAACAAAACATCTTACTCAAGGTTTGAGAGAAAATGGTTGGGATATATTGTTTACTAAAGTGGTATCTTTTTGTGAAAAGCATGGTATTGAGATTCCTGATCTTAATGATGTTCATTCAACAACAAAATTTGGACGCTCCCGTCTTGAAGAGAATCAAGTCACAATTCAACATTACTTTAAAGTTGAAATCTTTTTCACTACCATTGACAAACAGTTACAAGAGTTGAATAGCAGATTCAGTGAGCAGGCAATGGATTTGTTAACTCTTTCTTGTTCTTTATCTCCTAAGGATGGATATAAAGCTTTTAGCATTGATACTATTTATTCTTTAGTTGAAAAATATTATCCTATGGATTTTAGTGATCAAGAGAAGAATAATTTACAATTTCAACTCCAACATTTTCTATTTGTTGCTCGTCAAGCATCAAACTTGAATAATTTATCAACTATTCAAGAATTATGTTCATGTTTGGTTGCATCTGGACAGGCTGAAACTTACTTCTTGATTGATAGACTACTTCGTCTTATCATGACTCTTCCCGTTTCTACGGCCACAACTGAGAGGTCTTTTTCAACAATGAAAATTATTAAGACTAAGTTGAGAAACAAGATGGATGATGGGTTTCTTGGAGATAGCATGACAGTATATATTGAAAGGGAGATTAGTGCAAGCATTAGTTCGGAGTCAATTATTGACGATTTCAAGTCACTCGGAACGCGTAAAACATTACTTTAAGGTAGTTTTAAGTCATGTAATTTAAATTTTTAGTAATTAACTTTGTATTTATTTTAACTTTAATGTTTTATTTAAAATACTATTTATATTTTATTTATAATTTTAAGTTAGCGGTCATCCCAAATTTTTTTATCTGGCTCCGCCATTATGGGAGTGATTCTTATACTTCTCCTTTAAGATTTATAAAACTTCAATCGAAGATCATATGTATTTATTTCAGACCAACACAAGGTAGTATATCATATATTTTGTTTATGCTTCTGATTTATTGATTTTACATCTATTTATAATTCCATTGTATGTAACATGTTTTGGTCCATCCAATTTAATATATTAGTATTCTTGTGGAGCAAAAGTTGTGTGTAAATAACGTGGAGCAAAAGTTGTGTGTAAATAATCTTTATGGTAATTGGAAGAAAAAGTACATTGCATTGGAATTAAAAGAGGTCGTGTGAGCAAAACATGTCCTATGTCCAAAACAGGTCATGTGCAACACAAGTCCAACTAGTTATGTGTAAACCTTGATAGACTCCAAATTTGTTAACAGATAGATAGTCTGTGCAAAACATGTCCAAATTTGCTTGTTCAATTGATAGAATTGGTAGAAATTACCACATAAATAAAATTATTTTTCCATTCCTTAACCAAATGTGTCGCAATATAGCAGATCACTTGTTACAACATAATCTCCTAAACACGCAACCTAATAACTTGATCAACTAAACAATACGTGATAACCTAAACATCACCTATGACCTAATCAACTAAACAATTAAGGATCGTATAAACACATATTTCATTATTGTTGAAGCAAATAAAGGAAACAACATAATGAATGTGATCATCCATTTAAACTTCAATTGCTTCTTCAATAACTTCATCTTTATCTTTTACTTTGGTATAATTAACCTTTTACTTCTCTTTGTTTAAATTATGTAGTAATGAAGATATTATTTCCTTTGCTATAAGATTCATTTCTTCATCCAACCAAATAAAATGACTACATTTCTTGTAGCCTTAAACTTGAAAACATCAATGGAGATGAAAAAAGTTTAATGAATTCCAAATCGTGACATGGGTAAAATAAGACAACATCAAAGTCTGCAAAAACGAAAACATATACATCCCACAACCATAGAAATTACGACATGGATTCGCATCAGTCCATGCCATCATCAATGAATCATCAAGACCGCATTTGCATTCGTACCTCGAAGGACAACATATGTTTCATGTGGTAAAAACCGAGTGTTATCTTGATTAGCAAGGATGATTCAATTTTCTTTGATTTTCTTTGAGAGGGCGATGAAGAAAGAGTATCATTTGTAAAATCTGGATTTCTAGGGTTCATATAAGTTTGGAAGGAAGAAGATGAGCGTGGAAAAATCTAGAAAAAATATGAGGAATATTTAAAACATAAATTAATTCTAATTTTGTTTAGATTTTATTTAAAAACTAATAAATCGTCTTTAAAAAGGCATGATTGCTTATTTGGCATCACAATGGTAGTGTCATGTATTAAATAAGGACACCACATGTGCATGAGGACACCACATGTGCATAAGTGAAGGTGGATAATTTTTTTTAAAGGGTCAAAAAAATTAGATTTTAAAATAGGGAAAAAAATAAATAATCAAAATAGGATGACTAAAAGTGAATTTAAGATTAAAAAAAAGTGTTTAAGTGGGTGTGTATTAAGAATTTTCAAAAGAAGAAAAAACAAATAGGAACCACCTAAAGAATATGAGCGAAACTTATCCAGTCACCATCAAATTTAACCTGTGACCCCCAAATGAGCCATGCTTTTAGCGTTACGCCCTTTCTTAATTAGTCCATTTTTAAAAAGTATTGACAATTATTGGATTTTTTAAAAGATTACCAAATTTTCTTTTTTTGCGTTTATATGAAGAAATATCAGATATCGCAAAAAAACACCGAATATTTTAAGATTTTTTTGAAGAAATATCAGAAAATTTTGAAAGAAACAATGTTTTTTTTAATTGCATGAAGAAATGCCAGTTTTTTCAAATATCCTATGCATGTATACCGAATATTTTTAAAAAAAAACCAGTAACCTATCAAACACACCAGATATTTTGAAAACTCGAGTACGTACCAAATTTTCTACATATATGAAAAATCCGGTAGGCAGTGAAGAGTTTTGAAAAATCCTTAAGTTTTGACATTTTAAATAAAATATACCCGATAATATATATGTATATAATGCAAAATATGCTACAATATCCATTCAAAACAAATAATTTTGTCTTCCTAACTTCTTCTTCCTAGTGTCTTATACGTCCCACCAATGTTGTTTCTCATGCTCTTGCACCCTCATTACAGTTATGTCTCAATCGGTCAGTGACAAAAGGCAATGAACAATTGAGTTTCAACTTCAGCTAAATCCAGTGATTGTTGTTCACAAAACCAACTGCAATAATTTTTTGTCTACTCATAGTTATACATGGATATATCACTAATAGGAAGAATATGATGTTAAGGTTCCTGGACAACGCGTCCGATATGACACTGTATCCATAAGTAATAAAGTAACCCATATCAGGAATCATTATCCACTTCTCATGACCCTGCACACCCAAGCTAACTATGTGCAACGAACTCCTAACTTCAGATATCATGCAATAAAACACATTAGAATACATTTGATGGTGTTGATACACTTCAGCATCTAGCTGCGTTTGAACTAAAGGCTAAGACTCTTCGTCCCATCCAAGTAAATCTATAATAGCACAGAAATCATAATTTCCATCTTGAACCACATCAGCAATGTCGTCAATATGTTGACGTATGAAAACAAGAAACTGAGACAAGTAAAGATGTCTTGAAGACTGACTAGACAGTTAACTTTATGTTGCTTTTATACATGATCTCTTCGAACAAAACATAAACGCGTCTAACCGGTACCACGCGAATTTATTACAGGTGCAATTTAAGGCATGGTCGCATCCATCCGGTTCCAAGCAAAATCATTACAGAAACGTTTCAATTATAGTCACACCTAACCAGCTTGACATTCTTCTAGGACAACACACACATCTTAACACAACACGCTTGCAAATGAGACAACCATTCATGACCTTGCGAAAAACTTAAGGTTTTTTACGTTTCAAGCAAATATTATTTGCCTCTATTTATATATATCGATAAATTATAAAAGTGTAGGGTTCAAAAAACCCTGGAACTCCTTACGATTGACAGGAATACAATGAAAAATAAAAAAATAAGGATGCAGAAGGTAAATAATACAAATAAAAACAAAGTATTATTTAAAATAAAAAAGAAAGGAGGGGGGGCATTAGGCTATTCGAGAATTGAGACAATCCTCATATCTAAGAGTATCTGATCCGACCAGATCTGCTCTCTCGAAACACCTAGTGGACGGCGCAAATGTTCCACCTACTACAATGCATTCTCGAATGACTCTATAACTGCCTTAAGGCTCACGAAAGAAAATTATTTCAATTTTTGGGATAGAGAAGCATTTTGGTTGGGAAGGAAATCCAATTCCTTTTGAAAGGAATTAAGAGCCTCAGTCTTTCCCTCCATCATTCTCGCCAGATGCATCACCTAACTACCCACTGAACTAGGAAAATAGAATGGAGCTAGAACTTTCTTTACCTCTTGCAAAGAGGTATAAAGATTTTTTACTACCTTGTCTTTTTGGATGGTCTCTTCACTTTCTTTGCAACCTTTTTGGTATTTTTCTTCAAATTTGGTGGTTCATCTAAAGTCATGCCAGAGGTCGTCTCTGGTACAACATCAGTCATCAAGAAATACACCATCTTGTTATAGAATTTTTCCGTCTTCTTTTTCTTTTTAGGCTTCCTTATGGTTTGTATTTCCTTGCAGGTTTCTCATCCTGGTGTTGTTTCTCTTCAGTTGGTTGGTCACCCAAAGTGTGATCCAAAAACACAGGAGGTCTGTTCATAACTCAACCCTTATGGAGGTTGTACAATCTCTTATGCCAAGTGTGTTGTTTCTTCACAAATATGAAGAACTCTTGTTGGTCATTTTTCATTTATTGTAGAGTTTACCACAAGAGATTCTTGTTTTTGTGTGAAGAACTTAGTTCATATGGCTTCTGGCACATCTCTTATCCGGTCTTTCTCCCTTTAGTCTTCAGCAAGTTTAACACACCAGTCTTATCAAATCATGCTTGAGGGTTGGAGATTTCATTTGTTGGCTTCTTTGGAACTCCATGAATTTTGCATAGTGCACTAATTAGGCATGGAAAGTAAAGCATTATATCCTTCTTCTTCTCCCATGCATGTATCTCTTGGAAGATGATTTGGATAATGTTGATAGGTGTGCAAGCAGTGATGTAATACTAACTTAACCTTGTTGATAGTTTCTTTGTATGTAGTTGGCATTAGGGAATGCTTCATAATTGGCATCACACTTTTGGTATAGACCTCAAATCCATTTGAAATATAGTCTTTTCAACAGATTTGGTTGTATCCAACCATGTCGTCCCTAGGAGACATAGAGATTATCTAATAACTTCCAAGTCTTCATCATTAATCTTTTCAAAAAGGGATTGGTATAATTCTTCAAATTCTTTCACTCTCAACTCCATGTTGAGAGTTTTCTCTAAGTATTGAGCCATCTTTCCTCTCAAAAACACTTCCAACTTCTTTTGAGAAGTTTTAATCATGTTGAAGTAGAACGTCACTACGCCAAATAAGGGAAAAGAGGGCGCTTATTTTGGCCTATAACAGCGCTTTTAAGCGCCCGCTAAAGTGGCGCTGGCATAGGTAAAGACAGCGCTTTGTTTTCCTGGAGAAAATGCTGTCTAAAGTGGCCCTTTAAGGGCCACATTATAGTGCGCTTTCAGAAAAAAGCGCCCTCTGGAGTGGTCCATAAAGGGACATCTTAGAGGGCGCTTTCTGGAAAAAGCGCCCTCTAAAGTTGTCAATGTAAAGTGTTTAGAGGGCGCTTTCTGGAAAAAGCGCCCTCTAAAGTTGTCAATGTAAAGTGTTTAGAGGGCGCTTTCTGGACAAAGCGCCCTCTAAAGTTGTCAATGTAAAATGTTTAGAGGGCGCTTCCTACATAAAGCGCCCTCTAAAGTGTTAAGCGCCCTCTAAAGTTGTCAATGTAAAGTGTTTAGAGGGCGCTTTCTGGATAAAGCGCCCTCTAAAGTTGTCAATGTAAAATGTTTAGAGGGCGCTTCCTACAGAAAGCGCCCTCTAAAGTGTTAGTTATTTTAAAAAAATTTGTTTGAAAAACAGTGGATATTTAATTGGTAACCTGTTCGCATGCTGCAAAAGTGTAAAATTCATATTGATTTTGTAACACCCCGATAAAAATAAGATAATTATTTAATTTAAGTTAATATTATATTTATTAGTTTAATTAAATAATTGGAATTATCGGATTATTATTATTATTATTATTATTGGAATAATAATTATTGGAAAATATATAAGTTGGAAATAAGGAAAAAGAGTTTCATTTTGGTTAAAAAGAGTTTTCACGTGAAAACAGAGAAGCGGCTCAAAAAGAGGAAAAGGGCAAAGAGGCAGAGCAAGAGGAAGAAGGTTGGAGAAGAGAAAAGCTTGAAGCTTAAAGATTCACCGGATTAACTCAGGTAAGGGGGGTTTATCGTCGTTTAATGGGTATTATGGGTTAACATGTAATGGGTAGTGATGAACCATTGATTTGACCCTAATTGGGAGGTTGAATACTGAAAAATTGTGTTGGATAAGTTGTGTTAAAACTGAAATTGAATCTGTAATTGGATGGGTAGTGATTTCCCGAACGTATAGCTTTTTACGGAATCGGAATCGGAGGTCCGGAAGTCCTCCAACGGCGGAAAATGCGGAGAATTCTGCATTCTGCTTTGTGTTAGCGCAGGAACAGCTTTCTGTCTTGCGTTAACCGGTTAACCCAGGGTGTTAACCGGTTAACACTGTTAGGAATTGTGAAGTATTGCTGTTTTGCTTGCGTTAACCGGTTAACCCAGGGCGTTAACCGGTTAACACTGTTGTGATTTGTGAAAATTGCTGTTCTGTTTGCGTTAACCGGTTAACCCAGGGCGTTAACCGGTTAACACTGTTAAGTTTTGCCAGGAAGCGTGTTTTGGTCTGCGTTAACCGGTTAACCCAGGGCGTTAACCGGTTAACACTGTTGAAAAGTGGGAAAATTGGTATTTAAATGTTGTATACATAATTGATGGTTGGCCTATATCGGTATGTGATATAGTAGGGATCATTTCCCGTTGTTTTGAGTAATATAGGTATTAGTAGAGTGTGCTAATACTGTGATTGATTAATTGGCATGACATGATATGATTATGTGATAAATATGCTGATGATGTGTGAAAATATGCATGATGTTGTGAATGTATATATTATGCATGTGTTGGTGAATGGACTATTTTATGGCTTAGAGTGTGAGCATATGTCCATTGTGGATTGTTGTTGATGATGTTGCATTGCTAGGTGAATTAGCATGCATATTGTGGCCTTTATTGTGGTAGCTAATTCCCATGGTGAGGAATTAGTGAGTAAATCATTGTGGATTGTTGTTGATGTTTGCATGCTAGGTGATTAGCGTGCATAGCATAGCCCTTGGGGTGGTAGCTAATTCCCATGGTGAGGAATTAGTGAGTGAGTCACTAGGTCTCAAATGAGTGGGACTAGTGGGCTTGGTAGCCGTATCTGGATTTGATCGGTGAGGTGAACTATATGTTCACGAATAGTCGGTACTGTAACACCCTTCTAAATACCCCAAAATATTTAATTTAATATAATAACCTATCAATCAGAGTAATTATGCCCCGAAGGGTGTCACACCATCATTTCACAACATTTATCAAAACATCCTGTCATGCTCATTTATTTATCAAATAAAACAGTTGCATAATACGCAGCGGAATAAAATCCAACATCAATGTAAAGCATGTAACACGATACATGTAAATCATTCAACGACCAATATCAAATTAATTAAAACACCCCCTCCCGATGTTACATCTATCAGAGCATGACCCATAAGAACTACTCTAGACTCCAAGCATTAGCTTCTACTCGATTCATTTCTCGTTACCTGAAAAATAGGTGTAAGGGTGAGTTCCTCAATCGATAAATAAGCATTATACAACATTATGTAATGTTAAGTAATTAACGTATTAAATCACCCTAATCATACTACGCATTCAGCAACAGCAATATCCGTTCCAACAACATACTTAACAGTAGATTCTCGACCACAATCAACATCAACAACACAACACACCACACACATATAATACTGGAATACATCCATTCATATTATATGCCATACTTTCATTATGCAATGAGACTCTACACATGCGGTACCGACTATTCTTGAACATATAGTTCAAGCTCACCGATCCCTTCGGATACGGCTACTAAGCTCATTAGTCCCACTCATTGAGATCTAATGACTCACTCACTAATTCCTCACCATGGGAATTAGCTACAGCCCCGAAGGCTAGACTATGCACACTAATCCTCTAGTATGCAAACATCAACGACAACTCCACAATGATTCACTCACTAATTCCTCACCATGGGAATTAGCTACAGCCCCGAAGGCTATGCTATGCACGCTAATCATCTAGCAATGCAGCATCAACAACAATTCACAACGGACATAAGCTCACACATATAAGCCATACAACAGTCCATTCACAACACAGGCAATATATATATATTCACATCACTATGCATGCCATCATACATCATCAACACATCATTATTATGCAATTCAATTAAACACAGTATTAGCACTCTCTACTAATACTTATACTGCTCACAACAGCGGGGTATAATTCCCTATCACATCGTATACCAACATAGGTCAGCTCTCAATTATGTACACCACATTAAATATCCAATTTTTCCACTCTGCTCAACTGGAGGGAGTCAGCGCGAAACTCCTTTGCGTCGACGCATGCAGTCGGCGCATGCTTCACGGGTCAGCGCAAAAGTCCCTTGCGTCGACGCATGCAGTCGGCGCATGCTTCACGGGTCAGCGCACGCCGACCCTATGGTCGACCGCTCGCGCGCAGACTCAGATTTTCTGCATTATTCCAGGGTTCTGTCGGCTTACGCAGACCCGGTTTTCCGGCCGTTTCCTCATCTGAAACCATCTCTAAACATAACAATTTGTTTTGGTAAATTGGTAGTACCGATTCAAGTTTTTGGTTGGGGTTCTTGCCCTAGTCTAACATTCAAGACTCACACAACTACCGATTCAATTTACAGATTTTACACAGTTTAACCAACATCAATTTCAGCATATACAGTTCCAATTAGGGCTAACTTAACGGCTTATCACTACCCACGACATATTATCCCATAATACCCATTAATCGACGATAAACCCCCCTTACCTGAGTTAATCCGGCGATTCTAAGCTTTAGCTTTTTCCGTTCTTCAACCGTGCTCTTCAGTTTTTCTCTTGCCCTTTTTCCTCTTTTCTGCAGCTTCTCAACTTTTCACGTGAAAACCCTTCTGTTCCAAAATGAGGCTCTTTTCTCTTATTTCCAACTTATATATTTTCCAAATAATAATAATAATAATAATAATCCAACAAATAATAATAATAATAATAAAATTCCCAATTATTTAATTAAATTAATAAATAAATTATTAACTCAATTTTAAATAATTATTTTATTATTATCGGGGTGTTACAACTCTCCCCCACTAAAAGAGTTTTCGTCCTCGAAAACATACCTCAAGCGAACAACTCTGGGTAAGATTCCTTCATCTTACTCTCCAGTTCCCAAGTCACGTTGCCACCTGCTGGCCCTCCCCAAGCTACCTTCACCAAGGCAATCTCTTTACCCCGCAACTGCTTCAACTCTCGATCCTCGATCCTCATAGGTGATGTTTCAACAGTCAGGTTATCTCTCACCTGTACATCATCTACTTGGATTACATGCGACGGATCATGAATATACCTCCTCAACTGAGACACATGAAAAACCTCATGCAAATTCGCAAGCGACGGCGGTAAAGCGACACGATAGGCTACCTCTCCTATCCTTTCTAAAATCTGATAAGGACCAATGAATCGAGGTGTCAACTTCTTTGACTTCAAAGCTCGACCAACACCAGTTATCGGAGTAACACGAAGAAACACATGATCTCCCTCTTGGAACTCAAGTGACTTCCTCCTCTTGTCATGATAACTCTTCTGACGACTCTGAGCAATTCTCATCTTCTCCTGAATCATCTTAATCTTTTCTGTAGTCTGTTGAACAATCTCTGGTCCAACCACAGCACTCTCACCGGACTCATACCAACATAAAGGTGTCCGACATCGCCTACCATACAAAGCTTCAAACGGTGCCATACCAATGCTCGAATGAAAACTATTGTTGTAGGTAAACTCAATCAAAGGCAAATAACAATCCCAAGCACCTCCTTTTTCCAAAACACAAGCCCTCAACAGATCCTCTAATGACTGAATCGTCCTCTCAGTCTGGCCATCAGTCTGCGGATGATATGCAGAACTCAATCTCAGCTTAGTTCCCAACGCCCTCTGCAAACTTTCCCAGAACTTCGATGTAAATCTAGGATCTCTGTCCGAAACAATACTCGACGGAATACCATGCAAACTTACGATCTTCTCAATATACAACTCGGCTAATCTTTCTAACGGATAATCCATTCTGATCGGAATGAAATGAGCCGATTTCGTCAATCTGTCAACAATCACCCAAATAGCTTCAAAATTCTTACTCGTCCTCGGTAAACCAGAAACAAAATCCATACTGATACTGTCCCACTTCCACTCTGGAATAGCCAACGGTTGCATTAGCCCAGACGGCTTCTGATGCTCAATCTTTGACTTCTGACAAGTCAAACAGGAGTAAACAAAACTCGCAATTTCTCTTTTCATTCCCGGCCACCAAAATAACTTCTTCAAATCATGATACATCTTCGTAGCTCCAGGATGAATACTCAAACCACTACGATGTCCTTCCTCAAGAATACTCTTCTTAAGCTCAATAACATCCGGAATACACACCCGATCACTAAATCTCAAAACACCATTCTCATCAACTCTGAATTCACCACCTTGACCTTGATTCACTAAAGTCAACTTATCTACCAAACGCATGTCGGATTTCTGACCCTCTCTGATCTCATCCAGAATACCACTCGTTAACTTCAACATTCCCAATTTGACACTATTGTGAGTACTCTCACACACCAAACTCAAGTCTCTAAACTGTTCAATCAAATCCAATTCCTTAACCATTAACATAGACATATGTAACGATTTCCGACTCAATGCATCAGCCACTACGTTTGCTTTACCCGGATGGTAATTCAAACCAAAGTCATAATCCTTCAGAAACTCTAACCATCTCCTCTGTCTCATATTCAGCTCTTTCTGATCAAACAGGTACTTTAAACTTTTATGGTCACTGAAAACCTCGAATCTTGACCCGTACAAATAATGTCTCCATAATTTCAGAACAAATACCACAGCTGCCAACTCTAAATCATGCGTCGGATAGTTCCTCTCATGAATCCTCAGTTGTCTCGAAGCATAAGCTATAACCTGCTTATTCTGCATCAACACACCACCTAAACCCAACAATGAAGCGTCACAATAAACCTCAAATAGTTCCGACGAACTCGGTAATATCAGAATAGGAGCAGTAGTCAACCTCCTCTTTAACTCTTGGAAACCTTCTTCACATTTTGAGTCCCAAACGAACGCTTGCCCCTTTCTGGTCAGCATCGTCAACGGTAACGCCAACTTAGAAAATCCCTCAATGAACTTCCTATAATAACCGGCCAAACCAAGGAAACTTCGAATCTCAGCAACAGACTTAGGAGCTTCCCACTTAGATACCGCTTCTATCTTAGAAGGATCAACAGCAACACCACCTCTTGAAATCACATGACCAAGAAAACTAACCTCTTCTAACCAAAATTCATATTTAGAGAGTTTAGCAAACAACTTCTTTTCTCGTAGAACTCCTAAAACCAATCTCAAATGCTCAGAATGCTCTTCTTCAGATTTCGAATACACCAAAATGTCATCAATAAACACCACAACAAACTTGTCCAGGTACGGATGAAAAATCCTATTCATGTACTCCATAAATACTCCAGGCGCATTAGTCACACCAAAAGGCATTACAGAATACTCATAATGTCCATACCTCGTTCTGAAAGCAGTCTTCTGAATATCCTCAGTTTTCACACGTATCTGATGATACCCAGATCTCAAATCTATCTTGTTGAACACACTCGCACCAACCAATTGATCCATCAAATCATCAATCCTCGGCAAAGGATACCGATTCTTGATCGTCACTTTATTCAGTTGCCTGTAGTCCACACACAACCTCATAGTACCTTCTTTCTTCTTAACCAACAACACTGGTGCACCCCACGGTGACACACTCGGACGAATAAATTTCTTATCCAACAGATCTTCCAGCTGACTCTTCAATTCAGCTAACTCAACAGCGGACATACGGTACGGAGCCATCGATATCGGTCTAGTACCAGGTACCAAATCAATCGAGAACTCAACTTCACGCTCTGGCGGCAATTCATTCACTTCTTCTGGAAACACATCAGGAAAATCACACACCACAGCCAGATCACAAATCACCAGTTTATCTTTAGCTTCCAAAGTCGCTAACAGCATAAACAACTCTGCCCCATCTGCTACTTCCTCATTCACCTGCCTCGCTGATAGAAACAAACTCTTTCCTTCTTCAATCTCAGGAAATATCACAGTCTTAGCAAAACAGTTGATATAGACTCGGTTAAACACCAACCAGTTCATTCCCAAGATAACGTCAATCTGCACTAATGGAAGACACACAAGGTCTATCCCAAAATCTCTACCAAAAATATTCAAAGGACAACTCAAACAAACCGAAGTAGTAGTCACTGAACCCTTTGCAGGAGTATCAATCACCATACTCCCACGCATCTCAGCTATTTCTAACTTAAGCTTCACAGCACAATCCACAGATATAAAAGAATGAGTAGCACCTATGTCAATAATAGCTATAAGAGGAAAGCCGTTAATATAACACGTACCTCTGATCAAACGATCATCTGCAGAAGTCTCAGAACCTGATAGAGCAAAAACCTTGCCTCCCGACTGATTCTCCTTCTTCGGCTTAGGACACTGGGGACTGATATGACCCAACTCTCCACAGTTGAAACAAGTTACAGTCTTCAATCGGCACTCTGCAGCCAAGTGACCACCTTTCCCACACTTGAAACACTTCATCTCAGCACTGGTACACTCGTGAACACGATGTCCAGCCCGACCACATCTATAACACTTAACAGGAGCACTAGAGTCTCCCCCACTAGGCCTCTTCATCCCACTCTGCTTCTGAAAACCTCTGCCAGCTGCATACGGTTTTCCACGATCCATCTGATTCTTACCCTTCCTATCAGCCCTCTGCTGATAGCTCTCTGCTCTAGCCTTGGAATCCTGTTCAAAAATTCTGCAACAGTCAACCAAGTCAGAAAACACTCTGATCCTCTGATATCCAATAGCTTGTTTGATCTCAGGACGCAACCCGTTCTCAAACTTCACACATTTCGAAAATTCTCCAGCAGCATCATTATAGGGAGTATAGTACTTTGACAGCTCTGTGAACTTCGCAGCATACTCAGTAACAGTCCTGTTACCCTGTTTCAATTCCAAGAATTCTATTTCTTTCTTCCCTCTGACATCCTCTGGAAAATACTTCCTCAGAAATCTCTCCCTGAACACAGCCCAAGTAATCTCAGCATTCCCAGCAGATTCCAACTCAGTGCGGGTAGCAACCCACCAATCATCAGCTTCTTCTGACAGCATATGTGTACCGAACCTGACCTTCTGGTTATCAGCACACTCAGTTACTCTGAAGATTCTCTCAATCTCCTTCAACCACTTCTGAGCACCATCTGGATCGTATGCTCCTTTGAACATTGGAGGATTGTTCTTCTGGAACTCACTCAGTTGACGAGCAGCTCCCATTCCCATAACATTCTGATTTCCTCCAAGCACTCCAGCTAGCATACCCAGAGCCTCAGCAATTGCAGCATCATCTCTACCTCTTCCAGCCATCTCTATTCTGAAAACCCAACAAACCAAAACAATAAGTACTGATAGGGTTACACAACACCTATCCGTACAGGGGAAACAGAATAATTACGACTCGACACGACCGACTATGCTCTGATACCACTAATGTAACACCCTTCTAAATACCCCAAAATATTTAATTTAATATAATAACCTATCAATCAGAGTAATTATGCCCCGAAGGGTGTCACACCATCATTTCACAACATTTATCAAAACATCCTGTCATGCTCATTTATTTATCAAATAAAACAGTTGCATAATACGCAGCGGAATAAAATCCAACATCAATGTAAAGCATGTAACACGATACATGTAAATCATTCAACGACCAATATCAAATTAATTAAAACACCCCCTCCCGATGTTACATCTATCAGAGCATGACCCATAAGAACTACTCTAGACTCCAAGCATTAGCTTCTACTCGATTCATTTCTCGTTACCTGAAAAATAGGTGTAAGGGTGAGTTCCTCAATCGATAAATAAGCATTATACAACATTATGTAATGTTAAGTAATTAACGTATTAAATCACCCTAATCATACTACGCATTCAGCAACAGCAATATCCGTTCCAACAACATACTTAACAGTAGATTCTCGACCACAATCAACATCAACAACACAACACACCACACACATATAATACTGGAATACATCCATTCATATTATATGCCATACTTTCATTATGCAATGAGACTCTACACATGCGGTACCGACTATTCTTGAACATATAGTTCAAGCTCACCGATCCCTCCGGATACGGCTACTAAGCTCATTAGTCCCACTCATTGAGATCTAATGACTCACTCACTAATTCCTCACCATGGGAATTAGCTACAGCCCCGAAGGCTAGACTATGCACACTAATCCTCTAGTATGCAAACATCAACGACAACTCCACAATGATTCACTCACTAATTCCTCACCATGGGAATTAGCTACAGCCCCGAAGGCTATGCTATGCACGCTAATCATCTAGCAATGCAGCATCAACAACAATTCACAACGGACATAAGCTCACACATATAAGCCATACAACAGTCCATTCACAACACAGGCAATATATATATATTCACATCACTATGCATGCCATCATACATCATCAACACATCATTATTATGCAATTCAATTAAACACAGTATTAGCACTCTCTACTAATACTTATACTGCTCACAACAGCGGGGTATAATTCCCTATCACATCGTATACCAACATAGGTCAGCTCTCAATTATGTACACCACATTAAATATCCAATTTTTCCACTCTGCTCAACTGGAGGGAGTCAGCGCGAAACTCCTTTGCGTCGACGCATGCAGTCGGCGCATGCTTCACGGGTCAGCGCAAAAGTCCCTTGCGTCGACGCATGCAGTCGGCGCATGCTTCACGGGTCAGCACACGCCGACCCTATGGTCGACCGCTCGCGCGCAGACTCAGATTTTCTGCATTATTCCAGGGTTCTGTCGGCTTACGCAGACCCGGTTTTCCGGCCGTTTCCTCATCTGAAACCATCTCTAAACATAACAATTTGTTTTGGTAAATTGGTAGTACCGATTCAAGTTTTTGGTTGGGGTTCTTGCCCTAGTCTAACATTCAAGACTCACACAACTACCGATTCAATTTACAGATTTTACACAGTTTAACCAACATCAATTTCAGCATATACAGTTCCAATTAGGGCTAACTTAACGGCTTATCACTACCCACGACATATTATCCCATAATACCCATTAATCGACGATAAACCCCCCTTACCTGAGTTAATCCGGCGATTCTAAGCTTTAGCTTTTTCCGTTCTTCAACCGTGCTCTTCAGTTTTTCTCTTGCCCTTTTTCCTCTTTTCTGCAGCTTCTCAACTTTTCACGTGAAAACCCTTCTGTTCCAAAATGAGGCTCTTTTCTCTTATTTCCAACTTATATATTTTCCAAATAATAATAATAATAATAATAATCCAACAAATAATAATAATAATAATAAAATTCCCAATTATTTAATTAAATTAATAAATAAATTATTAACTCAATTTTAAATAATTATTTTATTATTATCGGGGTGTTACAGGTACCGCATGCATGGAGTCTCATTGCATAATGTATGTATTGTGTATAATATGAATGGATGTGTTCCAATATTATACGTGTGTTTTGATGTTTATGTTGAGCATGATTATGATGTTTGAGTGGAGGTTGCCGTTACCGAATGTGTGATATGATTAGGGTGATTAATGTGTTATTTACTTAGCATTACATGATATTTTATAATGCTTATTATATCGATTGAGGAACTCACCCTTACAACTATTTTTCAGGTAACGAGCAGTGATTGAGTAGAAGCTAGTGCTTGGAGTCTAGTGTAGTCTCCTTAGTGGGTCATGCTCTGATAGATGTAACATCGGGACGGGATGTTTTACCTTGTTGAATAATTTTACATGTAATGTGTTACATGTTTTGCATGATTGATTTGATTTCTATCCGCTGCGTATTGTGCAAATGTTTTATGTTTTGAATTAATAAAAGAGCATGACAGTTATTATGGTGAATGGTGTGTAATGATTGTGTGACACCCTTAATTGCATAATTACTCTGATTGATATATTGTTATTTTAATTAAATATTTGGGGTATTTTAGAAGGGTGTTACAGATTTCATCCTTTAATCCAATGTTATACACCATTAATCCATTGATATATACAACATGAATCCATTTATATACAACATTAATCCTCCATATATACAACATAATATATGATTCTTTGATCAACAATATACAACAACATATTCATGAGTTAGTAAAAGTACAACAACAATATACAACATATATACAACAACAACATACAACAACAACATTCCATACATATATGTACAACAATATACAACCTAGCTATATGATTCTTTGATCAACAATGAATTGACACAATTTATCCTTCATTTCATCCAAATGAGCTCTTGAGTAAGATTTGTATTCCTCAAAGTACTACAATTAAGAGAATAAAACATATTCATGATTTAGTAACAAATTAGATGAAATATCCGATAATATTAAAATAAACCCTAAGTTATTATTCCATACCATTTTTGGGATGTCTATACGATTCAACGCAATGATATCTCTCATAAATCTCAATACAAAAAATCCGCAATCGACCGAATTATTTTGCTGAGGACACTACACAGAAAAACAAACAATATATATATATATATATATATATATATATTATATATATATATATATATATATATATATATATATATATATATATATATATATATATATATATATATATATATATATAGTTAATTTCTTACAAACACTATTATAAGCAAAAAAACAAACACTATTATAAGCAAAAATAAGATACTTAATATATACCTGAACTCTGATCCAGGTAATGTCCTTCCTATTGCGATAATTCTTTTTCGATCTAAATTTTATTATTGCCCTAACAAAATAAAAACGTATATTGAGATCAATCTGACAGACATAATTAAATATACAAATACACACGAATATTTAGGGGAATTTCACTTACGCGTCAACCGTCTTCTTCATACTCGGATATTTACTCCAATCACCCGATAACGAATCGAGATAATACACTATTAGTCTCGAAAGATCCATAGCAACCAACACCCAGTGACCACTGTAAAATAAAACAAAAATTTAGATGAATGAAAATTTTCTACGTAAAAGATATACATAGATTAGAATGAAATTATTAGAAAGAAAATCTAACCCGTTGCCAGAATTAAACGGTAAAAAATACAAACTGGGTGTAGTCTTATCGCCGGCCGCCATGAATCTATCGACTAGATCATTCTTTACGGATGTTGGATTTTTCGTTATTAACGTTGCGTTGATACGGGAAGCAGCAATAAAATTGAAACAGTTACACAATTCAGTTCCCCGCAGCAATGTTACATACATATACCTTAAATAGAAACATAATAAACATTAGACTACTCATTGAAATGTGTAAATAAATTGTTCAACTAAGTAAATTATAGATTGATCGGAGTACCATATGTATGTATGAATGACAGCGATGCCCAATTCGTCGTGTTTAAAAAGTTGTTGCATGTCCTCCTTTGCAATTATTTCGAAATGAGCAGCTCCGAAAACACCTTCATCAAAATCTATACTACGAATGGCCCCGTGCATAATATCGGACTCATTCACCATTTTCTCAAGACGCCTCATAATTTGAGATTTTGTCCCGGACGTCGTTGGAGGAATATCGTTACCAGCTTTTTTCAACTTTCGACCGGGAACCTAAAAATTCATATAAATTAAATCATGACTTTTTGTGATGCAACAGAATTGTTGCGTATATAATTCAATAGGTATATATATTTGTACCTCTTTTAGAGATGCAACCGACTCGATGCGTCTTGAAATCCCTTTACCAGCTTTATGCGTGGGTCTTGTAGGAGTCTAACATTACCATGTAATAAGGATTGATTAAATATCATAATTGTAGCTGAATTGAAATGTGAATACTAAAGATTCATAATCATTTAGAACATATATACCTCGGCATCTGGGAAAATTAGATCTGACGGCCATCCAACAAAGGATCCGACTGCTTCTCGCATCAACGTTGTCTCTGAAACAACGTCAGGTAATGGTAGAAGCGCGTCGGTATCTAATACAAGGTCAACCGAAACTTTCATATATCCCACCGGGAGGGGATTATGGTGAAGTAATTCACCCGAAGTGTTGTGCACTTTTCCCTTGCCAACCATGCGATAAGTTGGTGACGATAGATACAGCTGACAAGGTGAAATGCCCTAAACCCATAATAAATGTTATTGTTAACGTGTATATGTGTCAAGTAAAAAAGTGCTATTTTAATTTCATAATAACATATATAATTACCTCGGGAAATTTCGGTTGACAATTGATACTAGCTCGGTCACTAGTATCTTTTGCCTTGGAGGCGCACCTTTCCTCTCTATACCTTGCATTCTCGTTTTGCAGTTGGAGTACTTGTGCCCTTAACTCCGCCAAGGTCTCCATCACCTCTTTGTTGGTAGGATTTTTTGTTTTTGGTTTTTTATAAAATGACGACGGAGTCACACCAAAACCCTTACCCCTCACACGACCGGAATACTCAGGAACATTTAGTACTCGACTAAGTATGCTCCTGCAATCCTGGACCTCGGTTGAAGGTACGGTTTGGGATAAAGTCTCCTGAAATATTATTAGAGGAGATTAAAAATGAATTATATGTCTAACAAAATTTTCGATATAATTAAAGAAATAATGTTACATATACTTACACATTCGTCATAAACAGTTTGGACCGCTTCAACGACAGCCCCATCCTTCCCAACCCGAGCAGCCTTCCATAATACGTGCTCCGGAAGAGATGTTGCGTCACTTTTCTCCTCGGCTAGCTACACATTGAATTAGATTATAAGATCATCAATTATAACATATTGTGACAATGTATAAGCTCATAGCATTTGAATATACTCACAATTCTTTGTTGTAACCGTGCATATCCCGTACGCCCTTTCTTGTACGGATACGCGGGTTTTGATGCCCTTTTCCGATTTATGTCGCTTACTTCCTGGATAAGAAAGTTTAAGGCATATTAGAACCAAGTAACTTAACAATTGTATAATACCATAATTAATAGACATTACATGGAATTTTTCGTTTCTTCGTTTGGCGACAAAGTTATTCCATTCATCGGCTGAAATAATCTCGGCATACTTCATTGGCCGTTCTGCTTCAACAAATTTTCCTTCCTCATCCTTGAGAAATTTGTTGGACAAAAAGGATCGAAATCCTCGGAGTCTTTTTCCGGCCAATTGAATACAATATTTTTGCCGGCTTTCATCGATGTGAAAGGATCTCTAAAAAACATACACATGGAGTGTGTTATTATAAAGTAATATTATAACAATATATGGTCAACAAATAGTCAACAAAAAAAACATATAACAATATATGGTAAGTACCTGTATCTCCGACCATATTTTTTCTTTGCCAACCTTCAAGTCCGGACTTCTCCAATTATCACATGTAATCGGAATATGTTGTCGAACAAGGAAACCAATGTAACTTGCCAACATTGAACCGTTAGGCTCAATTAGTTGGTCTTCAGCACTCCAATGTACTTCAAATTTTACACCCTTGTCTCTTGCACGAATGATTGACTTCATAACAGTCAATCCTCGTTTGATTTCTTTTTCAACATTGTTACGTGATCCATTCGCGTCATGGGTATCGTCTTGGTTAGCCATTTTATCTGTAATATAGAAATGATTCAATAAGACCCAAGTAAGACAATGATTCAATACGTGAACACATTCATATACCTTCCATTTCTCTCATGTTACAACAATCTAAACTCTTTTTTTTATCATTATTGAATACAAACTCACACACACCTACTGCATGCAAAAGACCAATGCAAACTTATGGTGTTTGGAACATGAACAAACTTGCATCCATAATCATAAAACTTCCAAGCACAAGCTCAAACACACTTCAAATGATATCAGTTTTCAATCAGAAATAAAAAACTCAGTTTGCCCTAAACAACATTAATCAACATAATGCACAAAATGTAAAACTAAGTTTAGAAAATGCCCTAATCAAACACATGAAGAAAGTGAACGGTAAAGATGGAGAAGAGAAATACCTTCAAGGTGACGGTAACGATGGAGAAGAAAGTGAACAGTGACGGTGGACGTGAACGTGAACGCAGCAGCAGAAAAAGGCGACGGCGACGATGACGGTGAGGGAGGGAGAATGAACGGAGGACGAGAGTAATCGCAGTAGAGAGTAATCGCAGTAGAGAGAAAACCCAGTTACGTAAACGAAATAGCTTATAGAGAGGGAAAATAAAGAGACATGCAGTATATGTTATAATTTTAATGTTTACTAAAGGGGACCTTAGAGGGCGCTTTTGTAAAAAAAGCGCCCTCTAAAGGGGGCCTAAGAGGGCGCTTCTAAAAGCGCTCTCTAAGGCTTTCCAAAAGCGCCTTATAAGCTGGAAATGTACATGGACATAGAGAGCGCTTTTTCAAAAGCGCCCTCTAAGGTTACCCTTAGAGGGCGCTTTCACTAAAGCGCCCTCTATTGTTGTCCCTCCATTTCCTCATTATTTTTTTTGGCTTCACTTTAGAGGGCGCTTTGTTACAAAAGCGCCCTCTAAAGGGGGCCTAAGAGGGTGCTTCTAAAAGCGCTCTCTAAGGCTTTCCAAAAGCGCCTTATAAACTGGAAATGTACATGGACATAGAGAGCGCTTTTTCAAAAGCGCCCTCTAAGGTTACCCTTAGAGGGCGCTTTCAATAAAGCGTCCTCTATTGGTGTCCCTCCATTTCCTCATTATTTTTTCGCTTCACTTTAGAGTGCGCTTTGTTACAAAAGCGCCCTCTAAAGTGCGCTGTCTATTCCAATAGTATGCTCCTTATTTTTTCTCTTCACTTTAGAGTGCGCTTTTGTAATAAAGCGCCCTCTAAGGGGCGCTGTCTATTCCAGTTTTTGGCGTAGTGCGTCTTGACAATTTAAGTATTGTAGGGAAGAGTGTGCTTGCAAAACTTTTTCCACTTCTAACCAGTAATGATGCGCCTGATCTTGTCAGTGAGACCAAGGTTATAATCTTCTAAATCAAAGATGAATCCACTTTATGAAATCACACTTATGGAAGCGAATAATTTAGTGATTCTATTATGTGCAACATTGTTGACCAATGTTTTAACATCAGAAGAATCTGAGTCTGAATTCACCACATAGAGAGTGGCATTTTTGTGAGCACATGTCTTGATTCTTTTACCGGTTGATTTGGGCTCCATTGTTGAGTTTTGGAAATGATAGAGAGGGAACTTGGTGATAATTTGAGTATTGAGGGTGGTTTTGTTTTTCAGAAGAAAAAAAACGAATCAGGGTACTTTCTTTTGTGAAATGGGAAATTGATGATAATGGTGAATAGGTGTACGGTTAAGTAGTGGCATGTGAGAGGGAGAGTAAAAAATTTTAATTTGAAATTGGAGAGAGGAAATAACCATTTTACAATTACTGTCGGGTTAACTTATGATATTGGTTATAAATTCCTAGTGTTATCATGGGGACAAATCCATCATTACATAACCCTTGTATGGTGCATCGGACCCATGCGCGTGGCTTCCTAGGTTTTTTCTACCAGCGCATGTTCTCTCTCATCTTTTCAACTTCCTTTTTATTTTAATTTTATTCATCCACTCTTGACTCATTCCACGTAGTTTTCATCCCTTTTATTGTGTGATCTTTACACATTGTCTTGACATGTCACAGTCATGACAAAAGACTTCAGATTTCTTCAACAAATCAAAAAAATTCTCAATCTATCATCATAAAAATAAAAACAGAAAACTACATTATTTGGGTTGCCTCTCAGTAGTTCTATTTTTGAGTCATATAGCCCGACTTTAAACAAACTTCTTAGTCATTGAAGCGAATGGCGTCCCTTGTGTTACTCAAAGGATCACCAAGGTATGTTTTCACTCTTTTCCCGCTCACTTTGAACACCTCCCCTGTTTGTTCATTAAAAAGGTCTATAACCTTATGAGAATAGAATTTTAAAAGCTTAAATAGGCATGACCATCTTGATTTCAATTTTCCAAGGAAGAGTTTCAAACTTGAGTTGAACAAATGTACCTTTTGTCCTTCCACTAAGTCTCTTTTCTATAAAAAAATTGTCATGTCATTTTTTTGTCTTTTCTTTGTAAGGCTTAACATTCTCATAAGAAAATAATCTATGTTCTTCTACCTCATTGAGTTGCAACGTTCTTGCTTACCCGATAACATGTAAGTTGAAATTCAGCTTTTTAACAACCCAAAATGCTTTGTGTTGCAAGCCTTTCCTTAGACTAGTCTATAGGGAAACATTCTTAAAGGTGTTTTAAAAGCAGTTATGTATGTCCATAAAGCATCATCAAAATGTTTTGACCAATCCTTCCTAAAAGTATTAACTACCTTCTCAAAAATTCCCTTTATATCTCTATTAGACAATTTATCTTGACCATTACTTCGGGGATGGTATGCTCATGAAACTTTATGTTGAATGCCATATTTGGTCATTAAATTCTCAAAGAGTTTATTGAAAAAATGGGTCCCTTCATCACTAACGATGGCTCTAGGTGTGCTTTGGCTACATAAAATGTATTTTACTAAAAATTTGGTCATGACATAAACACCATTAATGGGAGTTGCTACTGTCTCTATCCACTTGGACACATAATCTTTATTAACATGTATAGATTTCCAACGGGTTGGGGAAATGTTCACATGAAGTCAATGGATCATACATCAAATAATTAAATTTCTAAAATATTAGTGAGTTACATTTCTTACCTCATCGGAATATTCCATATTCTTTGACATCTATCACAAGTTTTAACCAATTTATTAACATATTTGAATAAGGAAAGCCATAAATAACCTTATTGCAGAACCTTGGCAGCAGTTTTGGTTCCTCCAAAATGTCCTCTATAGGGTGCATTTTGGCACGTTGATAAGATCTGGCGCGCCTCTTGATAGTCCACACATCTTCTTAGAAGTTGATCGACACACTTCTTGTATTTGACTAGTTCAACACAGTAGTAATTGTTTAAGTTATGAAATGATTGTTTCCTTTGTTGAGAGTTAAATTCTAGAGGGGTATATCCACTTACCAAATAGTTCACATTATCTGCATACTAGGGTGTTATGACATAAGTCATAAGAAGTCATCATTCATCAGGGAGTTCTTCTCTGATTCCTTCTCTATCATGCCTATGGACTTCATCACGAAGTCTTGATAAATGGTTAGCCACCAAGTTTACTCTCTTATTATCTCTAATTTCCAGGATAAATTCTAAAAGTAGCAGTACCCATATTATCAATCATGTCTTTGCATCCTTCTTGAAAATGAGGTACTTGATTGCTGCATGGTTTGTATACACTATCACCTTAGTGCCTACCAAGTAGGATCAGATATGATCAAAAGCAAATACAACAACCAACAACTCCATAAATAGATTTAGATAGGTCTTGAATTGATTCCAACAAATAAAATTGAATCCCCACCAGTTATGAATCAATTCAACCCTTGTTTGGTCTGCTTTAAACCTTCAGGGTCCTTCCCGATTCAATTCATACACTGCATGAATCGGTTCAAAGTTTGCATGATTCAATTCAGTCAAACAACAACCTAGAAAAATAACATTTTCATGGCAAAAGGCAATCTCCAACCTTCCAAAATCATCCCTAACTTTAACCACAATCCAAATACAATAGAATACCAATTGACATGTCTAAACACATCAATTTCTCAACATTTTAATCCATCAAATCTTAAACTCTAGCATATTTA
Source organism: Lathyrus oleraceus (assembly GCF_024323335.1). Classification (NCBI taxonomy): domain Eukaryota; kingdom Viridiplantae; phylum Streptophyta; class Magnoliopsida; order Fabales; family Fabaceae; genus Lathyrus; species Lathyrus oleraceus. The sequence continues at coordinate 262,824,017 of NC_066581.1, read as the reverse complement.
CATCATCAAGAGTTCAAGAGAAATACCCTACGACATGCAACATTATAATCATGGTTATTAGGCATAATCATACCATAAGGGAGAGTAAGACCACCTTATGAAATTGGGGATGATGGTGAATAACTTGCTTCCTCTCATTACATGCAGTCCCAAATTTATGCTCCCCATGCTTTTCTTTAATACTTAAGGCCAAATATCACATTCCAATTGATGAGTTGATCATGAAATGAAGTTAGAAATTATGGTTAAAAGAATGTGGCTTGGAGAAGAGGATGATTATAAACTAAAAGTGCTTACCTTCTTAAGCTAGAGGGTGAAATGAGATGGAACTCCGGTGCCACTTTTGCAAGAGTTAGTCTTGAGAATGGAAGAAGATGATGAATTTGAGAGCTTTCTCCTTACGTCAACTCTCCCTTCTAATTGATGTTTCGTTTGCTCTAACGGAAGAAGAATTATGAAATCTATTCTAAGAAAGAAAATATATATTAGAATTACTAATACATGAAAAGATCGTTATGCCATTCATTTGGTTTAGAACATTTCTACAATTGCCTTTAATTTTAAAACCTTGGCTTATCAACTTATTCACTTCTGAGTCCAATTGCATCTCAACTTGACTTAAAACACAACGGGACATCCTTAAGAATGACTAAAATTTCCTTTATGGTAAAATGACTATTTTACCTTTATCCTCAAAATTTCATTAATTATGAATAATTGGTCTCTTAACCAACGACTTAGGTTGGGATATCACACCAAAAGAGGTATGCATTAAATGAAAATATGGATTCTTATTTTGAAACGCTAGTTATTCAAAGGGGAAAATCACGAATTACATTTGGATTTGTATAGAATTTTGTAATGGAAGTTTTAAAAGGATATATATGATGAAGATGAAGAAGTCTCTTATTCTTGGGTGGAGCCTTCAACCTCAATCTTAAGAAGAAAAAGACTGGAAAATGATAGCAATTAAGCTTGGTTAAGAAGATAAAAAAGAGACTTCAACCAACTATCAACTTGGTCCTTTTGCTCATGTCTTTGCATACAAATATGGAAATTCCAAGATACTAAAGTGGAATAGGTCCACAATTGGGAGAGGCTAGCAATTGAACATGGCTCTCGGTACCAAAATTGAGGCAATTAAGTACTTAAATCTTTAGAACAACCATTAAAAACGTTTTTTTTTCAGTGCTTTAATGGACTAATTTTCTTTTGAAACTTGCTTATTAGTTTGGAGGATTTATTATAGGGTTAATACCTCTTTCCCCTTGCCATTTGATTCATTTAAAAAAAACTGTAAAAAAGTTTGGATTCCCCCTTAAACCTTTCAAGATTCCTCTATTTTCCTCCCTCGTTAAACCCATTCAGCTTAAAAGCTGATGTGTCATTGACATGTATGGCCTTTTTCATTTTAAATCATTTCCACGTGTGTAAATCAATATGCATACTTACCAAACTACCCCCAATTCATCTTCTAACCTAGCACGTGAAATTGAGAAAGGGAAATCAGAATCCCTAAATGTGTTCTCCTGTATTCTTCTCATCTTCTACTTCATTCTTCTTCGTTTTCAAAGTCAACCATCATCTTTATTCATCTTATCTCCTTCATTCTTCTTCGTAATGAAAAACTTCAAGAATTATCCATTTTCTCTTGCCGGCGGTGGAGGTTACTCTTTGACACTGAATATCCGACAGAGTATAAGAATCGAATGCAATAACAACAACAATAGTAATAAGAATGGGAGTTAATTTGGTTATGAAAATATTTGTGATACAATTGATTATTCTAATGGTGTGTGTGAACATGATCCAATTAGGTTTATGAAACCAATGTTAAGGGAGAATTTTTGTTTGTAACCACCAGGGGATACTCCGACTCGGATATCGATTTTTGATTCGATTCTTGTGGGTTGTATACTTGTGTCCTTCAAGGATTTATCTACAGAATTACAATATTCGTGGCATTTGCCGAAGAATGAATTTGAGGGTTTTTCTGTTACTATACCTAAGGAGGATGTTGTGTTTAAGGGAGATAGGATTCTTAATGTGTTGTAGAGAATAACTAGAGCTAAAGCTAGGAGAATGAGGGAGAGAGTGTTGGATTTGATTCCTAGGACTGTGTATAGGAAGCATAATAGTTCTCCTGGTCTGAGAACTAATAAGGATGCATTTGGTTTAACCATTGATGGTACATTGGATAGGATTCAAACGAGGCTTCAAGAACTTTATTTGACTGTGTAATATATATATATATATATATATATATATATATATATATATATATATATATATATATATATATATATATATATATATATTCCTTTTCTTACTTTAGGCTCATGTGTTAGGTTAGAAGATTAATTTGGGGTAATTTGGTAAGTATCTTTACTGACGTGGAAATGTTTTAAAATTAAAATTGTATACATGTCAATGACACATTAACTTTTTAGCTGAGTGAGTTTAATGAGGGGAGAGTAGAGAGGAATCTTGAAAGGTTAGGGGGGAGAGGAATCTAAACTTTCTTTTACATGGGGTTTTTGGAAAATGGTTAAAATGGAAGGGGAAAAGAGGTGTTAATCCTTTATTGTATAATGATAAATGAATAAGATACATATCTAACTAATGACATTAATCTTTATGCATGGACTGTTTTAATTTAGATCACATGTATCGTGTAAGATGAGCTAATTAGTTAACCCATTATCAATATTATGATTCAAATTATAATGACCAGAATATATCATAAACAAAAAGATTATAAATTACAATGACAAAACATGTACAACAACAACTTAGGAGTGACCTATAGTGATTTTTAATCAACTTTGAATCAAATGGAAGGATTTAATGTTAACATGTATACAAATGAAAAGAGTAATGGACTAATGGTGAGGAAAAGACTTATGGTTGTTTTTTTATGGTTCTTCACATTCTAAGCATGATATGATTTGGACACATAACCATGTTGTTAATAAGGTGATTTGTTCACTTTTGCTTAAATTGTTTTTTCCTAAGAGTTTGTATGGATGAAATATTTTAATGAGGGATACTAATTTTTTTTTTGACGGAATTTAAAATGACTTAACCAAAAAATATGGATAATTGTTAAAATGATGTAAATTTATGAAGTATTTCACTCAAGTTAAATTTAAGAAAATTTAAATGACACCAAAAAATGAAGAATTTGAAATTGTTTCGTCACTTTTTCAGAATGTTTGTACTTAATTTTTCAAATTTTATAAGATGGTCTTCATATTTTATAAAAATTCAAATTCACGCCTAAAATTTTCAAAAGAAATTGGAAATAAGTCCCTAATAATATGACTCTTTGATCTTGGCGAAAGCTTCCTCACACTCGGCTGTCCATTTGAACTTTTCCTTTTTCTTCAGGGCAAAGAAGAAAAGGAAAGATTTGTCGCCCGCGTAAGGATGACAGTGGGAAAGGACGATTAGGCATCTAGTGAGCTGTTGCACTTCCTTCACATTAACGGGGCTTCTCATATTGATGATTGTCTGACACTTGTTTGGATTTGCTTCAACCCCCTCCTCGCCAGCATGAATCCATAAATTTCCCCGTTTGTACTCCAAAAGAGCATTTGGCGGGGTTTATGTGCATGTTATATTTTCTCACCGATTACATGATATCCTTTAGGTCGTTGGTGTGCTTATGCCCATCTGCTGGCTTGATAATCATTTCGTCGACATATACCTCGAGGTTCCGTTTGATATGATGGGCGATCACAATGTCAATGAGTCACTGGTAGGTGGCGTCAATGCTTTTGAGGCCGAAAGGCATGACGTTGTAGTAGTAGTTTCTCTAGTTTGACATGAAGGCTATTTTGGGGGCATCTAATAGATCTATCTTGATTCAGTTGTATTCTAAGTAGGCATCCATGAAACTCATCACTTGGTAGCCTGAAGACCTATCAATTAGGCGGTTGATATATGGCAATAAGTATGGGTCCTTGAGATATGCAACATTTAGATCTGTGAAGTCTACGCACATGCGTCACTTGTGGTTGGCCTTTCTCACTAGGAATGCGTTGGCCGTTCAGGTGGAGTACTTCGTCTCAGTGATGAATCTAGTGTTGCATAGTTTTTCCACCTCTTCATTAATGCCAACCCTCTTTTCTTTGTCCATCTTCCATTTTCTTTGTACCACTGGTCTGGATGATGGGTGGATGGCAAGGCGATGACTTATGACTTTGGTGCCTATACCTGGCATGTCTGAGGGGGCCGAAGCGAACAAGTTAACATTTCTTCTGAGTTGGTCGACTGGCTCTCGCTCCTCCCATGCGGATAATAAAGTGCTCATCTTTGTGACTTGGTGTGTATGAGGTCCTATTTGGACGTTCTTCAAGTCTTCTATGGGAGTGAGCAATTCCTCCTCTGTGCCCAATCTGGGGTCCCAACCTTCAAAGTTAGTATTTGTAACTTATGAGGGATGAGCACCAACCAATGCGAGCTCTTCTCTAGCCGCCTCCAGGCTGCTCAGATAACATTCACGAGTTGCTTGTTGATATCCCCGAATGGTGCCCACTCTTCCATCTAGAAGCAGATATGTCAAGGTTAGTATATTAGATGAATATGATTGCTCATAGGGCGTTGATGGTTGGGCGCTCCAAGATGATATTATAGGAAAACACGATGTCTACGATGAGGTAGATAAAGTTGATGACTATGGATTTAGTTCCCTCTCCACATGTGGTTTATAAGGTCACGTAACACATTATTTGTATCCGCTCCCCTGATAAACCTGTCAGGGAGCATGTAAAACCGTGCACATCGTCTGTGACACCTAATTCCCAACTCAATATTTAATAAAATAATTTAACATATAGGATATTACACGTACTTCACCAAAACATAATCTTCAACAAACATAACTACTATTAGTGCAGCAGAATAAAAAGATAAAGTTCGACATGAAAGTCTCAACACCAAAAGATAGTGAACTAATTCAAAAAATCTCAAATGAGAACATAACATCAACATGACAGTTTGTCCTCAATGTTACATATAAGAGTGACCCCTCTAAAAAACCCGGAAAAAAACTAATAAAGTAACTAAAGAGACCAACATCGTCCTCTAGCTCAAAAGCAGTTACTCATCTACTTAAGTATATGTACTCCAGAGGAGCACATGCACCACAACAAAACAAACAAGGGCGAGAATACGTTCTATAAATGTTAATAGTTCATAAAATTGATAAAGGATAAGTATACACATCATGTCAACATATTCATATGATTCACCCTCATCACCTATTGCCAACTTGTTCATAACCCGAGTACAATCGTCACCAAACACAATCAGATACATCACCAATTATAATTATATTCATCACCAATTACAAATGCAGATGTTTATGCAATATACTCTTCACCTCATCATAATATGCATGTGGTACTAATCCTACTCACCAATTGTTGGGGTGTACATGGGTTGGATCAACCTACAAAACCCGGTCAAACTCATCCAAAAAAATCCAAAAAAGTGGGTTGGGTCTGGTATTTGGGTGGATATGGATTTAAAAGTTAAAAAATCCATTAAAGAATTATGTTTCGGATAAAACCGGACTCAAATCCAAAAAACCCATTGTCCCACTAATTAAATATTTATTATTACAATTTAAATAATTTTGACGTATATTAATTTAGTTATTGAAAATTTAGTCTCTTAACATATACTATTTTAGTTAGCCATGATTTTAACTAATTTTGAATGTTTCACTTTTTAGTTATTTTGATGCTAATACAATTTTCTGTCATACAACTTTAGTTTGTTGCTAGTATTTTATGATAACTTTTATTAGTTGGTAACATCATTTATTATTTTATGATGCTAAAAGATACTAAAAATAAGTTATCAATTTTTTTTAAGAAGATAAAAATGTTCAGTGATTTTTAAGAAAAGAATATGATGACTCATTATTCAGTAATTTAATATTAATAAAACAGAAAAATAATTTGCGCAACCCACTATGCAACCCAATCCAACCTGAAAATTAGTGGGTTTACCCAAACTTACCCATTGGTGTAAGGGATGATTATTTTACCTCACCCAAACCGGAGTGTCCTATATGGATTGGGTATTGGGTTTGGTCAAACCCAACTCAAACCGGCCCATGTACACCCCTAACCAATTGGATGTCAGAGTTATATTACTAAACAATCCCATCACCAATATTTGGACAATCAAAGTTATATTATTGATTAAGCCTCATCACCAATTCATCATCAATCCCTAACTCTGATATACATGACGCATGGAAATGCCACACAAAGAAATATTTAACTCATCAGTAATAATTCTTATCTTAACAACATGCTTCACCATTATACAACATAATAAAATAATTCACTAGTATATAAGAAACACCATATAAACTCACCAATAAGCATGCAACACCATATATTATCTCATCAATAATTAATAACATGCAAATAATACATCACCAATGGCTAATGCATCACAGTACATCGAATCGACTCACCACAAGAAGACATTACATTTAGGTTTTTATGGATATATTTAACCTTTCAATCCCTTACACATTCAAATCGCGCCTCAAACAGAGTCATGAAACTCAAGTTATGAGGAAAATAATATTTTGAACAAAATCTATCTTCATGATTCGAATCAAGTGTAATTTTTTATTCGAATCAAATCAGGCAGAGGCCACCAAGAGGCTATGATTCAAATCAAAATTCATAGTGCAACCCCATGATTCGAGTCAAATCAGTCTGCAACATTTTTATGCTAAATTTTCACAAGAATTCCACTTATAAGCTCAAGTTCTCCAACCTAGACCTATTCCAGTTCAATTTTGAACATGAATCATCACATCAACTCATCTGTATACAATATACCACTCATAAGACAATAATTAACATCATCATTAATCGTTAATTCGACATTATCTCATCAATTCATCATGTTTCTTCATCAACATATAACCTAAGCATATGAATTACATCATCTCTAATTTTATCATGACATTCAATCATACAAATTTCGCATTCAAAAACAATTGTTGACAAGTTACAACATTGAATCAACAATAACAACCTAAGGGTTTTGCATAAACCTCTTCAAGGTACAAAATTTTTAACAATGAAGGAAGAGGATTATGATCCCTCACAGGGCCGACCCCATAGGTGTGCAAGGTGTGCCACCGCACAGGGCCTCAAAAATTTGGGGCCCTTAAATATTAAAAATACATTAAATATTTATTATATATGTTATTTATTAAATATATGTAAGATGTTTATGTATTAGCCTGATGGTAGTGCAATAATATTTTTTGAATGGTCATGACCTGAGTTCGATTCTACCATAATCTTGTTCAAGACTAAAATATTATATTTTTATAATCATTTTTTATTATATCTTTTAATATTATTTACAATTTTAAAAAAATTATTATTTTTTTAATATTTTTTATTAGAGTTCAACATGAAAGATTAGATCAGGGCCTCAAAATGTTTTGGGTCGGCCCTGATCCCTCATATCCCTTATAATTACATACACACATTAGAGAATAATCCCTCTTACCTGAATTTTGCAGAAAATTGATGTTCTTGGATGAATCCTAGTGCTGCTTCTTTCACTCTCTAAACTCTTTTTTTTTTCTTTTTCAGTTTTGACGTTCTCTATTCTCACATATAACCTTTTCCTCTCCTTCTTTTTCTATTAAAAATAACCTCATTTTTCTATTCTTTCAATATTTCTATTTTCCTCCATTCTCTTTATGTTTTCCTTCACCCTGTCCCACCAAATTCCTCACTATCTCACTTCTTACCCCAAATCCCCTTATTTCCTTATATCTCTATTTAATTCAATTCTCTCTATTTTATTTTAATTAAGAAAATATTGAATAATAGTATAAATTCCATTCCATCTCCTAAAATCCCATCAAAATACTCAAAACACACAAATAGATCATATAATCATATAATGACTCGATAAAATAGCTAAAATAAATTAATTAAATAAACTAGGGCGTTACATCATCCAGATTCAATTGTAACTTCTGGAAGACGTCCCAAAACAAAACATCGGCTGAGTTACCCGAGCCTATCAAGACGCGCCCGATATCCCAGTTACCATGTTAGACGGCGATGCTAGGTTGCATGCAGGTGGTTATATTATCTATGTTAGGACTGCTGGGAGCAAAGTTCCATCCGAGCAATATCAGGTGGTATTGAGTGAATATTACTTGATCCCTTATTCCTTTGAAGGATAAGATATTTATAGGGATTCCTGATTCCTAGGGCTTTCTTGGAAAATATCGCTGCCCATCCAGTTAAAAGGTGGACTGTTGAATTCCTATTTCTAAGGGATACATGAGTCAATAGCTATCTTGAATTTTCCGTTATCCAAGACACTTTATATCTCACGTTTCTTCTTCCCAAGGGTGAGGGAGACATAAGGGCGATGCGGTACCTCCCTTCGGGCGAGTTTGCATCGTCACCCCTTTCTTAGGACGATCTGACGTTGTCACCCTAGGCCAGATATTTGCAAATATAACACTACAACACCATACCTATAAATAAATGAAAAATAAGACAATTTCAAACACACATTCACAGGTTCCAGATTTTACTCTCCAAACGTGTCTCAATAATACTCTTTAGATGATATTCATGATGAAGAAAAAAACCCAGAGTTATTCAATGATCATAAATGATAAACATGTACATAGCCTGTAATTTTAAACGATTATGATGTTTATGATGTCGAAATACAACTGATTTGTTGTTTGCAAACAAAATTAATGAATAAGAATCATAAAATTTTCAAGAGGGTTTAAGGAAAAATGTTATATGATTATGAGTGAAAGAGTTTAAGAAACAATTATGCAGAAATCACGACTATTCGAATTTCAGTCTCTGGATCAATTTAAAAGGTGAGTTTGAATATTGATATCCATATGAGGTACCCGAAGAACAATATCCAGCACACCTTTTCGTACATTATATGCATTTTTAGTGTATTGTCTACTGTAGTTTGCGGTGCGTTAGGATTTTAATCTTCACACACAGCAAGAGAGACATTTAACTACTTATTGTGTTTTCTTTTTATTACAAGTCTTTTTATTTATAACTTTTTTTTAAAATTATAAGTCGTTTTATAATATCATTCATAAGTAATATTAATTTTTTCATTACATCCTTAACTATTTATTTATCTTTTTTATTTCAATTGTTAAATTTAATTTTTTTAATATTGTTAATGAAATACAATTTTATAAATTCTTTTATAATTTTCTTTTTTTATACAATAATAATTATATTTTTTATCCAATATTGCATATGAAAATGTCAAAATAGCTTATAATAAAAAATAAATGTTGTTTTTTTTTCTTTTTTTTTTATTATGATTTGTTCTTCATTATTGATTTTTGATTTGTGAGTTTTATAAATAAAAAAGTAATTTTTGGAGGAAAAAAATCTCATAAAAACATCAACATAAAATAAAACATATTTTTATTTTTATTTATGATACCAATATCTCTTTATTATTATAACTTCACTTTGCAGGACCAATCCAATCAACTAAAAAATGGACTCAAGTTGTAAAAAATAAGTGCAGTTTTAATAATTAAAAATGACACATCAAAAATATAATTATATTTAAATCAAAAATAAATTTAATTATAATTATTTTAACTTTTGATTAATCAAATGTATTAAAATTTTAATATAATATTTTTTAATTTATTAATGTTGATGAAAAAATTTAAAATTTAGAATCTCCCAAAATTTATGTTCTTGTGCCGTAGAACCATAATCGTAATACATTTTGATGTAATTTTCACTTAATAGTATCATAATAATACTATATATAAAAATAATATAATATTTTTTTATTATATTTAAAATAATGTATTTTTATACTATATTTATAATAGATATTATGAGGTTTTTTTTAGTTTATTTATAAAAATAATAAAGAAACAATCTGTTTAGAGCCAGGTAGTCTGAAATTCACGTATGGCCGGGCTAGATTTTTTAAATAAAAATAACCAGTTTTTTCAAATTAAATCCTAAAATAATCACATTTTTTAACTGATGCGTCAGTTGAACTGACACATCAAATTAAGCTAGAGACGAGGTGCCCCGAGCTTTGGCACATGCATGCAAATGCAGTGTATGTAGGCGTCATGCTTCTTGGTGCATGCATGTGTGGTGCCACATGCATTGGCGCATGCATACACTACATAGTGTATGCGCCAATGCATGTGGCGCATGCACCTTTAATATTTTTTTAAATGTTAAACTTATAATTAATTAAAAAAAATATTGAAAATAAAAATTATATTGATATTATAATGAAAAATTACATGGAATTGACAAGAAACTAAATGATCCGCTCGATTGAAATGCCCCTTGTTCCACATCCAGATGCGTTAGTCTGTCTTCGAGGTCTCCCACGATTTTCCTGAGGTGTTTGGGGTCTTTGAGTGCTGACATGATCCAATGGTGGCTGGTGTGAAGGTCTGGTGGAATGTCCAATAATATTTGATAGATGTGTCATCATTTGTTCCCAATAGCTGAGGGATTCTCGCCAACAACGTTTTCGTAATTGAGTTTGGTGTCCATGTTGTCGTAGTTGGGTCATTGTGGTTGGGTGAATTATGGACGATATAGTTGCCCAAATTGGGACATTGAAGTTTGGAAACAAATCAATGGTTCCTGGGATGTACTATAGTCAAACAATGGTTGGGTGTTATGGCAATGAGATGTTTGGGTGGTCATTGGTGGGGGGCTCGATGGCATGAATTGTATGAATCATCTAGGCTATAGACTATTGTGGTGGTTGCGTATGGTTGTTGGTGGGTAGAGTTTGATTCTTGGTTTTGAGGTTGAATGTGTGGGATGAATGAGTTGTGAGGTTGGGTGTTTGGTTGTTGGGTGTATATGGTAGGGTGATGGTGTGAGGTTGGTCGTTGGGTTTGGGTGGGTTGGCATTATTGTTGGACGGGGATTTGTTGTTAGGCGTATGATAACGAAACTAGTTGGAGTTGATCAATCAAATACCTTGGCTCAGACACAAATTACGGCGTCGTAACTGACCTAAATCATGCCATATACTGTTGAGTTGGTCTAGCACCCTATATGACTGGTTCGTTTAAGATGTGTTATCGTCGATTCCTCCAATGACGACACATCTCTTTTGCAAAGTCCCTCTAGTCAGAATAATCCCATTGGACATCGACTATTTGTTGATGCCAATCTCCCAAACACGTAGGAGGTTCTAGAATTTGTTGTTTCATGCCGAACTGCAGTTTTACCCGGTCACTCTGGTGCATCTCCATAGTAGTGAATATGATAATTGGTGTTTTTGTTGTCCAAACTGCAGCATCGTCATGGTTAACCTGATGATCAAGATCCACATATGGTCTCTAGATAAATTGTACAATAATATGACATGATTAGATGATATATAATTTGATAATTATTTTAAAATTAAAATAGAGTTATGTAGGAGTATTACATCGTTTGGTCCAATGTGGTCCAATAGATTGCGATAGACTACTACATCGTGTTTTAAACACCTATTGTAGTTCATCCCTCTAACTGACCACCTAGATCAAAAACATTTGAAAAATATTATTTACATTTAGTTGTAATATAAAGTCTAATAAATTAGATGGTAAAGTTTTAAACTTACTTTGTTGCAAAGGGGGATATGAATGACTTCTCGTTTACCGGGGCGAGTGACGACATTCTTGACCAATCCCATGCTTGTAGCAAATATGCGCATAAATAAAACGTACAAGTATTTTTTTTTTTGACAATTTTACACAACACACTATATAGATGTGCCAAAATAGTTGAACCCCAACTATATGTGCTTACCTTATTTATGTTTCGTAACAACGATAAATACATAAAATTTACCGTATTACCAGTACTTTTGGGAAATAAAAAATTACTTAATAAAATCATAAAATAGCACCGAATTTTAATTATTTTTTCATACTCGGTAGATTCTTCGGTCAATGTTATACTCGCATAATATTATTTGAGATATTTTAAGTTAATACCTTGACCCCTAGCTTGACCAGAAGTCTCTCTCGTAGCTTTGTCGTCACACAAAGGGGCACCCAACAATTCATTACAAATAGAGTTATCCTGGTTAACTCTACCGTTTACGGTCTTACCATTGATACTTAGACCCAACAACATGTAGACGTCCTCAAGTGTGACAATACACTCACCGAAAGGAAGGTGAAATATGTGACTCTTTGTTGAGGAGATTACTAATACCACATCCTCGAATATATGATTCGACCAAAGGATCATGTATTACATATTCATGTACACGATATTAAAATTGTTTTGGGTCCTAATAAAATATAAGTAAGAAATAAAGTAAGAAGAAGTAATAAACAATAAAAACATAAGTAAGAAATATGTACGAAATAAGTAAGAAGTAATAACATACAAATGTCGTGATATTGTAGATTGTTCCTCGATGTTCATCACCCATAGTCAATAGAGACATAATGCTGCAGAGGTTGAGTGTTGTAAAGGTGGAGTGTTACAGAGGTTGAGTGTGGTTAGTGTTGCAGAGGTTGATTGTTAGCGTTACAGATGTTAAGTGTTGTGAGTAGCTTCCCTATTTGTAGATGAAATAATGTTGCAACATGTGATATGGCGCATGCATGCGAGGATAGGTGTAGGCGCCTAAGACTAAGGCACATGCTTTGTTTAAGACATGCTTGGTCATATGCGCAAAGACTATTCGGTTTTTGTTTTCGCGACACAGAAGTAACTCGATTTACAATAAATCGATGATCAAAATTTTTACATTTGAAACAAATAATAGAAAAAAAATTGCAGTGTATTAAGGTGGGCCAAATCATCTATAAAAATATGGTGTGGTTTTCTGACAACCAAGTAAAGTTTTATCAGTTGAAGATTCGAGATAATGATGATGTTCATCATATGTTTGTTGGTCATGAACAATCTGGGTACAACGATATAGAGTTATATATACTACCACTACAACAACAAGTGTCTCAGATCATTGATCAGTCACAAGTGTTTTGTGAAACTGATGACGACGAACAAGCTGAAGTCAATGTTGTTGATTAGGAAGAAGAAGAAGCTGAGTTATTGGTTGATTCAATGGTGAACGATGAAGAAGAAAGTGGTCCATTACCAGCTAGTCATGTATATTGTCCACCTTAACACATGACAAACTTGAATTTGGGTGCCGACGAACCTTCATCAGATATATTTTACAATCCTTACGTGCAAATTCAAGGATCATTGAAAGAAGGAGACACATTTCACACAAAAGAATATTGTGTAAAAGTTATTAAAAAGTATCACATGGAACTATCAACTGATTATAGAGTTGATCGAACTAATGCAATGAGGTACAAGATTTATTGTCAAAATGAGCGTTGTCTTTTCCGGTTGTCAGCGTCTTACCGGAAGAGGAGTGATTCTTGGAAGATTGGATCCATGGGTCCAGTTCACACATGCATGCTCACGAACCCAATGCAAGACCATCACAAACTTAGCTTTCAGTTAATATGCGATGAAATTTTGTTTGTCATTAGCGACAATCCATTGTTAAAGGTGAGTACAATAATCTCGCATATTGTAACACAATACAACTATACTCCATCATACAGGAAGGCTTGGATAGCTAGGAAAAAGGCGGTTGAAAAAGTGTATGGCAATTGGGAGGAGTCTTACAAAAAACTTCCAAAATACTTGGTGGCTCTTAAACAGTATGCTCCAGGGACTATTGTCAAGTTGGAAATGTTGAAGGCGTATACCCCAGACATGACTTATGCTATTGGAAATGGAATATTCCACCGTCTATTCTGGGCGTATCAACCATGCATCAAAGGCTTTGCTTTCTATAAACCTATTATGCAAATTGATGGTACATGGTTGTACGGGAAATATAAAGTAACACTACTGATGATAGTGGCACAAGATGACAACAACAACATTTTCAGTTGCCTTTTCCCTAGGTGAAGGGGAGACTGCTGAGAGATAGAGTTTTTCCCTAAAAAATCTCCGATTGAACGTTACTCCTCAACCTAACTTATGTTTGATCTTTGACTGACACCCTTTAATAGTGAGTGCCTACAAAAACACTGATAATGGCTGGCAGGATCCTCCGTCGATGCATGTCTATTGCATTAGAGATATCGCTCAAAATTTTATGCCGGAGATCAAAGACAAAACATTGCAGAAGAAGGTTGTCAACGCAGGTTATGCATTAACATAACCGTTTTTCAAACATTACCGTGAAGACATCAGATTGTCAAATCCAGATGCAGTACGGTGGATCAACAGTATTCCATGGAGAAGTGGACTAGGCCATACGACAACGGTCAATATTGAGGCCACATGACAAAAAATCTTGTGGAATCAATGAACTCTGTCTTCAAAGGCATCATAAACCTACCTATAACTGCTTTAGTGCAAGCAACATATTTCATTCTAGGGACGTTGTTTGAGACCAGACGTTCCAAATGGAGTTCAGTGTTGCAATCTGGGCAGTTGTTCAATGATGCTTTAATGAAATTCATTAGACACGAAGCTGCCAAAGCTAACACACACGTGGTCACAGTGTTTGACCGTACTAAAGGTTGGTACATTGTTGCTGAGTCCATGGATTATAATGAAGTCATGCCGATGGGATAATATAGAGTGGAACTAAATAGAGGTTGGTGCGACTACGGAAAGTTCCAAGCCTTTCGTATGCCCTGCTCCCATGTCATTGCGGCATGTTCAAAGGTTTGAAGGGATCCATCATACTTACTACCTGACGTTTACAAAGTCATAAGCCTATACAATATTTACAAAATTAGCTTTTCAGTTGTTGCAAAAGAGGATTATTAGCCTGAATATCAAGGGGACATTCTCTAGCACAATGAAGTTATGCGAAGAAAGAAAAAGGGTCGTCCAAACAGCACCCGTATTCGAACCGAAATGGATGCGGCGAACAAAATCGTTTGATTATGTAGTTCATGTTGCCAGCCCGAGCACAATCGTACTAACTGTTCCAGTGTTGGAACAAGCACAACAAGATAATTTTACATGTACCTCTTTTGCTTTATATTAAAAACAATATTTATTTCATATGATAAGTTTGTGAGGAAATACCATCACAAACAAATACAACACATTTAACACACAAGCAACACATAAACAACAACACAACAGGCTACAACAAATAAAATATCATTACTATAACTAAGCGATTACAACTATTAAAACAATTTTGAACATATTATACATCATCTCGTGAACGTCTCTGTCAGTCTTAATATCCACCCATTCACACACTTCTCCGTTTTGGTTGAACGTGAACTCAAGCCATTGAATTCTTCTAATCCTTTCACCATCTACAATTTCTCCATCTAACCAATGGTTCAACGTCCGATCAAGACGTTCAAACGAATCTATATTCCAAAGTCAAATCTTTATCGGAGGTGCGACTGCTGAAAAGATTAAATCAACATTTCTCTTGTGAATGTATTCAGGCATGAATAAAGAAAACAAAATTGAAGGAGATTGAGGAAATTGAAGAAAAATGGAAGGAGGATAAGAAGTTGTGTGAAAAAATATGGGAGATGTGCATGGTGGCATTTATAGAAGAAGCAAAGTATGCATACGCCAATGCATGTGGCACACACACACAGATGCACAGATGCATGCACTAATGCATGTGGCGCATACATGCATGCACTAATGCATGTGGCGCATACATGCATTGGTTTTGCATGCATGCATGCGCCAAGGCTCTGGACGCCTCATTTGATGTTTAGTTGGATGCGCCAGTTCAACTGACGCATAAGAAGGGAAAAGTGATTATTTTGATATTTTTTTTTTAAAAATTGATTATTTTGGAATTTAATTTGAAAAAAATGATTATTTAAAAAAAACGCCAGACTAGGAGTAAATTTTGAATCCATTTTACAACAGAACTTTTTTGACCCGATTATGTAAAACTTGAGGCCCGTTAGAGTCTATCTATTTAGATCCGATAAATCGTTTTGACAACTATAGTGTTATTGATATTGATTTGTATATCATTATTTTTGTTAATTAATATATAAAATTGAGATTAGTTGATATGCATGATTAATATAATTTTTTTTACACAATCAGTACATAATAACCATTCATATGTAATACTTTAAATATGATTAAAGTAAAAGTCAAATACTTATAAAAATTGACGTTTATAATTAACAATGTAAAACAATTTTACACTGGTATATACCAATTAAATTAAAAAAAAAATATAATTAAATTTATAACTATTTTTTTATTCAGTTAAAATGTTGGACTAAACAAACCATAACCGATAAGTCTTATCGATTGTCTCCAATTTAAGATTTAAAACATTTTCCAAAATTTAATTAATCCATTTTTTTTAATTATAAAACAAGGTTGCAACTAAACCAAAAAGAATCAAATAAAATGTTTAATACCATTTAACCCTCCTGTCATATATGTGAATTATGATTTATCCATGTAATTTTTTATTTTATAAAATTAATCTTGTCATAGAAAAATCTGTTTTAGATATTATAATTTTTTGTTGTTGTAAAACTAAACTTATATTATGTTGTTTTAGACTCTATTATTGTAAAATTAACCTTGCCATATGAAAATGCCTAGTTAGCGCGCCGAAATATTTTTTTTTTGTATTTTTATTTTTTTAATGACAGTTGTGGTGATGTGGATTTTCCTTATTTATAATTATTTTAAAATCCATTTCATATGTTATTTTAATTTTCACTATATTAAAGACGCAATAATTAAAATAATAACAAATTAAAATTATTGCAAAATCAATATTAAAAAACCTAGGTACTGATGGAAAATTAAGATACAATAATAGATCTATACGCAACAGATATAAAGTTCTTCAGACTTGTAGGAACCTTGAGGGTCAACAACAAATATAAGACGACAAATCGAACAAATAAAGACTCAAAAGAACACCGATATTTGTAACGTGGAAAACCTCTCAATATGAGAGTAAAAACCACGAATCATCCATACCAAAGAAATGACTCCACTATAATCAATTAAGGGTACAAGAGAGCCTTAAAGTGATTCACAAATTAGTGTTAACAACCGCAAATCACAAAACAAACTAACTTACAAATAAGAATAAAAAAGCTAAAAAATTTCCCAAATTTATAGCTTCAGTGAGAAGAATATAACTCTCATCTCAGACGTTACTTTGAAGTTATGAATGGTCAAAAGTTAGATATATATGTTACGAACTCGCCCTCCAAATTTGAGCTCGATCTGACGGTTAACGAATCAAGGATCGTCGATTTAGTGACACTAGTTACATAAAAACGGGAATGAATTTCTCTCTTCTTTTCTCTCTTTTGAAATCTTATTTTCTCTCTATCTACCTTAACCCTAATTTACTCCCCTCCATTTAAATAAATGAGATAAATGAGCTAATCATATTTAAGCCTTTATCCACATAGGAAGGAAGCTCAAACCCAACGAATCTCCCTCTCACAACTATCTGGAGGAAATTGCCAAACCAATAATATCATAACAAGCTTCAATTTTCTCTCTTGGTAATGCTTTAGTCATCATATCAGAATCATTATCATCTGTATGAACTTTAGCTAACTCCAACAACTTAGCATCCAAAATATCACATATCCAATGATACCTCACATCAATGTGTTTTGACCTATTATGAAAAGTCAGATTCTTACCAAGATGAATAACGCTTTGACTATCAACAAATAACACATATTTGTCTTGAACAAAATCAAGCTTCGACAATATTTTTTTTAACAATAGTAACACTTTGCATGATTTGGTAATTGCAATAAACTCAGCCTATGTAGTACACAGTACTACAGACTTTTGCAATCTGGATTGCCAAGCCACATCTCCCCATGAAAATTTAATCATATAGCCCGAAGTGGACTTTCCAGAATCAATGTCTTCAGCCATATCAGAGTCAGAGTACCCCACTAGAGTATGATTATCTTCTCCAAAACAAAGCCTCACAAAAGTAGTACCAGGAAGATACCTTAAAATCCATTTTAAAATATTACAATACTCTCTATCTGAATTTGACAAAAATCTACTGACTGTACCAACAACATATGTTATATCTGGTCTTCTACACACCATTACATACATCAAACTACCCACAACAGACGCATAAGGAACACATTTCATGTCAAATGCTTTATCTTCACTTGAAGGACTTTTATTAGAACTCAACTTGAAATGAGTAGCGAAAGGAGTGCTTATCGCCTTAGAACTCTCCATTTTGAATCTTTGCATCACTCTTTCGATATAATGTTCTTGTGACATCCAAAGTTTCTTCTCTTTTCTGTCACACATGATTCTAATGCCAAGAATCTGTTTAGCTGCTCCCATGTCTTTCATGGCAAATGAATCCCCCAATTGCTTCTTTAACCTGTTAATGTTAGAAATACTTTTCCCTACAAAAAGCATATCATCAACATATAATAACAGGATAACTAAGTTATTGTTAGAATTTTTTCTAACAAAGACACAATGATCTGAAGCAGTCTTCTAGTATCCTCGATCACACATAACAAACTCAAACTTTTTGTACCACTGCCTTTGAGCTTGCTTCAACCCATAGAAACTCTTTCTCAATCTACACACATGATCTTCTTTACCTTTAACTTGAAAACCATTGGGTTGTTTCATGTAGATCTCTTCCTCCAAATCACCATGAAGGAAAGTCGTTTTCACATCCATTTGCTCAACCTCTAAATCAAGAGTAGTAGCCAAACTCAACACGATTCTAATTGATGACATCTTTACAACAAGTGAGAAAGTATCATTAAAATCAATTCCCTTTCATTGACGAAAACCTTTCACTACTAATCTGACTTTATATCTTAGAGACTTAGAGTTGCTCTCATGTTTAACTCTATAAATCCATTTGTTTTCGAAATCCTTTTTCCCTTTAGGAAGCTTCACTAAATCATAAGTGTGATTATCATGCAATGATTTCATCTTATCATGCATTGCATCGATCCACTATTGATTTTCATCACTTTCCATGGCCCTTTGAAAACACCCGGGTTCACCCTCATCAGTCAAGGTCACATACTCATCAGAATTATACCTTATAGAAAGTTGTCTCTGCCTGTTAGACCGCCTAAGTTGAACTTGAGATGATTCTAGAGCTTCACCAAGATTATCATCCTGTGACATATCGCTCTCCCCTTCACCATCATTAGTTGGAATATTTACCTCATCTCCAAGTTGTTAATCATGAACATAATCATATGGCTCACCATTGTGATCATCACCACTAATAGCATCCAGATTATGACTAGGTAACCAAAATGGATCATCATTAGACATACTGATATCTTTCTTGGGTGTAGCCTTATCTACCTTATCAATGTCTTAAATAGTTTTGTCTACCATAAACACCACATCACGACTTCGAATAAGCTTCTTCCCTACAGGATCATATAACATGTAACCAAACTCACCTTGCCTATAGCCGATGAAGATACATTATTTTGACTTTGCATCCAACTTGGATCTTTCATCCTTTGGAATATGCACAAAAGCCTTACAACCAAAGACTCTCAAATGATCATACTTGACATTCTTTCCATACCAAATTTTGTTTGGAACTTCACTATTCAAAGCAACAATAAGAGTGAGATTAAGAACATGCTTTGTCGTGTAAAGTGTCTCGCCCTAATAATGATTAGGCAACTTAGCTTCAGAGAAAATACACCTTATCATATCAATTAATGTTCAATTTATCCTCTATGCTAAACCATTCAATTTATGAGTTTTAGGAGGAGTCTTTCAAGTGAAATACCATACTTCTTGCAATAGGAACCAAATGGTCCACAATACTCTCCACCACTGTCTGAACAAATACATTTCAGCTTGTCGCCTGTCTGCCTCTCAACCAAAGCATGGAATTCTTTGAACTTTTCCAACACTTGGTCTTTTGTCTTCAAGGCTTAAACCCATAGTTTCCTGGATCAATCATTAATAAAGGTAACAAAATAAATTGCACTAATAAAGGATTTTACCTTTAATGGACCACAAACATCAGAATGTACCAATTGAAGCAACTTTGACTTCTTTGAGGGAGGTTGTCTCTTGAAAGATACTCTAGTCTGTTTACCAGCAATGAAATGAGAACACTTCTCAAAATTTACATTCTTTAACCCAAGAAGAACATCCTTTTTAGCCAAAACATTAAGCCCATTTTCACTAATATGACTAAGTCTTCGGTGCCACAAAGATGCTTCCATGTCGATAGCATTCACACTATCTCTAGCAACCAAAGCTTTTGTCCAATACAATTTAGAAAGTTTTTCCCCTCTAGCCACAACTAAATTACCTTTGTTGAGTTTCCACTTTCCATAATCAAAGTGATTATCATAACCACAACCATCTAGCATATGCAAAGAGATCAAATTAAAGCAGACATCTGAAGCATGTTTGACACCTATAAGAAACAATTGCATTCCCATGTTGGTTTTCAACCAAACATCACCAACACCAATTACCTTAGATACACCGTCACTACCCATCTTCAACACTCAAAAATCTTCAGAAGTATAAGATGTGAAGAAACCCTTCCTTGGTGTAACATGTAATGTAGCACCACAATCAAATATTCACATGCTCTCGTCTGATACAAGATTAACATACTCATGATCACAGAGAATAACAAGACCATCAATAGTAACAATAGTAACATAATCATGATCATGATGTTCATGGTCTCTTTGTTTATACTTACCCTTCTTGCATTTGTTATCTCTTTTCCACTGATATCAATACTTCTGTACGTGCCCTGTTTTTGACAATAATGACACTCTAGATTCTTGTATCGTGACCTGGACTTACTTCTGCTATTCTCTCTACCACCCTTCGCTTCCTTTTTATGACTTTTCCCCTATTTTCAGTGACAAGTACATCGAGATGAGATGAAGAACCATGTGCCCTCATTCTCATCTCCTTATTAAGAATATCACCCTTAGTCGTTTCCAAAGAAACAACACCTCTTAGAGCAGAACTTTCGATAGAAACCCAAAACATCTCCCAAGACTCTAATAAAGATAGCAATATAAATAATCCCAAACGTTCATCATCTAATTTGACACTCATTCCTAACATCTGATCAAGGAGCCCTTTAAATTCACTAAAGTGATCTAAAATAGAAGTCCACTCCTTATACTTCAAACTTATGAAGCTATTTAACAATAATAGTTTATTATTCTCTGATTTAGAGGCATACACGGACTATATCTTCTCCCACAAAGTTTTTGCATGTGTCTCATTAGCAATATGATTATAAAAATTATCCTTTACATATTGTCGAATAAAACGAGATACCTGTTGATGTTCAAACTCCCACTCTTCATCAGACACATAATCCAGCTTTGCGAAACTAAAAATCGGTAAATGCAGTTTTTTCCATAAATAGTAAGTGTTTCATCTTACCCTTCCATAAATGGTAATTAGAACCATTCAACAATATCATCTTCATCTTTGTATTTGACTCCATCATTCAGATAAGTAAAATAGCCTTAACTAGACTTTGATACCACTTTGATGGGAAATTAAGATACAATAACAAACCAATACGTAACAAATATAAAATTTCTCAGACTTGTAGGAACCTTGAGGATTAACAACAAATATAAGACGACAAATCGAACAAATAAATACACAAAAGAACACCGATATTTTTAACATGAAAAATATCTCAATATGAGAGTAAAAACCACGAGTCGTCCATAGCAAAGAAATAAATCCACTATAATTAATTAAGGGTACAAGAGAGTCTTAAAGTGATTCACAAGCTAGTGCCAACAACCGCACATCACAAAGCAAACTAGCTTACAAATAAGAATCAAAAAGCTAAAATTTCCCCCAAATATACAACTTCAGTGAGAAGAAGATAACTCTCACCTCAGAAGTTATTTTGTAATTCTGAACGGTCAAAAGTTAGATATATGTGTTATGAACCTGTCCTCCGAATTTGAGCTCGACCCGACGGTTAATAAATTGTGGATTGTTGATTCAGTGAGACTGATTGTAAAAAAAATGAGAATGAGTTTCTCTCCGCTTTTCTCTCTCTTTGAATCCTTATTTTCTTTATATCTCTTTCAACCCTGAATTGATTATTTCCACTTAAATAAATGAGACAAATAGACTAAGCATGACAACGGGGCATGTCGGAGATGGTTTTTACATCCCCAAACTTAAACTCGAATCCCAAAATAATCCCCGTTCCCCGCCCCAATCTCCATCGGGGATGAAGAATTAAAATCCAAACCCGTCCCAAACTGGTTCAGATATCCCGATCCCACAACTATCTATTTAGTAAAATTAATTTTTTAATAAAAATATTTATTTTTCTAAAATCAAATTACATTACAAATAATAAAATATCAAAAAGTTTCATGCATATATTTCAAATATGTAAAATAATATATGCAAATCAAAATATTAAAATATTAATCATATATTTAACATTTTAAATTATTAAAACTAAAATAGTAAAATATATAATAAAGGAAACGGGTCGGATTCAGGGTGGGTACTAGTGTCGCCATTATCCGACCCGTCCCCATATTTTATAATCGGAAAAAATCCAAACCCAATCAAAATAGATTTTTCCCATCAAATTCGGGACGGAGTCGAATGGATACCCACAAATATGAATTATGTTGTCATGCCTAAAATAGACTAATCATATTTATGTTTTTCTCTACGGAGAAAAGGAACCAAATCTCAACAAATATTTGGATGAAAGGACGCAACCTTCACCACTAGGGGTGGACAAGAACCGTTCACCCGACCAAATCCGCCGGTAACCGAAAAAGAAAACCGAAATGGGCGGGTTCAAACGGTCTACCGGGTCAGTGATTAAAATATAGCAGTTTCAATTGGGTTTATATGGGCGGGTCGGGTTCAAAATTCTGAACCGCGGATACCCTAACCCGCCCAATTGAGATACCCTCCTAGGGTATTCCAGCAGCCAAAGTTCATTCTGTTCTCTCACTCACACCCAATACCAGTAAGCATTTTTTGTTCTCTCACTCACAGCCGCACCTCCATGAAAATATTCTAGCTTCAATTCTCAACATCGTTCCACCACCATCATTCACCACCCACCACCTTCAACTCTCACCACTCACCGCCCAATTTTCAATCCACGCGCCGCTTTCGGTTTCCGCTGCTTCCACACCTCAGCTCATCTTCCAATGCTTCGTGGCTCGCCGCTCTTTTCCGCCAACACACTCACCGCTAATTTCGTTCCGGTATGTATTCAATCACCGTTCACCAACCTAGGTTTTTATATACGGTGGAGTATGAGGTTTTTCGGATGATGCTCGGAAACGCACCGTAACGTACCTATGAATTTCATGTGGTTGATTGATTTTTGGAGTTTTAAACGTAACTATTATTCAATTTGTTGAAGGTTTTTTTGAAAAGGGTATGGTTGGTTTTTTCTTTTTTTGGTGAGTGTTGTTGAGTGCTAGGTGTTTGATATATTGTCTGAGAGAGAAATTGAAAAATGGGATCTGGTAATGAAGTTCATTCTGTTGGTGAGTTTAGTTTAGATGCTAAGTGGATTATAGATCCTAAACAATTGTTTGTTGGTCCTAAGATTGGAGAAGGTGCTCATGCTAAAGTTTATGAAGGAAAGTAAGTCAAACTTGTGGTTTTAGTTTTTTCTTTTTTTAGTCAATTTTGGGTTTTGAGTTCTTTTTATCATGTAGATTGTTGTTATTTGAAAAAGAATGAGTTTTGGTGCAAAGTTTGTTTTGATTTGATTTCCAAGTCTAAATTTATATGCTTTCCTTTTTTTCTAAATTTATATCCAATTTAGTATTCATGGTTTGTACTTAGAGCATGTGTGGATTGACTTATTTAAGCTTTTTTTTTTACATAAGCACTTGTGAGACTTTTTGGAGAGTTTATGAAAATAGCTTCTAACATGTCCATAAGCTGAAATTTTAGCTTATTTTCATAATAAGTTATTTTTGGCTTATTTGCATAAGCTCTTTAGTATAGCTTTTAAAAGAAACTTACAACTTATATGAAAACCGTTTTACTTATTTTATGTTTAGTTATAGAAATGGCTACACACAAGCACTTAGGTGACTTAATCTGTTTGGAGAAATGCACATTATGCATCTGTCGGATAGGATTGTTTGCTGAGTTATTTGTTGGATTTGCTGATTGCAGATATAAAAATCAAAATATTGCAGTTAAAATTATCAACAAGGGAGAAACACCAGAAGAGATTTCAAGGAGAGAGGCTCGGTTTGGTAGAGAGGTTGCAATGCTATCGAAAGTTCAACACAAAAATTTAGTCAGGGTATTTTTTCACCCTTGGAAATCTAAGTAGATTTTTTCCTTTAATTAGAATTGACAAGAGACTAATGTTAATAACAGTTACTCTAATCATGCTGTTAGCGATTAATGGAAAAAAATGTCTCATTGTTTGATGCCAGTTTATCGGGGCCTGCAAAGAACCTGTGATGGTTATAGTAACTGAACTTCTATTAGGTGGAACATTACGTAAGTATCTCTTGAGTAAGTATCTCTGAATTGTTCTTTATTCTCTGCAGGTTGGTGTTGTTTCTGATTATGACTTGTCTAAAGCAGAAAACAAGTAAGAGCTTGCACCATTTATTGCTTTTTTTCATACTTTAAGTGCTTTTCTTAGGACCTTTCAAATTGTTTTTACAAATTATCTTGTTGAACTTATAATTAAAAGTAAATTATGTTGGTTAATAAGCTGAAGTAAGTTATCCAAACATTCTTAAGTCATTGTAGAAATTCAGTGCATTTCATTTTCAACTCAAATAGCTATCATCTATTTTCATGTTATTTTATCTGTTAATGACTTTTTTCAAATAGCCAATTTTTACTTGATTTCTATTTTAAATTTTGCAACCTGCTTTTCCTTCAATTATGTTGATTATGGCTCCGTCATTTTTCAGTGATGGGTCAGCCTAATCAAACTATACCTACTCAATCTGTCATGAATGAAGTTGGTTCAACAGCAACAACTGAAGTTGTTGGAGCAGAATTAGTTAATACCCAACCTACAAAGAAGAGGAAAGCTAGTGCAAGTGGTTCTAGGCAATCATCTGCTTGTTGGGAGCACTTTATTAGATTACCAGATGACTTAGTTGATACACCAACTGCAGCTTGTAAACACTGCGACAAAAAATACCTATGTGACCCTAGGACTCATGGCACCACCAACATGAACCATCACATTCTAAAATGTGCAAAGAAGCCTAGAACCATTGATCCCACCCAAACTATTCTGACATACCCCTCTGCAGAAGGATCTAGTTTGGGTCATGTTAGCTCCAAATTTGACAAGCAAGCTTGTAGAAAAGCTTTGTCAATTTTTGTGGTTCTAGATGAACAACCATTTAGTGCAGTTGAGGGGGAAGGTTTTAAGTACTATTCTAAAGTAATGCAGCCCCAGTTTACTCTCTCATCTAGGCGTACAGTAGCTAGAGACTGTTTTCAGCTACACTTGGATGAGAAACAAAAACTAAAAGCCTTCTTTAAGTCTGACTGCAATAGAGTAGCACTTACTACTGATTGTTGGACTTCTATCCAAAATTAAAACTACTTAACCCTTACGGCACACTTTGTGGATAACGAATGGAACTATCAAAAGAGAATTATAAGCTTCACAGTTATTCCAAACCACAAGGGTGATACGGTAGGTAGGAAGATTGAAGAGGTGTTAAGGGATTGGGGAATTAGGAATGTGTCTACCATAACTGTTGATAATGCAACTTCAAATGATGTAGCTGTAGCATATTTGCATAGAAAAATATCAACTATGAATGGGATGATGGGGGATGGAAAATGTTTTCATATGAGGTGCGCTGCTCACATATTGAATTTGGTGGTAAATGAGGGTTTGAAAGATAAGCATTTGTCTATTACTAATGTTAGGGATGCTGTTAGATTTGTCAAGTCCTCACCTCATAGGGCAGCCAAGTTTAAAGAGTGCATTGAATTTGCTGGAATAACTTGTAAAAAACTAGTATGTCTCGATGTTTCAACTCGTTGGAACGCGACATATTTGATGCTTGAGGCTGCAGAGAAGTTTCAAGCTGCTTTTGATAAGCATGAGTATGAAGAGTCGAGCTATAGGGAGTTCTTTGGAAAAGGTAGTCCTCCTAGTAGTGATGATTGGGACATTGTTAGAGCTTTCATCTCTTTTTTAAAGTTATTCTATGAAGCAACTAATGTTTTTTCCACCTCTCAAAGTGTGAGTTTGCATAGTGTTTTTCACCAAGTGTCTGCGATGTATTGTGAGCTGAAGCAAGCTACTATGAACTTGAATGGTGTTTTTGCAAGTGTGGGTGGGGACATGATGGAAAAGTATAATAGATATTGGGGGTGTGCTACTAAGATGAACAAGTTGATTTATTTTGGAATCATTTTGGATCCAAGATACAAGTTGAGTTATATTTAGTGGACTTTTAAGGATATGTATGGAGTCGGATCTGTGTTTGCTACCGGGTTGATCAAATCTATAAAAGAGAGCTTACAAAAATTGTATGATTGGTATAAGCAAGCTTATGACCAAAATCATAATAGACAACCTCTTGGTAATGGTGAAAACAATGTTTCCAATGATGAAACAACAGCTGGTCGTCCTTCACTAATGGCTAGAGCCGATGCTTTTGAGCAACATTTAGAGGAATAAGACTCGATTGATCAACAAAATGAGCTTGAGGGTTTTTACTCTAGTAAGTGTGTCAAAAGGGATCCTAAATTTGACCTTCTTGTGTGGTGGAAACACAATTCAACACAATATCCTATTTTATCTACAATAGCTAAAGATATTTTTGCCACACCAGTGTCTACGGTTGCATCAGAAAGTGCCTTTAGTACGGGAGGGAGAGTCTTAGAAACTTATAGGAGCTCCCTAAACCCTGAAATGGCAGAGGCATTAATTTGCACCCAGAATTGGTTAAAGCCGTCTTTTACCTATTTCAAAGACTTGAACCTCATGGAAGATTTTGAGCTTTCCGAAGATATTATAGCAGGTAAAATTATTTTTAAAAATGTTATATCTTTATTTCATAATTGTTATATATTTCTAAAAAAATGTTTATTTCATTATTTTAGAATTTGAAGAAATTTCTTCTACAATAAGAAGAGGATCTTTACCGTCTCAGCCACAACCTTCTGGTTGTGCTTGAAAAATATGGAGGTATATTTACTTTATTAATTTGATTTATTTATTACTTTATTCCTTTTTAAAGCTTAATATTTTTCTTGTTTAATTTTTCAGTTCAACTATGTTTTTTGAAGTCATATGTGACTTATATTTTGTGACTACTCAATGGTCAAATAATATATATTTTGTCCTGTGGATTTTGGAGATATTCAAGCTAGCCAAATTTTGGTATGCATCAAACAATATATTATTGTATTAATTATCTATGTGGTTTTTTAGTTGGATTTACTACTAATTAATTATGAATTGAAGTTGGTAATGTCATGGTCGGTTGTCCATTAGTTATATGAAGTATTGCTAATTGTGTCAATAGAACATTTTGAGGCCATGCAGGAACAATTTAGAGCTAAGACATTTTTGATATATGTAGAACCTGTGTTTAGCAAAACAGGAGAAACAATTGGAGTAAACTATATGGGAATGGAAATAACAGATCAGGTAAAAAATTGTTGTTTTGGTTTTTGAAAGTACTTAATTAAGATCTTATTCTTCTTGTGAAGAGAATATTCATAATATTGAAAAAAATGCAGGTGAGAAAAAGAGAAAGAATGGCTAAGCTAAGGGAAGAAATTGCAGTTCAGAAAGCTAAGGAAACATAACTTAATAAAACCATTCACATTACAGGTTCGCTTAGTCATTCACGCCAAAACTTTTTTTTTTGTTCTTAATGCTGTTGAAGGGTGCTTAATTCTCTTTTGGTTGCTGCACATTTGTTTACTCATACTGCTGTCATTCTGGATGACGTTGCAAAGATTGCTGATTTCGATCTGTCGAATCAAGCCCCTGATGCAGCAACGCGTCTTCATTCTACCTGTGTTCTTGGAACCTTTGGTTATCATGCTCCAGAGTAAGTTATTTCTGAATGCCTAACTAATTTGTTTGTTTTTCTCAATGAGTATTAATTTGACTCCAAGTTGGTTTTTAAGGACTAACAATGACTTGATTTTTTTGTATGACAGATATGCAATGATCGGAAACCTCTCTTCAAAGAGTGATGTTTACAGTTTTGGAGTCATACTGTTGGAACTCTTAACCGGGCGTAAACCTGTTGATCATACACTGCCCCGAGGACAACAAAGCCTTGTGACATGGGTATGCTATCATTTTCTCTCTCTTTCTGTTAATGCCATAATGTCACCGTAAAAATCTTTACACTGTCGAATAATCATAATCATAAGATTATAAAAAACGTCTGACGTTAGTCATAGAAAGTTCTAAAATTAGACATATGATTTGTCGTGGTATATTGATATTGTAACGCTTTTTACACCGATCGACAGTGATTGGATTTTACACAATGTGATTGTTTGTTGATTGGATTTTATCAGGCAGCACCGAGGCTTAGTGAAGATAAGGTGAAGTAGTGTGTTGATGTTAGACTAAAGGGAGAGTACCCTTCCAAAGCAGTTGCCAAGGTAATTAAGTTTGTTATATTTTCAAGATGTAGATGAAATGTTGCTATTTAATGTAATTAACTTCATATTATGTAGTTTTCATTAATATGTTTCACTTGTTGTATTTTTGTAAAAGATGGCTGCTATTGCTGCACTCTGTGTTCAATATGAAGCCGAGTTTCGACCAAATATGAGCATCATCGTCAAAGCTTTACAGCCTCTAATGAATAATACATGTTCTGGCTTATCTTTTTGGGGTATTTCTCCATTACCAATTTAGTGGAAATTTCTCTAGGTTATGGCTGAAAATCTATCAGAAGAAGAGATTAAAGGTCTCAAGGCAATGTTTGCAAACATGGACACTGATGGTAGTGGCACCATCACCTATGAAGAATTGAAGACAGGTTTGGCTTGAATTGGATCAAGACTGTCCGAGACTGAAGTGAAGCAACTTATGGAAGCTGTAAGTCGTTACAAATCCGTTACAAAAGCATAACTAGTTGAACGCATGACTATTATCTTA
Organism: Lathyrus oleraceus; assembly: GCF_024323335.1. Lineage (NCBI taxonomy): Eukaryota > Viridiplantae > Streptophyta > Magnoliopsida > Fabales > Fabaceae > Lathyrus > Lathyrus oleraceus. The sequence continues at coordinate 262,794,800 of NC_066581.1, read as the reverse complement.
AACTCAACAAGAATTGTCTTACTTGTGAGTGGAAATATGTTGCTTTCTAATGGAGAAGACCAGACTCAGCTGCTGCCTTCAGAAACTGAAACTCAAGTTTCAAACTCTGATTCAGTTGAAGGGTTATTACCGGTTTCAAAAGTTTACAATGAGACATCTGAATGAACCAACCATGTGCAGATGTAATATAGACAATCAACTGTTTGATATACTTTCAAAAGTTCTCTTGTTTCTCATGTATTTTGAGTTTTTGTATATGATACAGTGGTTGTAATTTATTAATTTCTTTTTAAGGTCTGTGTGGAAGTAGCATAACAGTTGTTATTTTGGATTGAAGTTTTTGATACTTTGAATTGATTTTGAATCTAAATTATAGTAATTTGTAGCTCAAAATATTATCAAAATGTATTATTGGGCTCAAAATAATATCAACCAAATAAAACCGATTAAACCGATTGCATAACCCGCAACCCGTCATAACCCAACCCGTCCAAACCGATTACAAAAATGGGCGAAAATAGGCTTATATGGCTTAACCGCGGCTTGGGATGGGTGAGGCTTTTGGGCCCGAAACCGCCCAACCCGGCCCGTTGTCCAGCCCTACCACTATACAATTAAGACTTTATTAAATGTTTGACAAATCAAATCATATTATAAAATTTTAAAAATAATATATATATATATATATATATATATATATATATATATATATATATATATATATATATGTATAAAGTTCGGTTAAAATGTTGGACTAAGTAAACCATAACCGGTAAGTCTTATCGATTTTATCTCCAATTTAAGTTTTAAAACATTATCCGAAATTTAATTAATCCAAATTTTTTCTTTATTATAAAACAAGGTTGCAACTAAACCAAGCCAAATAAAATAAAATATGGATGTAATATTATTTAAAAAAGGGGTGCAATTAGTAAACCCCTACGTTACGTGAGAAATTAACTCTCTCACACAACCCTCGCTTCGCTGCCTTCAAGCAGCAGTAGTGATCAGCACGAAGAAACAGCCCTCACAAGTCACAACACATTGAAAACCACCGTAACCAACCATATACTAACCACCCTCTGCTTCTTCAGTTATTACTCATCCGTTATTTTTTCCCCTTATCTCTCTCTTTGATGGCCGGAATCCGTTTGCAACCGGAGGACTCCGACGTCTCGCAGCAAGCGCGAGCTGTTGCCCTCTCCGCCGTCGATCTGGTCTCCGACGACGACCGCTCCATCGCCGCTGACTCATGGTCCATCAAGAGCGAGTATGGAAGCACTCTCGACGATGATCAGCGCCATGCTGATGCCGCCGAAGCTCTCTCCAACGCCAACCTCCGTGCAACCTCAGACTATAGGTTCTATTCCTCCTCACCTCTCTTCATCTCTCTGTCTTTTAACTTTGAACGAGTAAAGGTAAATAAAACGAGATTGTATCAAATGAATTGAAATTTGCGTTTCGTCAATTGCTAATTTGTGAAGCATGACTGAGTCAATTTCCGATTCGTTGATTGATTGCATTTCTCGCTATTTTTTTTATGTTGTTGTTGTTTTTAATCTTATGAGATCGCGAATTCCTAAATATGCTTAGGCTGAGAGTGCAAACCGTTAACATTACTATGATTAGGTTTTTGGATTTTAGTTTTAGGAGAAGCAAGGTGTAGTACATAGTTAAGATCTGGTTTATTTGGTTGCTCGCATTTCCAAAATTTACTGAGGTTAAGGTGGTTTATATTTGAAGTTGACTGGTAATGTATGGATCTGAGTTGTAGACGTGTGAATTTTGGAATTTAGAATTTGCTTTGGGGATTGACAATCGGGAACTTGTATTTCTATGCTGGAACTTGTGAAATGAGTTGAATGAATGAATCTGAATCATTATACTTAAAATTTTTGTGTGTGCAGTTCTGACAAAGATGAACCTGACTCTGAAGCAGTTTCATCAATGCTGGGATTTCAGAGTTACTGGGATGCTGCATATACAGATGAGCTTACAAATTTTCGTGAACATGGTCATGCTGGTGAAGTTTGGTAAATTTATTTTCGTGAACACATGCGTGATTTATATGGTTTTTTGTGCAGAGATTTTCTTTGATTTTAAGTTATCAAATGTTTTACTGATATTAATCTAATTCTATATCATCTATTTGTATTTGTAGTCAGTTTTTTTCCTTCGAAAAACATGTTTTCAGCAATTTGGGCTTAGAATATTCAAATCAAAACATTTCTGCTTTTAATCTTCAGTTATTAGGTGAATTTACGGACTAGAAACAATACTTGATGGTGGGTAATGATTAGTTTTGTAGGCATTTCTTGGAGAGTATTATTAATTCATATTATTATTTTGATATGATTTGATTATTTAAACATAAACAAATGGTCGGATTAGACTTCTAAAAATAAGAAACTATTCGAGCTTCTATTTGATGAACTTTTCAGAATCAGGATTTCTTCATTGCTTATTTTGCTTTCCTAGCTTGTTGTACTCGTTATTCAGTTTCCCATCGAAGGTACTCCCCCTTAATTAAATGATTACTATACACTTTTCTACCTTTCAACATGAAGTAATGTTGGAAGAATAAAAAGGATTATGCAAAGCTTTAGAATGTACGCTGGCTTCCTTGCTTTTCCTAGATCAGAAACTTAGTTTGATCAGTGTGGTACCATTTAAACATTCCTATTATTATCTATGGAGTTGATACTCAGTTTGAGGCCGTGTTATTAATAGCGGATTGCCATGACAGAAATTCGATATGAGAAATATCAGATCTCCAGAAAATAGCAGATAGCATAGCAGATGCCACAGCGCGTTGAAACATAAATAAATTTAGTAATTGACATGAAACTCAAAATTTCAATATTTCAAACAACTAATAAAGCATAAAGCATAGTTGCATACACTGTGCGGATTACCTTCTTTTTATTTTGAGCCAGTGAATTATGTCTTTACCTAAGTACTGGTAGTGAAGTCTCATTGCTTTAGGTATTATGTATAATGCCAGTAATCGACTCACCACTTCATATATGGTAATTTTTTAATGTTTTTTTAAAGTTTGGCCACTGCTAAAACATACAACTCCGCTATTCATTATGTACCGGTATAACCGATATATGAAAACGCGCCTCTATACTGCAAATAGCGGAGACGACATATCGTATCAGCTATACCGGTTTTTTAACAACACTGGTTTGAGGAGAATGCAAACTTCAGGTTGACATTAAGATTTCAGGGTTTTAAAACGCCGCATTGCTTTATATAATGTTTAGACCTCTTCAATTCCTTTTAGAAGTCAGTCCATGTATTGGATCTTTTATGGAAAAGTGAGGTAAATATATTGTGACGCGGTAAGAATAATTTTCTGTATAAGAGATGTCAAATGAACATTTTATATTGATGATGATGAACCTTGACGATTTGTGAAATTGTTGGAAATGGTACATTCTTAATATTTTCATTGAAAATTGTTCAGCTGTTACATTTTGTGCTGTTAATTTTCATCTTTGTAGGTTCGGCGATGATGTGATGGAGGTAGTTGCATCTTGGACAAAGACATTGTGCATTGACATTTCTCAAGGTCGCATTCCAAATCATGTTGACGATGTTAAGGAGGAAACTGGTGAGCTAGGTGATAAACTTTTGTCTAGTTGGAATGTACTTGACATTGGGACTGGCAATGGTTTGCTTCTCCAAGAATTAGCTAAACAAGGGTATGGTTTCACTTTTTATCCATGTTAATTGTTTGTAATATACTGTGTAAATATTAAAAAATTATACTTAACTATAATCCATTGTTTCACTTATCCAATTTCTGTCCAACATTATCTCCCACTCCCTGTCTCTCACAACAACTACAAAAAATGTGTCAATTCTCATTCAATTTGCACCAAACCTATATATGTGCATACTTCAAATAAAATTGAAGGATAACTTCAGTGTGGAAAAAGTGATAAATGATTTATATCAAATAACTTTTAAAATATATGGAAGTTTTAATTAATTAAGGGAATTAGCATATTAGCTCATGGTTGTGCATACCAGTAATAAATGATTTATATCAAACAACTTATAAAATATATATTAATTACTTAAGGGAATTAGCATAAGCTCATGGTTGTGCATACCAGTGAAGCTATGAGCCTACAAAGTTGGGAATTTTCTACTTAAAAAGAGTTCAGGCATGTTTATTTTTTAATAAAAAAATAAATCATTAAAAATGGAAATGTTGGAACATGTAATTTTCTGGCTAACAATTAGACTTAATGCCCTTCCATTTCCCCCCTCAATTTATACCGTTAAATTTACTGGAGCACCTACAACTTGCAGGTGCCAGATTGCTTATACATCAAATTATGCTCTACTGACAAGTTATTAAAGCTCAGATTATCGGGGCATTTTCCATAGAAGACATTGAATGGAAAATATATAAACTTGGGCATAAAAACGTAGTTTCGGAAAAAGAGGAAATCATGTTTGGCGGCTTCTCCCTGGTTGCTTACATCCAAAATTTCCCCAGAATTTTACTCAAATTAATTTCCAATTTCAAAATTTTTACTGATACCTATTTCTCTTGCTCGCATGGCGTTAGTATAGAAAAATAAAGAAATGAAGACACAAAGAACTACTGAAAGAAAGGCTGCATATATATAACTTTATTGTTTTTCTAGGAATGGAACTGCCCTTTGTTCAGTCTTTAAATCTTGCATATTTTGAATATTGATTGTGGAGAGATATTTGCATTTATTTTTTTATAGTATTACAAACACCTTATTGAGCAAACTTTTGGTATCTTCTCAGGTTCTCTGATTTAACTGGAACTGATTATAGTGAACGGGGCATCAACCTTGCCCAAAGCCTTGCTAACCGTGATGGGTTTCCCAACATCAAATTTTTGGTATGTTCAACTTTCAGAGTCTGTGCACACGTGTATGCTCTTGCCTGTGTTAAATACATAATTTTGTCTCTTTTCTTCTCATGTAGCTTAAAGGCAGGAGGTTGCCCGTATCTAAGCTCGAGTAGCAGCATGTTAGACATGATGTTGTAAATGTGCTTTGCTTTGTTAAAATGTTTTATCCACCTTTTTTTTTTTTGCGGCGAGACTCGAATTAATGCTAGATCACCTCACGTTTTTGGTTATATTTGATTAAAGCAGAACTCTCGAATCTTCAACAAGTTTTTGGTTATATTTGATTAAAGCAGAACTCTCGAATCTTCAACAAGTTTTCTTATGTATGTCAATTAACTTGGGATAAGATCAAGCAATTGACATATATTTAGTACAAAAGTCATGGCCTTTTGTATGGGAATCTTTTTTACATTAATCTCATTTTCCATTTATGTTTTATGTTTTGCTCTTTTGTTTAGGAGGATTAGTTCTTGATCTTTTTAATTCTCTCTTTTTCTCAATAAGCTGTTTCTTCTTTGAGTGAGTGTAGTAGATTTACGCTTTTTTCTCACTTTCATATTCATTCATGCTGAACAACCCTGTGTAAATAAGAAAACGAATCTGAGTTTATGAACTAAAGTTTGTGTTTGCAGTAATCATATGACCAACCTCGATGCCCCTTTAGGAATATTCTTATCAATCTTTATTGAGTATAGTAACTTCTGGTTGCAAGTAACATAATTATCTCACCTGCATCATGGGATTTTCAGCATTGTCAGGCATGATGCAACCTGATACATCTCAGGCTACCTGTCCTAGGCTCAAAATGGGCATTGCCTCAAATGTGATGTGAATGAATCATGTGATTTTCATAACACTTTCTGAACTTCTATTTTACATTGGAGTTTATTATATGAATTGCTTGGAAATTGCAATAAAAGAGAAATGAATTCATATTGTGTTTGACATCGTTTTAACTCTTAAATGGAAGCCTTTTTTTTCTTTATCACCTTTTCCCCCTGTTTCGTAGTATATGACTACTTGCATTCATTATTAGCCTTTAACTTGTTAGGCATGCCCTATTTTGTATGCAATACATATCTATCCTTACGTTATTGCAACATCTAACAGAGATACATTGATTTAACTGTTTAAAGGTTGATGATGTCCTTGAAACTAAGTTGGAACAAGTGTTTCAACTTGTCATGGATAAAGGGACACTTGATGCTATTGGATTGCATCCTGATGGTCCTGTCAAGAGGTAAGAGAAAGTACTATCTTATCCATGGTTCTGTCATAATTCTATCGGATGATGTTATTTGGTTTTGTAAACCCATGTTACACATTTCTTTCCCACTCGCTACTTTGTTCTCCATATAATCTTCTGCTGGTTGCTTTCTTATTTTCAGAATGATGTATTGGGATTCTGTTTCAAGTCTGGTTGCTTCTGGTGGAATACTTGTAAGTACTTTTGAACTTGTTCTTGTCCAAGGTTAATATTAGATTTAGTCATTAAAAACAATGTTGGATTGCCCATGCTTTAATTATCTACCAAATAGTTGGCACTCGTGTCATGAATTTTGCATATTACAAAGTGGGAGTCCTTTGTTCTTTGCAGTAGAAGTTGTGGTTATTTTATTTTATGCCGTTAATTGATTATTGATGCTTATGCACTTGCCATCTTTCTCCCGTGCCGTGTTCATGACACTTGCTATCCTTTCTGACTTTCCTTTGTATTATGTAATGTAAGGTGATCACATCTTGCAACAGTACGAAGGATGAGTTAGTACAAGAAGTGGAAAGTTTCAACCAAAGAAAAAATGCTATCGCCCTGGAACTTGAGGTAGCCAAGGATGATGAATCATGCAGAGAACCTCTATTTCGATATGTTAATCATGTCCGTACATATCCAACATTCATGTTTGGTGGATCTGTAGGCTCCCGCGTTGCCACAGTGGCATTCCTTCGGAAGTGAAGCCTGCCCTTTTACCCTCATGATTTTAGGTGTCTTTGGTGAATGGTTTGATGATTTGTGTAGTTAGACACATGTGTTGAGCTTCTGGTGATATGTTAGTGTCGAATAGTAAATATTTTTCTTATTTATGTGGCAGTGAATTTTCCTCCCCTTTTGTTTGGGTGAATAGTTGTAATGATCAATTTCCTTAACAAATGGAGTCAAGGGAAAAGGACAGTTAGTTCAGTGAGGCAAAATATTATTTCACTCGAGTTTTTTTGTGTGGCAGTAATTACAAATTTACAATGTGCTTATCTTTTTAAACAAATTGGAGTTCTCCGAGTTGGTTGATGTACTAGATGAAATGCATCTCACCTTAAATCAGATAGCTTAAGTGACGGGTTAGCACTGCCAACTATAGATCAACTGGGTTGAGTTGGCTGATAGATAGTGTACTAACCACTAGGATTTAAAAATAAAGTGAACATTATAAAAATTTAATTTTCTTGTTGATATCCAAATTATGATGTGTGTATTCGCTAAAAGTATAATAGATGACAATTCCTAGTTGTGTAGAGTTGTTTGAGAGTTTTAGGATTGTTATGTACACTGGTGTTTTATAAGTCAATTAAATGTGCTTTTCAATCTTAGGGTTGAGGTATTAATAAGAGTCTCTTGGATTTGGATCTTAGATTCCAAGTAATAGCACCACTATCTTTTAGGAGTGTGGGAAATGAGTGATTATTCTCAAATTTAATCGGAGAATACGTCCCTTATCTTTGACAACCGCCTATAATGTTAATGGGTGTGGACATTTCGCTCCACATGTTTTCGCAACTGGGTGAGTAACCTAGTTAAAGGGAGATAGTTTAAGATGACAAATGCTCGTTAGTATAAATCAGCGCATATTGGAATCAAAGGGCGACAAGTAGCCATGCTTTGGGTGATGGGTGTATAACACTTGTTCTTGGTGAATATTGCACTGTCTCATGAGTATTCCTTGTTAAGGACAAATTGATTTAGTATTTAGTATTATACCCATTTGCGAAGTTTCAAGTGAAGTTCCTTAGACGAGACTTTAAGTTGAGTCTCTTAAGTGAAACTTTAAGTTGAAGCCCTCAAGAGAGATTTTAAGTCGAGTCCCTAAAAAAAGACTTTAAGTTGAGTCTCTCCTAAGAGATTTTAAGTTAAGTCTCTCATGAGAGACTTTAAGTTGAGTCCCTCAGGGGACACTTTAAGTTGAGTCCCTCATGTGAGACTTTAAGTTGATCCTCTCTGGAGAGACTTTAAGTTAAGTCTCTCAGGTGAGACTTTAAGTTGATTTCCTTAGGTACAAATTTTAGTTGAGCTTCCGGACGAGACTTTAAGTTAAGTTTCTAAGGAGAGACTTTAATTTAATTCCCTTTGAAGAGACTTTAAGTGAGTCTTCTAGGAGAGAGTTTAAGTTGAATCTTTCAGGAGAAACTCTAATTTGAGTCCCTCAGGCGAGATTTTAAAAGTCCCTCATCCGAGACTTTAAGCTGAGTCACTAAGGCGAGACTTTAAGTTAAGTATTCCAGATGATACTGTAAGTTAATTCACTCAGGCGAGACTTTAAGTTGAGTTCTTCTAGAGAGACTTTAAGCTGAGTCGCTAGAAGAGAATTTAAGTTGAGTCCCTTAGGAGAGAGTTTAAGTTGAATCCCTAAGGAGTGACTTTAAATTGATTCTCTATGGCGAAAATTTAAATTGAGTTTCTTAGGCGAGACAGTTAGTTGAGTCCCCCTGGCGGGACTTTAAGTTGAGTCCTCCAGATAAGACTTTGAGTTGAGTCTCTCAAGCAAGAATTTAAGCCGAGTCCTTCTGGAGAGACTTTAAATTGAGTCTCTTAAGCGAGACTTGAAGTTGACTTCCTCATGCGATACTTTAAGCTGAATCGCTCAGGTGAGACTTTAGGTTGAACACCTCGGGAGAAAATTTATGTTGAGTCCCTTAGGTGAGATTTTAAATTGATTTATTCAAGCAAAACTTTAAGTTGAGTTTCCCAGTCGAGACTTTAAGTCGAGTTTCTAATGCAAGATTTTAAATTGAATCCCTCTAGGGATACTTTAAGTTAAGTCCCCTAGGCGAGAGCTCAAGTGAAATTCCTCAGGAAATACTTTAAGTTAGTCCCTCTAGTGATACTTTAAGTTGCGTCTTTCAGATGCTACTTTGAGTTAAGTCCATAAGGCGATACTTTAACTTGAGTCCTTCTGGAGAGACCTTAAGCTGAGTCTCCTAGAAGAGATTTTAAGTTGAGTCTCTCTGGTGAGACTTTAAGTTGAGTCCTTAAGGTGTGACTTTAAGTTGAGTCCCCCTAGCGAGACTTTAAGTTGAGGTTCTCACGCAAGACTTTTATTAGATTCCACCAGGAGAAACTTTAAGTTGATTCCTCCATACGCGACTTTAAGTTGAGCCTCTCAAGCAAGAATTTAAGTCGAGTCCCCCTAGTGAGACTTTAAATTGAGTCTGTCAAGTGAGACATTAAGTTTAGTCTTGCAGGTGTTAGTTGTAGATTTACGTGTCAGGTTTTTGTTATCGTATCCACAGGGATTGTAAGATATCACCGCCGTTCGATGGTTGTATTAATTCTAACTCAATGTAACAATAAGGTTTTGGTTGGTTGTCACGTTATCTTGCATAAAAAGGTAATAAATTGCGGTAAAAGTTATGGTTTGAATAAATGAGAAATATTGCCAAAGTTAGGGTTCGATGATCACTTTGCATGTATTTGTTCGGTCAACAATCTTATAAACTCCTTTAGATGATAAATTATTTCACAAGGTCCTCCCAATGTGTTTCTCTCGAACACACATTGTGAGTTTTCCCATTTTGATCCATTGTTTCTCTCGAACACAATCTATCAAAATGACAACTTTTTGGTTCAACCTTATGGTGAACAAAATCATTCATTACTATCTCTAGCTAACAAACAAGATTGGATGAAAACCTAGGTCAAGAGTTGGTAAACATCTCTCGATCATAAACCAACACAAAGAGTTTTAAATAGAAACAAAGTTTTCATCATATATTCACCATTAAAGAGTTTACACATGAAGATCCTTACATTTACACACAAAGCTAGTAATCACCTACATCTAACCTTGACAAATGGAGGACTTAGCTACTCATTTTCATGGTAGCTTGGTCGGCAAGTTTCGGAAGAAGGTTGATCAACATCCAAGTCGGATAATCGATATTGGATGGGAATCCACCTTCTTTTTGTAGAAGATGGTTACAAGATGAAGAGAAATGAAAACTAGGGCATAAAAGCTCCCAAGAACAATGCTGTAAAAATATCTAACAAAAGTACAAAAGTGGAAAAATGAGGTAAAAACTAGGTATGGTGCTCAAAAGTGGCACCTGCTACTTATAGAGTAGTACTGGGCTGTCATGCTCGCTAGGCGAGCAGAAAGGCTCGCCTAACGAGGGTCTAATTGTGGCACACAAGGCACCTGTGCCCAGAGAAACAGGGTCTGTTGAACTGTCATGTTCGCCTAGCGAACAAACCTTCGCCTAGCGAAGGACATGCTCCAACCTTCGCCCCAGCGAGGTTGAGAGGTTTTGCTACTGGAATGCTCGTTGGGGACTCGCTAGAGCTTCGCCTAGCGAGTGAGTGCTGGCTGCGCTTTCCACCAAAACTGAACGAACTCGCTACCACCTTCGCTATCAGCTCGCCTGGCGAATTTATTGACATTTTACTGGAGCTTTTCGCTGGGCGCTCGCCTAGCGAGCAGGCTTCGCCACAGCATTCGCCTAGCGAGCATGATGATGAATGCTTGTTTTTCTTTGGTTCCTTTGCCAACTTTCTTGTGTCTTAAATTTCAATTATTTCATGCCTTCTTCCTGCACAATAACACACAAATCAAAGGCACCAAGCTTGTTTATCAATGTAATGCATTTCATCTAAAACAAAGGTGATTTAGACAATTTTAACAAGGAAATAGAGTGAAAGATGCCCACATATGATAGCTCAAATAAGCACTTTTGGGCATCTAACAACTCTCCCCAACTAGATTCTTGCTTGTCCTCAAGCAAAGTATGCCTCTTGAAGGACAAGAGGATTTGCTTTAAGAAAAAGGTTTCTCCGAAGTTGGATAAACGGCTCAAACACAAGCGAAATCCGCATATACAAGTTTCCAACGGTTCGAATAAAATAATACACAAGAACTAAAACTTAAATAGCAATGCAAAATATTTATCTACCTACAACAATACTATTCTGAATGAATCATCCTATCTCTCCTCTTCGAATAAGGAATGAAGATTTTACGCGTTTGCAACCGCGGGAATAATCTCACTCTCTAACAAACAATGAAGAAATCAAATAGATTCATACAATGTCTAACAATTATAAATGATACTGTGGAAGCATAAAGATCACTAAGGGCTTTTCGGTTGAAGCTTGGTTAGGTTAACAAACAAGGGTCATTTCTAAGGCCATTGAAACGAAAGTGCCGATGCAAAAGAGACATTCACAGTATTATTCACACATGTCGACTTTGTTTCATTTGTTTCTTATTTGAAACCTTTACAACACATATTCCACAACTCAATTTTTATTTTTCACAATTTTTCTTCCAAGCAAGCATTCATTTTCAATCTTTCTATTTTTGTTCTTTTCTTTCACATCAAATATACAAAACAGATGTTTCTTTTCTATATTTTCTATACATATATTTTTTTATGCTTGCTCGGTTTTTCTTTTCTTTTTCAAGAGTTGTGGTACTTACCGATTCTTTTTCGTTCTCCCCAACTTATTTCTTACACACCCTAAGTGAATGCTCTTAACTTTTTACGGCAAAAGAACAATAATCAAGATTTTCCGGGTTGTAAAAAAAGATTTTTGAGATCTCGCTTTATTTCAAGCAGAGATTCAACTGTTTAAGCTCAAAGGGGTTAACAAATACTCTCTCTGCTCACAGGTAAGTTGTTTTTGGATGTAGTTGTGCTCGAAAGAAAACAAGTGCCTTGATCATTTCTAATTGCTTCCTCAATTTCACAATAATAAAAGACAAAGCATGAATCACATGAATCAACAAAATTTATTAGAATCCAGCATTTAAGTGTACGATGGAGGTTTCCTCACAATTTGTGGTTTTAAGTTCTAGATGAAACATTCATTTTATTATGTTGCAAAAAGACAATATTCAATTTACCAAAAAGAGTAAAGTTCCTAATGCATTCTAAAATTCTAGCCGGAGGTAACTATGTACCTTAGCTTCATTCACTTGTTTATTCTTATCATTGCCATCCAAGCTCGGATGCACCTTCATTGGGTACTTCTTGAGGAGCAACCAATCTAGAAGGTTTGCCACTTAATCACCCAAAAATTTATTAAACAAACAAAATTAAAAACAGAAATAAATAACATTAACTGAAAATATAAATTTGTTCATGGGGGACAAAACACCCCAATAGTACAACACCAAAGTTAAGATACAAAATCCGAAAATACAAATAAAAATAACATAAAAACTGAAAAGTACAAAAACTTAACCCTCTAAGGGCTCAGGACTCCTCCTCGCTACCGGCATCAGAACCGGTAGCCTCATCATCAACATCATCATCATCATCATCAGCATCAGCGCCCACCCCCTCACCATAGACAGGCCTGTCCACAGGCCAGTTGGCGTTAAGCAGAAACTGCTCACGCGCCAACAATGCCTGAGCACCGGTGGGGTCATTTCCTTGCAGTTCCAACCTCTGCATACAGTTGTGCATATCTGTCATGGCTCTCTGGGATGCCGCCATCCACTCAAAACTGTAATCGCACACAGCTCGGAGGTAGGGATCAAGTCCAGGAGTAGAAGTACTAGGACCATCAGAAGCCCTGGTACTCCCCGGCAACGGCGCCATTTTGTTAGTTGTAAATTTACGTGTCGGGTTTTTGTTATCGTATCCACAGGGATTGTAAGATATCACCGCCGTTCGATGGTTGTATTAATTCTAGCTCAATGTAACAATAAGGTTTTGGTTGGTTGTCACGTTATCTTGCATAAAAAGGTAATAAATTGCGGTAAAAGTTATGGTTTGAATAAATGAGAAATATTGCCAAAGTTAGGGTTCGATGATCACTTTGCATGTATTTGTTCGGTCAACAATCTTATAAACTCCTTTAGATGATAAATTATTTCACAAGGTCCTCCCAATGTGTTTCTCTCGAACACACATTGTGAGTTTTCCCATTTTGATCCATTGTTTCTCTCGAACACAATCTATCAAAATGACAACTTTTTGGTTCAACCTTATGGTGAACAAAATCATTCATTACTATCTCTAGCTAACAAACAAGATTGGATGAAAACCTAGGTCAAGAGTTGGTAAACATCTCTCGATCATAAACCAACACAAAGAGTTTTAAATAGAAACAAAATTTTCATCATATATTCACCATTAAAGAGTTTACACATGAATATCCTTACATTTACACACAAAGCTAGTAATCACCTACATCTAACCTTGACAAATGGAGGACTTAGCTACTCATTTTCATGGTAGCTTGGTCGGCAAGTTTCAGAAGAAGGTTGATCAACATCCAAGTCGGATAATCGATATTGGATGGGAATCCACCTTCTTTTTGTAGAAGATGGTTACAAGATGAAGAGAAATGAAAACTAGGGCATAAAAGCTCCCAAGAACAATGCTGTAAAAATATCTAACAAAAGTACAAAAGTGGAAAAATGAGGTAAAAACTAGGTATGGTGCTCAAAAGTGGCACCTGCTACTTATAGAGTAGTACTGGGCTGTCATGCTCGCTAGGCGAGCAGAAAGGCTCGCCTAGCGAGGGTCTAATTGTGGCACACAAGGCACCTGTGCCCAGAGAAACAGGGTCTGTTGAACTGTCATGTTCGCCTAGCGAACAAACCTTCGCCTAGCGAAGGACACGCTCCAACCTTCGCCCCAGCGAGGTTGAGAGGTTTTGCTACTGGAATGCTCGCTGGGGACTCGCTAGAGCTTCGCCTAGCGAGTGAGTGCTGGCTGCGCTTTCCACCAAAACTGAACGAACTCGCTACCACCTTCGCTATCAGCTCGCCTGGCGAATTTATTGACATTTTACTGGAGCTTTTCGCTGGGCGCTCGCCTAGCGGGCAGGCTTCGCCACAACATTCGCCTAGCGAGCATGATGATGAATGCTTGTTTTTCTTTGGTTCCTTTGCCAACTTTCTTGTGTCTTAAATTTCAATTATTTCATGCCTTCTTCCTGCACAATAACACACAAATCAAAGGCACCAAGCTTGTTTATCAATGTGATGCATTTCATCTAAAACAAAGGTGATTTAGACAATTTTAGCAAGGAAATAGAGTGAAAGATGCCCACATATGATAGCTCAAATAAGCACTTTTGGGCATCTAACAACTCTCCCCAACTAGATTCTTGCTTGTCCTCAAGCAAAGTATGCCTCTTGAAGGACAAGAGGATTTGCTTTAAGAAAAAGGTTTCTCCGAAGTTGGATAAACGGCTCAAACACAAGCGAAATCCGCATATACAAGTCTCCAACGGTTCGAATAAAATAATACACAAGAACTAAAACTTAAATAGCAATGCAAAATATTTATCTATCTACAACAATACTATTCTGAATGAATCATCCTATCTCTCCTCTTCGAATAAGGAATGAAGATTTTACGCGTTTGCAACCGCGGGAATAATCTCACTCTCTAACAAACAATGAAGAAATCAAATAGATTCATACAATGTCTAACAATTATAAATGATACTGTGGAAGCATAAAGATCACTAAGGGCTTTTCGGTTGAAGCTTGGTTAGGTTAACAAACAAGGGTCATTTCTAAGGCCATTGAAACGAAAGTGCCGATGCAAAAGAGACATTCACAGTATTATTCACACATCTTGACTTTGTTTCATTTGTTTCTTATTTGAAACCTTCACAACACATATTCCACAACTCAATTTTTATTTTTCACTATTTTTCTTCCAAGCAAGCATTCATTTTCATTCTTTTCTTTCACATCAAATATACAAAACAGATGTTTCTTTTCTATATTTTCTATACATATATATATATATATATATATATATATATATATATATATATATATATATATATATATATATATATATATATATATATATATATATATATATATATATATATTTTTATGCTTGCTCGGTTTTTCTTTTCTTTTTCAAGAGTTGTGGTACTTACCGATTCTTTTTCGTTCTCCCCAACTTATTTCTTCCTCACCCTAAGTGAATGCTCTTAACTTTTTACTGCAAAAGAACAATAATCAAGATTTTCCGGGTTGTAAAAAAAAGATTTTTGAGATCTCGCTTTATTTCAAGCCGAGATTCAACTGTTTAAGCTCAAAGGGGTTAACAAATACTCTCTCTGCTCACAGGTAAGTTGTTTTTGGATGTAGTTGTGCTCAAAAGAAAACAAGTGCCTTGATCATTTCTAATTGCTTCCACAATTTCACAATATTAAAAGACAAAGCATGAATCACATGAATCAACAAAATTTATTAGAATCCAGCATTTAAGTGTACAATGGAGGTTTCCTCATAATTTGTGGTTTTAAGTTCTAGATGAAACATTCATTCTATTATGTTGCAAAAAGACAATATTCAATTTACCAAAAAGAGTAAAGTTCCTAATGCATTCTAAAATTCTAGCCGGAGGTAACTATGTACCTTAGCTTCATTCACTTGTTTATTCTTATCATTGCCATCCAAGCTCGGATGCACCTTCATTGGGTACTTCTTGAGGAGCAACCAATCTAGAAGGTTTGCCACTTAATCACCCAAAAATTTATTAAACAAACAAAATTAAAAACAGAAATAAATAACATTAACTGAAAATATAAATTTGTTCATGGGGGACAAAACACCCCAATAGTACAACACCAAAGTTACGATACAAAATCCGAAAATACAAATAAAAATAACATAAAAACTGAAAAGTACAAAAACTTAACCCTCTAAGGGCTCAGGACTCCTCCTCGCTACCGGCATCAGAACCGGTAGCCTCATCATCATCATCATCATCATCATCATCATCTTCATCAGCAGCAGCGCCCACCCCCTCACTATACACTGGCGTGTCCACAGGCCAGTTGGCGTTAAGCAAAAACTGCTCACGCGTCATCAAAGCATGAGCACCACTTCCTTGCAGCTGTAACCGCTGCATAGAGTCGTGCATATCTAACATGGCTCTTTGGGATGCTGCCATCCATTCCAAACTGTAATTGCACACAGCTTGGACGTATGGATCTAGTCTAGGAGTAGAAGTACCAGGACCATCAGAAGCCCGGGTACTTCCTGAAGCAGCACTGCCTCTAGCATTCTTCGCTCTACAATATTTGGCCACATACCGGTCATCGATAGGTGACGGGATCCTTACCTGACCCCGAGACGGAAGTCTCACCCTTGCCTGAATGCATAAACTCATGATCAAGCACGGGAAAGCTAGGGGACAATTAACACGAGCCCCCGACTTTAGCCCGCTCTCGATCACGGACTTCAGCTCATTTGCGATGATCGTCGCCACATCGATCTGGACGTTGGTGAGGATAGAATGGACCAAATGTGCCACTGGGATCGGCACTGTAGAGGTGTGGGATTTAGGCTGGATGTTGGTTAAAACCAAAAGCAGTATCAGTTGAGCCATGGGAGTCATGTCCTCCCTGTGATACCTCATTGGAACCCCAGATGGGTTCAACTCAACAGATTTCCCTGGTAAAAGCAGGGCGGCAGAAATTGCTTCAACATCACGGTGAAGCCGTAGGTCAGTGTGGTATTGGTCCCTCTCTTCAGCTCCCAGCTGGAGCGGTTCCCCAAGGACTCGGTTGATGGCATCCCGATCAAATGCTATTTGACGCCCGGCCACTTTAGATACCCAAGTAAAGGGCTCGTCGTCATCGGGCAGTGCGTTAGCAAAAAATTCCCGCACTGTAGCTATGTCGTAATGCTCTAAGGGATTAATCAACCGATCCCATTTCTTCGCGTCAATCAACCCGGCAAAATTTCTGTTAGTGCCCTGTGGGTTGATCAGGAATCGCTTCTCTGGAAGAATTTTCCGCTTCTCCAGAGAAATGTATCTGGCGGCCTGCTTCGGGCCGACAAACTTATCTTGGTCAAACTGGATAGGCACGGTCCGGGAAGTAGTCGCTCCCTTTCTTTTCTTAGGCGCTCCAGACCTTGACTCCATCTGCAAAATATGAGAGGAAACAACACACACCAAACAAACAGATTAGACATCAAAGCAATATTCAAAAGACTGACATGCTCGCTGCTGCTTCGCCTAGCGAAGTGGCAGCGAACGCTCGCCCCAGGTTCGCCTAGCGAGTGCTAGCGAACCTTACGGGTTTTGGGGTTTTTCAGCATGTTTAGAGATTCTCCCCCAAAACCCATACTCAAATGGTTCCAACATCAGAACCTAATGATTTAACAAGTAAATAATCGTTCTATGCTATTGGGGATTACATATTTGCATTCAAAACCTAAAATCCCCAATTCTAAAACCTAAAATCCGAATTTGCAAAACCTAAATTACCACATGCAAACCTAATGTTTCCCATACTCCACTCATCCTAATTGCAATTTAAATTGGAAATTTAGAGTTCAAACAAAAAGAAAAATGTAGTAGGGCAAACCTTAGTTACACGGATTTGGAAATGTGAAGTGAGTAGGATTTGCAATCGACCGAGTAGGAAGAGAGTGTTAGTGAGAGAGATGCAAATGAGAGAGTGTGGAGAGCTCTGTAAAAAATGTTCTCAGCAGGGTTGCAAGACAACACAGTTGTGTTAGGGTAAAAATGAGTCCCCTGCTGAGTTTTTAAATAAGTGCTGTCATGCAGCGCTCGCTGCTGCTTCGCCTAGCGAGCAGCTAGCGAATCAGCTCGCTACTGCCTCGCCTAGCGAACAGCAAGCGAGCATGACAACAATTGCCTTTTCAGAGGCAGCAATTCATGTTCATACAGCATGGTTTAAGCACAAAGAAACCCAACACAACACAACACAAAAAACAGTAAATACTTACAATGTTGGGGTGCCTCCCAACTAGCGCTTGTTTAACGTCGGCTAAGCTCGACGGTGCGATGCTCACAGAGGAGCATCAAGCGGCAAAGCACAGCTCTCGCGATCCACATGACCGCCGAGATAAACTTTCAATCGTTGGCCATTCACGGTCCAACTATCTTTCTTGTCTATGTCTTCAATAACAATAGCCCCGTACTCCTTCACATCTTTCACCCGAAATGACCCGGACCATTTTGATTTCAACTTCCCGGGAAACAATTTCAACCGGGAGTTAAACAATAAGACCAATTGTCCGGGCACAAATTCTTTGCTACGGAGCTTCTTGTCGTGATACTTTTTTGCCTTTTCCTTGTACAACCAACTTGAGTGGTATGCGGCATTGCGCATCTCCTCCAACTCAAGTAGTTGCACTTTCCTTTTGTCACCGGCCAACTCATTCTCAAAATTTAAAAATTTTAGGGCCCACAAGGCCTTGTGCTCCAATTCAACCGGCAAGTGGCAAGTTTTACCAAATACCAATTGAAAGGGAGTTAGGCCAATTGGAGCCTTAAAGGCCGTACGGTAGGCCCATAATGCTTCGTCCAATTTTTGGGACCACTCCTTTTTTGAATTAGACACGGTTTTTTCGAGGATTCTCTTAATCTCACGATTAGAGACCTCAGCCTGCCCATTAGCTTGTGGGTGATACGGAGTCGTCACCCTATGCGATACACCGTAATGTTTTAAAATAGTTTCCAAAGGTGCATTACAAAAGTGTGACCCTCCGTCACTTATCAACACTCGGGGGGTTCCGAAACGGGAAAATATGTTTTTCTTTAAAAATTTTATCACCGTTTTCGCATCCGCCCGAGGTGAGGCAATCGCCTCAACCCACTTAGAGACATAATCGACAGCAACAAGCATGTACTCGTTCCCATAAGAGGGTGGGAAAGGTCCTACAAAATCTATGCCCCAACAATCAAATACTTCCACTTCTTGGATATTTTGGAGAGGCATCTCATCTCTCTTACCTATCCCACCGCTTCTTTGGCAACTGTCACAACTTTGCGCATGGGTATGTGCGTCTTTGAAAATAGTGGGCCAATAAAATCCCGATTGAAGAATTTTAGTGGCCGTTCTAACCCCATTATAATGTCCGCCGTAAGGCGAGTTGTGACAATGCCAAAGGATGCTCTGGGCTTCATCGCCAGTCACGCATCTCCTTAATAGGTTATCACTACCCAACTTAAACAAGTATGGGTCATCCCAGACATAATACTTCGCATCCGAAAGGAACTTCCTTTTTTGGTTCGAAGTTAGGTCGGAAGGCACAAAACCACTAGCCTTATGGTTTGCAAAGTCTGCAAACCACGGCCTAACTTGAACTTTAAACAGTTTTTCATCAGGAAATTCTTCCCGGATTTCTTTTTCAGACGCGGTAACCTCCACATTCACTAAGCGGGATAAATGATCCGCTACCAAGTTTTCCGACCCTTTCTTGTCTTTTATTTCCACATCAAATTCTTGTAACAAGAGGATCCAACGGATGAGCCTTTGCTTCGAATCCGGTTTGGTTAGCAGATATTTAATCGCCGCGTGGTCGGTATACACAACGACTTTAAACCCTATAAGATAAGACCTAAACTTTTCTAGCGCATACACTATTGCAAGTACTTCTTTTTCCGTTGTGGCATAATTTATTTGAGCCTCGTTAAGAACCTTACTCGCATAATGTATCGCATGAAAAGTTTTGTCTTTTCTTTGGCCAAGTACCACTCCAACAGCATAGTCACTAGCATCACACATTAGTTCAAAATTTTCATTCCAATCGGGAGCGACTATTATTGGAGCGGTAACCAATTTTTCTTTTAAAGCCTCAAAAGCTTGCAAACAATCTTCGGTGAAGAGAAATACCTGGTCCTTGGCGAGCAAATTGCTCAAAGGCTTAGCCACCTTTGAGAAGTCCTTGATAAAGCGCCGGTAGAACCCCGCGTGCCCCAAAAAGCTTCGGATGCCCTTCACATTCACCGGAGGGGGTAATTTTTCAATCACTTCAACCTTAGCTCTATCCACTTCAAGCCCCCTTCTAGAGACTTTGTGGCCTAGCACGATCCCCTCGGTCACCATGAAGTGACACTTCTCCCAATTAAGCACCAAATTGGTCTTCACACATCTCTCCAACACCGTCTTCAAGTTCGCCAAGCATTGACTAAAAGACCCACCAAATACCAAGAAGTCATCCATGAAGACTTCCATTGTTTTCTCTATCAGATCGGAAACAATGGCTTGCACACATCGTTGGAAAGTCGCCGGTGCATTGCACAGCCCAAAGGGCATTTTTCGGTATGCGAACACTCCAAACGGACACGTGAAGGCCGTCTTCTCATGATCAGCCGGGTCAACCGCAATTTGATTGTACCCGGAGTAGCCGTCCAAAAAACAATAGTATTGTTGGCCCGATAGTCTTTCGAGCATTTGATCCATAAATGGGAGTGGAAAATGGTCCTTTCGAGTCGTGGTATTCAACCGCCTATAATCAATACACATTCTCCACCCCGTTGCGACTTTAGTGGGGATCAATTCATCCTTGTCATTCCGGATTACGGTAATCCCCCCTTTCTTCGGAACAACGTGCACGAGACTAACCCATGGACTATCCGAGATCGGGTAAATCATTCCCGCATCCAATAGCTTTACAACCTCCTTTCGAACAACCTCCTTCATGGTAGGATTTAAGCGGCGTTGTGGTTGAGCTACCGGCTTGAAATCCTCTTCCATCAAAATCTTGTGCATACAATAGGATGGACTAATTCCTTTTAGATCGGAAAGAGTCCAACCCATGGCTTCTTGATTTGTTTTTAGCACAATGATTAGACGGGCTTCTTCTTCATTTGTCAAAAGGTTGCTTATGATGACCGGCTTTGCCTCGGTCTCATCTAGGAATACATACTTCAAAGTAGAGGGAAGCACTTTCAATTCAATTGGCGCTTTTTCGTCAATAACCTCCTTCTTCAAGTTTTCCTCCTCTACTTCCCATGGTTGTAGGTCGTCTAAACTATCAAGTTCCTTTAAGCATTCCTCAAGAGCTAGCTCTTCTTCAACAGTGAAAACCTCCAATGAGTCGTCAAGAGCTAACTCCATAGGAGATATCTCATGAATATGCTTTGAAACCTCCATAATAGCGTCTTCGATCACATCGATGTGAAAGCTATCATTTCTATCTTTAGAATGCTTCATTGCCTCGAATAGATCGAATGTCACTTCCTCATTTTGAACTCTCACCTTCATTAAACCGTCATCAACATCTATCATCATTCGCGCGGTCTTCATGAACGGTCGGCCCAAGATGAGCGGAGCATCATCATCTTCCTCCATATCAATAACTATAAAATCGACCGGGAAAAAGAATTTGTCGACCTTCACCAAAACATCTTGGGCTACGCCATGAGGATGGGCCGTCGACTTATCCGCCAATTGCAACGTCATTCGGATGGACTTAATCTCAATGTTGCCAAGTCTCTTGATAATTGACAAAGGTATAAGATTAATGCTTGACCCCAAGTCAATAAGGCCTTTCCCGACATAAACGTCACCAATTTTAACTGGCAATGTAACTCTTCCCGGATCAACCTCTTTCTTAGGAAGCGTCCTTTGAATAATGGCACTACAGCTCGCATCAAGGACGATGGTCTCCGGTTCTGTATACCTCCGCTTTTTTGTTAGTATGTCCTTCATGAACTTGGCATACTTGGGCATTTGCTCCAAGGCTTCGGCAAACGGAATGTTGATTTGTAATTGTTTAAAAATATCCATGAACCGGGCGTAATACCGTTCATTCTCCCTTTTGGACGGAGCATGAGGATAAGGAAGGTTTTGGATTGGAGTAGCGCTCACTACCTCCTTTCCCTTTGCAACTCTAGCACTCTTCCATCTAGGCTTTTTCACTACCTCCCCTATTACCTCATCACTTGTATTTTTCTCAATCTCCATACCTTTTTTCTTTTCAACTTCACCATTATTTTTATTCTTTTCAACTTCTTCACCCTCACTCCACTCTCCTACTTCACCATCAACATTTTCCTCCAATATTTCCTCCTCAATTTCTTTCTCTTTCTCTCTTTGTTCACTCTCAACTCCTTTTTTATTCTCACTACCCAACTCCCTCCCACTTCTCGTCATGATCGCCTTACAATGTGCATTAGGATTTATTTGCGTGTTTGCCGAAAAGGAAGGACCAGTTTGTTGTTCCGCGAGTTGCTTGGCAAGTTGCCCAACTTGAGTCTCGAGATTTTTTATGGCCGCGTCATTGCTCTTTTGGTTAGCCATTGACATTTGCATGAATTGCGTCAATGTCTCTTCCAATTTAGAAGTTACGACCGGCGATTGTTGAGGTTGAGGTTGATAAGGATTTTGGGGAGGGTTTTGACGGCTAGAAGAACCACCTCCATAACCTTGGTTATGATAATAGTTGCTTCTAGGTTGGAACCCTTGGTTCCCTTGGTAATGTTGTTGTTGATTTTGAGGGTGCGGTTGATAAGGTTGTTGTTGTTGTTGTGGTCTCGGTTGATAGTCCCGTTGATTGGCCATGTAGTTTACTTCGTCAAAACCGGGAGGTGGACAAAATCCGGTGTCATGTTCACCTTTACAAAGTTCACAACATTGCTATTTGTTTAGCTTTTGACGGTTCTCTTAACTCTTTGATTTGTTGCGTTAAGAGTTCCACTTGTTGTGAGATGAGCTTGTTTTGGGCAAGGATGGCATCGTTCGTCCCTAGCTCAAGCACTCCCGCCTTCTTCAAAGAATTTCCTCGACTTTGACTCTGAAGATCATTTAAAGCCATTCGATTTATGATGTTTGTGGCTTCTTCGGCACTTTTTGACAATAAAGAGCCACCCGAGGTAGCATCCAACAACGTTTTGCAGTTTGGTTGAAGTCCATTTTTGAAGATATGGATTTGAGTCATTTCATCAAATCCATGCCCTTTACATTTCCGAAGCATGGACTTGAATCTTTCCCACGCTTCATTTAATGATTCACTGGTTCCTTGTGAAAACACCGAGATGGCCGTCTTGGATTCCATGAATCGGTTATGGGAGAAAAATCTTTCGATGAATTTTCTTCTAACACGTTCCAGTCTGTCATTACGGCTGGTGTTTGATCTAGGTACCAATCCTTTGCTTTCCCGAGCAAAGCGTGGGGGAATAATCGTCTGAACAACGGAAGCTCCTGAGCCTGATCCACTCCGGCAGCCAATGCTATCTCATAAAATTTTGTGAGAAAAGCAAATGGGTCTTCATGGTCCATTCCGGTGAATGGACTTCCATATAATAAATTTAGAGTTCCCGTTTTCATCTCAGCTTGCCTTCCTGTGTGGTTGGCAAACTGAGCGGTGTTCCTTGGACTATTGATGCATGGAGTAGAAATAGGTGGTGGTGGTTGTGGCTCCATGTTTGGTATGAATGGTGGTGGATTTATGGTTGACGAACTTTCTCCTTGCTCTTGGCGTTGTCTAGCCTGTTGCCTCCTACGTCTCGTTTTGCTATTGAGCCTCCTTGCGGTTCTCTCGATCTCAGGATCAAAAAGAAGTTCGTCCACAGGGATTTGCCCTCGCATAAAACGTAAGCTGCACACTAAACCAAACAAATTACAAGCACAAGTCAAAAATTAACAAGCTAAAACTTAAACAACCATTGCGATGCTCGCAATATCAATTTACAATCCCCGGCAACGACGCCATTTTGTTAGTTGTAGATTTACGTGTCGGGTTTTTGTTATCGTATCCACAGGGATTGTAAGATATCATCGCCGTTCGATGGTTGTATTAATTCTAACTCAATGTAACAATAAGGTTTTAGTTGGTTGTCACGTTATCTTGCATAAAAAGGTAATAAATTGCGGTAAAAGTTATGGTTTGAATAAATGAGAAATATTGCCAAAGTTAGGGTTCGATGATCACTTTGCATGTATTTGTTCGGTCAACAATCTTATAAACTCCTTTAGATGATAAATTATTTCACAAGGTCCTCCCAATGTGTTTCTCTCGAACACACATTGTGAGTTTTCCCATTTTGATCCATTGTTTCTCTCGAACACAATCTATCAAAATGACAACTTTTTGGTTCAACCTTATGGTGAACAAAATCATTCATTACTATCTCTAGCTAACAAACAAGATTGGATGAAAACCTAGGTCAAGAGTTGGTAAACATCTCTCGATCATAAACCAACACAAAGAGTTTTAAATAGAAACAAAGTTTTCATCATATATTCACCATTAAAGAGTTTACACATGAATATCCTTACATTTACACACAAAGCTAGTAATCACCTACATCTAACCTTGACAAATGGAGGACTTAGCTACTCATTTTCATGGTAGCTTGGTCGGCAAGTTTCGGAAGAAGGTTGATCAACATCCAAGTCGGATAATCGATATTGGATGGGAATCCACCTTCTTTTTGTAGAAGATGGTTACAAGATGAAGAGAAATGAAAACTAGGGCATAAAAGCTCCCAAGAACAATGCTGTAAAAATATCTAACAAAAGTACAAAAGTGGAAAAATGAGGTAAAAACTAGGTATGGTGCTCAAAAGTGGCACCTGCTACTTATAGAGTAGTACTGGGCTGTCATGCTCGCTAGGCGAGCAGAAAGGCTCGCCTAGCGAGGGTCTAATTGTGGCACACAAGGCACCTGTGCCCAGAGAAACAGGGTCTGTTGAACTGTCATGTTCGCCTAGCGAACAAACCTTCGCCTAGCGAAGGACACGCTCCAACCTTCGCCCCAGCGAGGTTGAGAGGTTTTTCTACTGGAATGCTCGCTGGGGACTCGCTAGAGCTTCGCCTAGCGAGTGAGTGCTGGCTGCGCTTTCCACCAAAACTGAACGAACTCGCTACCACCTTCGCTATCAGCTCGCCTGACGAATTTATTGACATTTTACTGGAGCTTTTCGCTGGGCGCTCGCCTAGCGAGCAGGCTTCGCCACAGCATTCGCCTAGCGAGCATGATGATGAATGCTTGTTTTTCTTTGGTTCCTTTGCCAACTTTCTTGTGTCTTAAATTTCAATTATTTCATGCCTTCTTCCTGCACAATAACACACAAATCAAAGGCACCAAGCTTGTTTATCAATGTAATGCATTTCATCTAAAACAAAGGTGATTTAGACAATTTTAGCAAGGAAATAGAGTGAAAGATGCCCACATATGATAGCTCAAATAAGCACTTTTGGGCATCTAACAGCAGGCAGGACTTTAAGTTGAGTCCCTCAGGCGAGACTTTAAGGTGAGTCCCTTAGGCGGGACTTTAAGTTTTGTACTCAGGCGGAAATTTAAGTAAAGTCCTCCAGGAAAGACTTTAATTCGAGTTTGTAAGGCGAGACTTTAAATTGAGTCTCACTGTAGAGAATTTAAGTTAAGTATCCTAGGCGAAAGTTTAAGTGGAGTCCCTCAGACGAGACTTTAAGTTGAGTCCCTCAGGTGAGACTTTAGGTTGGGTACCTCAGGTGAAACTTTAATTTGAGTATCTCAGGAGACTTTAAGTTGATTTATTCAAGCGAAACTTTAAGTTGAGTCTTCCATGGGAAACTTTAAATTGAGTCCCTCTATGGAGAGTTAAAGTTGACTCCCTTTGGCGAGAGTTTAAGTGGAGTGCCTAAGGAAATACTTTAAGTAGAGTCCCTCAAGCGAGACTTTACGTTGAGTATTCCAGATGCCACTTTAAGTTAAGTCCCTAAGGTGAGACATTAAGTTGAGTCCTCTTGGAGATACCTTAAGCTAAGTCTCCCAGAACAGACATTAAGTTGAGTCCCTAAGGTGTAACTTTAAGTTGAGTCCCTCTGGCGAGACTCTAAGTTAAAGTCCTCACCCGGGACTTTAAGTATATTCCACCAGACAAAACTTTAAATTGAGCCTTCTGTTGGAATAAGATTTGTTCACGCCCTTAAAATATTTTGATGATAACAAAGTATTTAACGAACAATAGGGTTTATTAATGATTATTCTAGTGTGCAGAAGCAAAAGACATTAACCTTGATATACATCAAGTTAATCACTTAGAAGAATCATTAAAGAGAAGCAAGACTATTATGAATATGAAGAATCAGAACCAAAACCTCCATACTCTGAAGAGTCAACTCAAGTCTTTCAAATGACCAACCTTATTCAAAGATCAACAAGGTTCTGAAGGCTGAAGCAATTTGAAGCAATCGGACTCTGTCATAAGGAATAACTCTTCAACTTCTTAACAAGCGTCATCAGTAGTTCTGAAGATTCCACTTTAAAGGATTATTGACTATATTAAGTCAACAACTCTGAAAGTATTCATCCATATTAGTCGTGATCAAGACTCTGGTATAAGGCAAATTCAGAACTTGTGAACCCAAGACTCTAAAGACTCATTCCAACTAGGTTCTGAATACATACTTTAACTTCTGATCATGCTTTAACTAATTCTATAAAATTCCTCTGATTTAGGAAGTTAAATATAAAGATAACAATGACTCAGATCAAGATTCAACAAACGTCTACAAGAAGTCTTCGATCATAAGTTATCTAAAGAAGATTACATGACAACGGTATACTACTTTATGTCAAATTTAAGATAAAGTAATGTAGTCAAGATCTGATCTCTTCAACTGCTCTGAACTATACTCTGCTCCTCTCAACGTCTTTATGATAGCTAAGTTTAAAGTACACTTCACGTGCTCTAGCTAAAGATCTTCAACGACTACTTGTACCATTGGTAGTTTCAATCTTCAACATATATATTATCAATATCTATATAAGAAGAAGATTGAAAACATTCAAAGTCTCTCTCTGATCAAGAATGAATGGGGTTGAAGAATAAGTGATTGTGTTCACAAAGAAGTGATACCAGTTCACTATATTTATTGAAAGAGAGAGATTATGTTTATACAGAAAACACAGATAAAAGAAACACACACTAAATGTAAAATATAACCACAAGAGTTAAATGTTGAGAGTAGAGTGAAAATAATTAAGAAGATCATCAAAACAGAAATGCACAACAAAGAAGGAAATATGTGCTTGAAGAGATTCAATCTTCCACACTTAGGAGAAATCAACTTATATTATGCTCAATAATGCGTAACCTTTATGTATCTGCTTAACTAAGAAGCACACACATAAATACAAGGTTAATACCATACTCTTTTGTTAAGAGAATCTGAAGATTCTAGCCATTGTGCTCAGAGTAAGTCTCGTTATGTTAAATTGAGCAAATAAGTCTCTTGTTGGGTGCTTGAGCCAAGAAATCTCTTTCTGGATAGATTGAACATTGAAGTCTCATGCTTGCGGGCAGAGCAGGAAGTCTTGAAAAAGTTGTTTAAGAATTGAACTATCATGCTTACTGTAGGACCCCAATTTTGACCCTAAGATCCCCCTTGCTATCTCATCATATGCATTAGCATTGAGATCATACCTTGACATCCTCCTTACCCCTCTCTCATTGGGTTTGTTTTGGGAGAGATTACCAAGCACCATGTGATTGTATCATGCTTGTATTTTATCATTTTACTAACCAAAATATCAAAAATATGTCTTTGCATTTGCCTAACTCTTTTGTAGGTAATGTATGATCACCATTGATCCATCATGTTCACATCAAGGGTTTGCAACCCTCATTGCTAAGAGCACAACTAAGGAGTGATCCACAATTCCCCTAAGCATCATATATGAGTCCCAATGATCTCTACATGTTATTTTGATCAAGTATTCTTCAAGAGTTTGAAGTTGGTTTGCCTTGGAAACCCCAGTTCATCTAGGTATCTTAAGTAACTTCTTCAACAAGCTTCCTCACCAATTGATCAAAGTTTTAAAGGGACACTTCAAATTTCATCATTTTATACATATGTGATTTCTCATGAGCCTAAAAAGTCATAGAATTGCAAGCTAGCAAGTTGGTTGATGGTGGTTGGCCAGATGAATTCATCTGATCAAAATTGGGTCTCCCTAGACCCTATCTCCTACAATTTGAATCATATGAAAATGATCCCAAGATAAAATTTACTCTAAATGACATTACAAACAACTTTCATGTTGAGGTCTAGAGCTAATTTTGCTTGGAAAGTCATTTTCTATGTTGAAATATTATAGGTCATTTTGTCTAAACCCTAATTTGAAAGTCAACTTCCCAAGGACATAACTTGCTCAATTTTTGTGAGATGAAAGATTTCCAAGTTAAACAATCAAATTCAAGATGTCTGCTTTAACTTTTATGTTTGGAGTGAAAGCTAAATCAACTTTTATGAGCATGTGATATGAGGATACATTATAGGTCATTTTGGACCAATACCATTGAACAAGTGATTTTCCTCAACTTCAAAAATGCACAACTCACTCATTCTAAATCTAAATGATGTCAAATTGGTGACAATTTTGAAGGTCTTTGAAAGAGTTACAACTTGGTGAAGACAATTTTCTCATCTGGAGCTCACATAAAAAGTTAAGCTAGGTGGAATAATTGAATATGAGACTTGATACTTAGAAATTTTTTCAACATATTGAAATTTCCAAACTTCCACCTCAAAATTCACCACGATACAAGTTCCAAATGGAAAATTGTTCAACATAAGAATTGTTCCTCTTGATTTAAGCTTTCGAAAGAGTCCTAATTCATTCATTTTGGGCTAAGTTTGATGGGTCTGCACATGGTGTAAACAGGCCTATATCAGTTGGCAAGATTCAAGCTTCAAGTGATCAAATAACTTTGCCTTGCCACTCAAGCTTCATGCAGACCTCATTTCAGTTGATTATGGACTTAATTGGATTGCTTCATGGGCCTGTACATGCCCATGCAAGCATGAGCATTGCATTGCCAAATTTGGACAAATTTTCAAGTGTGCAAATAACACTTCATTTTGCTATAAATAGAGACCCTCTATGCTCATTTCAGAGGACCCTTGCGCACCAGCTTTGCCTCCACACTTCAAACCCTCACATTTGAAAGGAAAACCTGAGAATTTTCATTTTGAAAATTGAGTTTGAATCTCACTGTTTGGAGATTCAAAAACTCCAGGATCCAAAGCTTTGCATTATTCTTAAGCCACTTCCACAAGCTCCATAAGCAAGATCAAGCACGAATTGAAGCAAGAGAGATCCATTTCTGCATAACATTGAAGGTAATTTTCTAGATTTTTCTTCTCTTCGATTCTCTCTTAATACTCATCAATTCTCTTGGATCCTTGGTTGTCTGAAGTCCTACCAATATAGGCAAGAAAATTGAGTTGCTTTGAGGTCAAATCGAAGCAACTCAATTGACACACCTCAAAATTCAACTCCACATATCTCTCTATATATTTTGAGTTAGTTAAAATCAAGATGATATTCGTGATCTACGTCATTTTCTCTTTCAGATCATGTCCCCCTTTTTCATTTATGATGTGGTGATGAATGGACCAGTCCGGCCAAGGTCGCCTGAGAAGACGACCGACGCTTTGCTCCGGCAATGATGTGGCACGATCCAGAACCATTAGATGTATTCAAATTGTTTTAATCACGAGCATACACGTTGATTACGAAGCGTGTGTATGTTTGAATCAGGCGCATCATGAACGCGCGCGCTCAACCACTTGATCTGCCACCTCAATTAATGAGGCAAATCAAGTGGTCCACATTTTTTTGATTTTTTGATTTTAATTCTTATTCCTTCGATTTTCATTAATTCATATTAATTTTAATATTGATCCAAAAAATATGAGAGTTTCACCAAATTTTTTAAAATAAAATTCTCTTTCATTTTTTGAATTAAAATTATTTTTTGGATCATTATTAATATTTTTCATGATTTAATTGATTTTGTGAATATTTTTAATTATTTAACCTATGATAAATCTCATGGCCATTTCTTTGGTGTTTTGATGATGTTTTAGGAAATTGACCAATCATATTTAATTTAATGTATTATTTTTAGTAGTTTTAATTGAAGAAATGGAAAATAAATCGTGCAGAGCCATTTTGATTGACTTTGTGAGTTTGACTTGTGTTGTTAGGCCTTGGTCAAGGTTGATTTGACTTTGCTAGGTTAAGACCATTGGATTTAGGGGATTGATGGAATGTGCATTCCATCTCCCAAAATGAATGAATGATCTTAATTTGGTAAAAGTCCTCCTTTGTCCAATTTGAGTTTGATCCATTTCCCCTCCCTCTTCATCTCATTCCCCTTCTTTCTGCATTCATGTCATGGACCTATGATATCTTTATATCCTAAGGCTAGTTGATTGCAAAATCAACATAAGTATGGATGAGATTAGATCCCCAACTTTTGTATATTCTTTTTGTGTGTGGTATGTTTCATGAGCATAGTTCATTATACTATGACTCTCACATGCATTAACACCAAAATTCTATTGCCTGACCTCAAATAGTTATGACTTCTACATAAGTCCAATTACGATTGCTTAACATAGCGCTAAATTTTGACACAAAAGGCATAGCATTCTAGTTAGTGAGATTGTAAGTCTCCCCTCTTTCATGGTATTGTGTGGAAACTTGGCATTTTTTCCTTCCTTTGGAAGATGTCTTGGTTCAAGGATCCATGCTTGTGATAAGTGGGTTGAGTGTTCTCCAAAGAATGACTTAAAACAAAAACAAAAGCAAAAGCAATACTAACTTCTAACTCATTAACAACTAACATTTAATTCCAAGTCATTTACTTTTGATGCACTTTATTTTTAAGCCTTATTCATTTGTCATTATTCATACCATTCTAATTGTTTATGTTAATATCATTTTCACTTTGTCCACTTGGACCATATTTTGTTTGTGTATATTGTGTTTGTTTGTGTGGTCTTTGACCATAAATGTACATAATAAGAACAAAACCCTAAAAAATATCTTGTGTGGACTGTTGGTTTGATCTGAGACAATTGGACTTAGAATTTAGGCAACACTCCCTATGCAAAGGACTTGGCCAATGCCAACTTTCATGTAACCATGTGCATGTAGCTTGAATCTTCATCTGATACATCATTGAAGATCCATTCGAGTTCATCTGCAACATGATTATTATGAAGTTGTTATTTTTAACCTGTGACTTATGCATTATGAAATTCATCTGCCAAATGGGCAAATTTGAAGAAGATCATGGAATTGCTAAGCTTGGATGTGGCTATCTTTATTTGATGCCTTGCTCTTCAAGTTGATATTTTGTGCATTGTTTGTTGCTTGATTCTAATGTCCAAGGGAATTTGGGTTTCTATATGACATTCTTGTCTATTGGATTGCAACCCACTGGTAAGATCTTTTCAAGTCTAAACTTTTAAATTTTTGCAAACTATTCTTTGCTTGTGTTTGTAGATTTTCAAACTTTGACCATTTTTGCAAACTAGAAACTTTGGCCTTATGCCATTGCATTTTCAAATATCTTTTTTTAATCAAACTTGTAAATATACTTAACTATACTTGACTTAAAATTTTCAAAAGCCAAAAATAACTAACTCATTCAAACCATTTTTAGGCCTCTGTGCCTTTAAAACTTAAATTTTTGTTAAAATGCAATGCATCCACTTTGAATTTTATACCACGAACTACGAGGTTTTGATCTCTCATTTTTATGTTGTTACGTAGGTAGAAGTCCGAAGGTCTTGTCAAACATAAAAATATAATTAATGAACTCTTTTCTCACTCCCACACTCTATTTATTGCAAACATCATTTTATATCAAAACACATGTACACACAAAAAAGGGCTCCCTAGGAGTACCTAGGACACTTTGGGTGCTAACACCTTCCCTATGTGTAACCACCCCCTTACCTGTAATCTCTGGCATTTTATTAGTTTTGATTTGAAAACTTCTTATCTTTAGGTTTCTTTCGTACTTTTCCCTTTTCCCTTGGAAACAATAAAAGCGCGGTGGCCATTCTTGTTATTTGATGTCTAGCTTATCCATAGCTTGGTGACCATTTGGCTCACCAACCAATTGAAGATTACCAGTCAGTGCAGTTTGATTTTCTTGACGAAGAAATCTTATACTTGGAAATGAAAGATTGTGATGAACCATTGCTTGAAGAAGGGCCAGAACCTGGTTCCTGTTGGGGCATGGTATTTGATGAAGCTGTAAATCAGTATGGTAATGGCATTGGGGCGGTAATCATTACTTCTCAAGGCACACATTTTCCATTTACAGCTAGATTGACTTTCAAGTGTACAAACAATACGGAAGAATATGAAGTTTGTATTATGGGGCTTGAAGAGGCCATTGATATCAGAATCAAGCATTTAGATGTCTTTGGGGATTCAACTTTGATTGTGAATCAAATCAAAGGTGAATGGGAGACGAATCAACCCGGTTTGATACCATATAGAGATTATGCGAGGAGTATTTAAACTTTCTTTGCAAAGGTTGAGTTTCATCATATCCCTCGAGATGAAAACCGGATGGTAGATGCTCTTGTAACGTTGGCGTCAATGATTGTAGTAAAGTATTGGAATGGAGTTCCCAACTTAACTGTGATGCTGTGATACGGTGAACTGACTTTGTGTTTTTGCTTTGAAAAGCTATGTTGCGGATGACAAGAGTCGCCACCGACTTTTCTTTTATCCAATAAGGAAAGGCGGAAAAGAACAGGAAAGACCTTGATTAGATTTTGAGTTCGGGAGGTACATTATACAAAGGGAAGGTATTAGCACCCTTTGTATCCATGGTTATCCATGGGCTCTTAATTGCTTAACTCACTTATGTTTTCCTTGTTTGAGAAAGTGTTTGAGAAATGTGGTGTGTTTAGAAAATATTTTGAAATGAGAGTTTAACTTTGTAATGATTCTTGTACGAATGTATACAAAGTTTTTATCTCGTTTGATTTTGAAAGATGTTTAGAAAAATATAACTCGACGATGATTCTGGTGCGAATGTATACCAAGTGGTGATTTTCTAAAAGATGTTTTGAAAAGTGTGAGGTGTGAAAAGTATTTTAAGCTGTGAGCAAGCATTTAAGAGTTATACCTAACCAAGGTCTTTATAGGTATTTCCTATCCTTAGGAGGGTAAAACTGTCCTTACTATTGAGAAGTAAGTAGTCTTATCCTTTGGATGTAAAGGGACATCGTGGGGTCCTCGATTGGCCATTGAAGGCAACATTTGTAAGGATCCCTTAGCATTCGAAGGGACGATCATCATTTAATCGTAGGCTATAACGAAGGGTCATCGAGGGACAAAGTCATATATTCAAAGGCAACGTTCGAGGGACAAAGTCATATATTCGAAGGCAACGTTCGAGGGACTATGATTTATCTTGTAGGGACATTGACCTTTTGATCGAAGGGACTATGACTTATCTGTTTAGGGATGACGATGATTTAATCGAAAGGGTCTTTGCTAAGGGTATCCCCATATTCGCGGGACATGACCGTAATATCGTAAGGCAACAAAGAGAGGGTTACCCTAGAGGTGCAAGTGTGGGAATGATATATTATCTTGAATTAATTTATCTAAGTTCGATTATTTATCTTTCCATGCAATCCTATTAGCATACATCTAGACAGTTATATTCACAGTATGGAAAAATTAAAGTGCGGAAAATAAGACTACGCTATTACATGGCTTCGGGATGGGGGGTACATAATTTAAAAGGGGATATAAAATATCTAAATCTTAATTAACGAGTCCAAAATTAAAAGGGCATACAAAATAATAAAACCTAATTAAACTAAAAAGAAAGAAATAAAAAAAAATCCTAATTAAATCTATTACATAGAAAGTTCATGACAAATGAAATAAATAAACTAAGTTTAAGAATGAATTAAGAATATTTTTAGTCTATAATAATAGAAACTTTTTTTTTATGAATTTATGGAAAAACTTAGACTAAATTGATAGAAATTTTAAAAGAAAAGAGGAAAAAAAATATAATTAGATTTTTATTATTCAAAATAGCCCATTTTAATTAATTAAGTGATATATGAAAATTTAATTAATAAACTAGATTAAATTATATCCTAGTTTAAATAACTAATATAATATATTAATTAGAAAATTAAAATAGTGGTGAATTAATTATAGTGGAAAGGGAGTAAACATAGTAAAACACTGAAAAGCTAAAAAATAAGTCCTGGGGGCTCACACCCAGGACCTCTACGTTGCAGTGAGAGGAGAGCTACCAACGAGCCATGTTGGTCCATTCGTTATTTATTCGCGTTCATTAAAATATATATTAATTCTACATGGATTTTTCCATTTTGACACAACACCACCATGCATGTTACAACTTTCTCTCTTACGGCAAACTACTTTATTTTTTCTCACGCTGTTTCTTTATGTGAATACAACAAACCTGTAACTTCATCTTATATCAAACCACACACATAAAATAAGATCATATGTAATCATCATGCAATAGTAAAAATAGCCATGCACAAATCAAGAAGCTTATATTATTTTACTCATGTATTAGTTCTCTTTACTGCAAGTGATAATGATAAAACAAACCTTACACATACATGTTAAAGACAACCAAGGATTTATATTATCACCATTATATCATCATCATCATTATTATGTAATAACAGCATGTGAAATAAACATAATAATGCTAGAAACAACACTCATATAATAATAATTAAATGGTAGATATAATTCTTTAATCATGCAAACAGAATTTCTCCAACATGCTATGACATATCAAGAACAGATGCATACTTGAATAAAACAATATCAACATCCACCAAACCATGAATACATCATCTCAATATATATATTAAACCAATATTATTCATGCATGAATTAAGGAGTATTGCAAGGTAATCATGCTGGATGCAAATTCCATAATGAACACTTACTGGGGATTTGATTCTTCTAGCTTGCTCACTGTATGTGTGTTGTTCTTATTCAGGCTATGAGTGCTTTATGGTTGCTTCTCTTTTCCCTGCCCGTGAATCTTCTTGCTTCTGCCTTGCCTTGTGTATCTTCTTCTCCTGTATCTCTCCTCTTTTTCGTCTTCCCCCTTTTGCTGCAGTCATATGAAGTATTTATAATGGTGTGGATTAGGGTTTAACCTTGCTAAATATTTGGATCCCTTCCTATACTTTAGGATCTCACCCTATAATTTAGGAGAGTTAGCTCTAACATTTTGCATGGACTGGTATTTCAAAAGTTCAAATTCCATGTGAGGCATGGAATACTTATTCAAACTTCACTTTTCTAAATTATAATAAAATGCAATTTAATAATAAAACAAAAATAAAATTAATTTAAAGCTTTAATTGCACAATTAAAATTTAAATTTTTGTTATTAAATTAGAGCCAAAATTATTTTTTATAAAACAAAACCATCATATGATAAATAATACTATGATTATTTACATATTTTTGGTTTGGATTTGGTCTTAAATATCTATTATTATAAATAAATATTTATTAAATACAAATATTATTATAAATAATGAATAATTTAAATGACTTTTAACAAATAAAAATTAATTTAATTTTAGTTACATAATTGAATTAAAATTTAAACCTATTTCTATTTTTACTTTCATCATTTAAAAAAAATCAAAATTATTCTTACTTATATCAACCAAAATTATTTTATAATTTATGGGCTTTTTTTAAAAAAATGTTACTCTTATAAATAAATTTTATTAAGTAAAAAACGTGAATTACTAAAGAAATACTATTTATAAATCATTATTATTTTTTATATCTGTATCACATAATAAATAAACTAAAATTTATAATTTATATGAGAATGTATGCTAATGAATGAATGCAAATGTGAAATGAATGCCATGCATGAATCAATTTATCATAAAAATTAACAGGCAAATTTTGGGGTATGACAGCTGCCCCTGTTCAATATTCTTAAACCGAGAGAATTAGAATGGTATGTACACCATTCATGATCTGGAGGTGGAAGATTATTGAACACTTAGAATGCCCCAAAAATTTGCACTTGTTGATTAAAAGATAGTCTTGATGGAGATGGGCTTAAAGATGCCATCCAGAAAGTTTGATGATGAGAGCTTCAGAGTGCGTCGTACATTAGACCATATCTGAAGACATGGGTGTCACACTGGGTCGTACGCTAGACCGTATAATGAGTCATCCATTAGGTGATATTAGGGTGAGCTAAACCTGATGAGATAAGGATTAGAATGGGTCATACGCTAGACCGTATCTGAGTAGCAGAGTGAGCCGTCCGTTAGGTTGTATCTGGAGAAATAAAGATCAGAATGGATCGTACGCTAGATCGTATCTGAGTAGTAGAATGAGCCGTCCGTTAGGCTGTATCTGGCGATAAAAAGTAGTCGTACGCTAGACTACATTTCAGAATGTATCGTACGCTAGGTAGTATCTGATGAGAAGAGCCAGACTGGGTCGTACACTAGACCGTATCTGAGTTGCAGAATGAGCCGTCCATTAGGCTGTATCTGAGGATAAAAGATCAGAATGGATCATACGCTAGATCGTATCTGAGTTGCAGAATGAGCCGTCCATTAGGCTGTATCTGAGGATAAAAGATCAGAATGGATCATACGCTAGATCGTATCTGAGTTGCAGAATGAGCCGTCCATTAGGCTGTATCTGAGGATAAAAGATCAGAATGGATCATACGCTAGATCGTATCTGAGTTGCAGAATGAGCCGTCCATTAGGTTGTATCTGAGGATAAAAGATCAGAATGGATCATACGCTAGATCGTATCTGAGTTGCAGAATGAGCCGTCCATTAGGCTGTATCTGAGGATAAAAGATCAGAATGGATCATACGCTAGATCGTATCTGAGTAGCAGAATGAGCCGTCCATTAGGCTGTATTTGATGATAAAAGGGGTAGTCATACGCTAGACTACATTTCAGAATGTACCGTATGTTAGGTAGTATCTGAGGGGATGAATATCCAAATGGGTCGTACGCTAGACCGTATTGGAACAGTTGAAGGAACCATACGTTAGGCTGAATCAGAATGAGCCGTACGTTAGGCTATATCTGATAATATTTGTATATGTTGTATTTGCAATAAATGTTTGGGATGGGCTTAAAGATGCCATCATTAGGAGGATATCAGAATGCTTGTCAGAATGAATATTCATATGGATTATATCTGAAAGATGTATCTGAATTTTGAATGTAATCGATAAAGATATCCGTCTGAATGAATCTTTATTTTGACTGTATCAGGAGGATAATTAACCTGAAAAAAAAAGAGTTAGCCTCATGCCATGTCATGATGCATGAGATGTTTTATGCGCTTGAAAATAAATACGAACATTGCATGCATGTATATGTTGTGAAATGATGCATGAATGAATGATGCGTCTGAAAATTTTTGCCATGGGAAAATAAATCCCGATATTCTGGTTGGAGATATTTGTATTGATGACCCTTTCTTAGCTGGGGATATTTGATTTCTGTCTGATGGTAGAAATATTCAACAGAACCTGACTGGGGATAAAAGAGATGACCAGTCTGTCTAGTAGTGCCAATTTCTTCTGGGAATAACTGGTTTTGCTGGGGAATAGGATTTGCAACCAGATTTGTTAGAACGCATGGTTAAACCTTATCCTTGATCCTAAAGTCTTTTAGTAATTGCTATTTCTATTTTATGCATGTATTTTCGGTAAACATCAATCATATTCAAATGCATATATTAATTCGAATTAAATCAATGGACGTTTATGCAAACAAAACGGAGAAAGTAAAACAAAAGTATCTTTTTGGAAATAAAATTGTATTGATTTTGAAAGAGGGCCTATAAACAAGCAATTTTAATACAAGGAGACAGAAATCCTAGTAAGAGGAAATTGTCAAGAAAGCAAAGAAAAAACAGCTATGAAAAAAAAGTCCTATTGATTTTAATTCTACTACTGCTATTATGTCTTCAAGCATCTCATCTCTTGCTGTCGGATAGAAGTGATTGGCTTGTTCAGTCTCTTTGACTTTGGTGAAGCTGACCGAGAACGGGACATAGTCATACGCTTTAATCCCTAATTTTTGCCTGGACCGCCTTTTCAGGTTTTCAGTCCACCAGGATACCCTTTTTTGCCCAAGCCGCCTTTTCAGGTTTTCGACTGGGTGTATATTTTTATATGTTTATCCCTAATTTTTGCCCGAACCTTTTTGGTTCGCCGGGATGCCCTTACTTTTGCTTAGATATGTCGACCTAGCGGGTCTCTTTTATGCGTAGTATTTTTTAACTATGTCCGTGTTCACGGGATGCGGGAAATCTTCGCCATCCATTGTAGAAAGCATCATTGCTCCACCAAAGAATACCTTCTTAACTACAAATGACCCTTCGTATGTGGGAGTCCATTTGCCTCTAGGATCACCTTGTGGTAGAATGATACGCTTTATCACCAAGTCGCCAATTTGATACACCTGTCTCTTGACTTTTTTATTAAATGCCTGGGTCATGCGCTTCTGATATATCTGCCCATGATAAACAGCCGCAAGTCTCTTTTCATTAATCAAATTTATCTGATCGAGTCGAGTCTGAATCCGTTCATCTTCATCTAAGCCTGCATCCTTCATAATTCTTAGAGAGTGAATCTGAACTTCCACTGGTAAAACGGTTTCCATTCCGTAGACTAAAGAGAAAGGAGTTGCCCCTGTCGAAGTGCGTACTGAAGTGCGATAACCATGAAGAGCAAATGGTAATATCTCATGCCATTCTTTGTATGTTACTGTCATCTTTTGTATAATCTTCTTAATATTCTTATTAGCAGCTTCTACGGCGCCATTCATCTTTGGCTGGTACGGAGAAGAGTTATGGTGTTTTATTTTGAACTGCGTGCAGAGTTCAGTAATCATGTTGTTGTTCAAATTAGTACCATTATCAGTGATAACTCTTTCAGGGATGCCATACCGACAAATAAGACTATTCTTGATGAACCGTGCCACCACATTCTTGGTGACAGAAGCAAATGAGGCTGCCTCTACCCACTTCGTAAAGTAATCAATAGCAACAAGAATGAAACGATGTCCATTAGAAGCAGTAGGTTTAATCTCTCCAATCATATCAATGCCCCACATTGCAAAGGGCCAAGGGGCTGTCAACACGTTCAATGGAGCAGGAGGTACATGTACTTTGTCCGCATAGATCGGGCACTTGTGACAAGTTCTGGAGTGATGGTGGCAATCAGCTTCCATGGTAGACCAATAATACCCTGATCTCAGAATCTTCTTGGCCATCGTATGTCCACTAGAATGAGTCCCAAAAATACCGTCATGCATGTCTTCCATAATCTTTTCTGCTTCCTTTTTATCCATACAGCGAAGCAAAGTCGAATCATGATTACGTTTGTATAATACTCCATTACTAAAAAAGAATTTAGCGGAGAACTTCCTCAGAAATTTTCTGTCATTGATGGATGCCCCTTCAGGGTATTCCTGAGTTTCTAAATATCTTTTTACTTCGTGGAACCAAGGTTTCTCTTCTACTTCATCAGCATTAAGTTCATAACAATATGCTGGTTCATCTAATCGTTCAATGGTGATCATGGGAGCTTCATTGTCCCATCTGACTCTGAACATAGATGACATGGTAGCCAATGCGTCTGCCAACTGATTCTCTTCTCGTGGAATATGTTCGAATGTAATCTCTTCAAAGTATGGGATTAATGTCAACACCGCTCTCGATAAGGGATGAGATTCGGATGTTTAGTGTCCCATTCTCCTTTGATCTGACTGATTACTAAGGCTGAGTCTCCGTACACACTCAAAAACTTGATTCTCAGGTCTATAGCAGCTCTGAGTCCCAAAATACATGCTTCATACTCAGCCATATTGTTGGTACAATCAAAACATAGTCTAGCAGTGAAAGGCGTATGGCAACCCTTGGGAGAAATAATTACAACACCAACACCATTGCCCAATGCATTAGAAGATCCATCAAAAACCATAGTCCATCGGGATCCCAGTTCGGGTCCTTCATCCGGTCCAGGTTCTTCATAATCAGTAACAAGCATAACATCCTCATCAGGGAACTCAAAATTCATAGATTGGTAATCATCAACTGCTTGATGAGCCAAATGATCAGCTAACACGCTTCCTTTGATTGCTTTCTAGGTAGTATACTGGATATCATACTCTGTTAAAATCATCTGCCATCTTGCTATTCTTCCGGAGAGAGCAGGTTTCTCAAATATATATTTGATAGGATCCATCTTAGAAATCAATAAAGTGGTATGATTCAACATATACTGTCTTAGTCGGCGAGCAGCCCAAGCCAAAGCACAACAAGTTTTCTCAAGCAGTGAGTATCTTGTTTCACAGTCGGTAAACTTTTTGCTAAGGTAGTATATTGCATGCTCTTTTCGACCAGACTCGTCATGTTGCCCCAGCACACACCCCATTGAATTTTCTAACACGGTCAAATACATGATTAGAGGTCTTCCTTCAACTGGTGGCATCAGAATTGGAGGTTCTTGGAGATACTTCTTGATTTTGTCAAAAGCTTCTTGACATTCATCATTCCATATTATCTCTTGATTTTTCCTCAGTAATTTGAAGATGGGTTTGCAAGTAGCAGTCAAATGGG
Source organism: Lathyrus oleraceus (assembly GCF_024323335.1). NCBI lineage: Eukaryota > Viridiplantae > Streptophyta > Magnoliopsida > Fabales > Fabaceae > Lathyrus > Lathyrus oleraceus. The sequence continues at coordinate 262,754,482 of NC_066581.1, read as the reverse complement.
AGATAAATCGGGCAATGTAATTCAAGCGTCCCAAGAAACCTCTGACTTCTTTATCTGTACGGGGAACTGGCATTTCTTGAATAGCTCTCACCTTAGCCGGGTCAACCTCAATTCCTTTACCACTGACAATAAAGCCCAAGAGTTTACCGGATCTTACTCCAAAGGTGCATTTGTTCGGGTTCAATCTCAACTTGTATTTCTTCAACCTCTCAAACAGTTTGTATAAATGATCGAGATGTTCTTCTTCAGTATGAGATCTGGCTATCATGTCATCCACATATACCTCTATTTCATGATGGATCATATCATGGAACAAAACCACCATAGCACGCTGGTATGTTGCCCCTGCATTCTTTAAACCGAATGGCATTACTTTGTAACAGAAAGTGCCCCATTGCGTCACAAACGTAGTTTTCTCCATGTCTTCAGGTGCCATCTTAATCTGGTTATAACCTGAGAATCCATCCATGAATGAGAATACCTTGTGTTGAGCGGTGTTATCTACCAGAACATCAATGTGCGGAAGTGGAAAGTCATCTTTGGGACTTGCTTTATTCAAATCTCTGTAATCTACACACATTCGCACCTTACCATCCTTCTTTGGCACTGGTACCACATTAGCAACCCATTGAGGATAAGAAGTAACAGCTAGAAAACCTGCATTAAATTGTTTCATAACCTCGACTTTGATTTTCTCAGACATTTCAGGACGCATGCGACGAACCTTTTGCTTAACAGGATGACAATCTTCCTTCATCGGCAAACGATGTACTACTATATCAGTATCCAGTCCTGGCATGTCTTCATAAGACCAAGCAAAAATCTCTACATAGTCATGTAACATCTGAATCAATCTTTCTTTGACACTGTTTTCCAAGCCTGCTCCTATTTTGACTTCTTTCTTGTCTACTTCAGTACCCAGATTTACAATTTCAATTGATTCCTCATGCGGCTGTATAGTCTTTTCTTCTTGCAGTAACAGTCTGGCAAGCTCTCCAGGCACTTCGCAATCTTCCTCACTTCCATCCTCGGCTTGGTAGATCGGATTTTTAAAGCCATAATTAACAGTAGCAGAATTATTATCAACAGGATCCAGAGTGGATATGGATCTGCAATTTGTTACGTGAGTGTGTGTAAGAAAACATAGCTTATTTGAAAGATGACAGGAAAGATAAAGAGCGCAATATTTGAATGCAAAAAGTCCATTGATTTATTGAATGTGAATATGCTTATGAAAATGACAAAACCCTTAACAAATTAGCTATTGTGCCCCGGGCATAGACACAATGCTTTAAGAAGTTCAATTGTTCATAATAAAAATTACAAAATTTGAAACACTAAAATAAGCAATAACAATTACTCCTGACTAAAGGAAATCGGGATAGTGTCTTCAGCCTTCCAATTATTGAGTCTGTCACCAATTGTTGGGAAAATCCAGCTATCCAAGTCGCAATCGCTATCAGCATCTTCTACAGCATTAATCTGATCTTTGACTATCTTTTCAGAGCTAAACCCCAGGCCAAATTTATCAGACATGTACGGTACATCGATCAGTTGACCCCAACCAGTACGACCACCATCTTCAACCACGGCTTGAGCATCTTTCAGAGAAATCATAGCAGGAGGAGCACGAATAACCTTGGGCACACGGGAAGTTGGCTTAAGGACAGGACTGGTCGGAGGAACTACTTCAAATGACTGAGAAGGAGTCTCAAAGAATTCACCATCCATCTCGACGTATCTAAAGGTATGCACACTACTGACAATATACTTTTCTTCTCCACACACAGTGACAATCTTGCCCTCTATTGGATACCTCAGCTTTTGATGGAGAGACGAAGCTACAGCACTTGCCCCATGGATCCAAGGGCATCCCAACAAGCAGGAATAAGCAGGACGAATGTTCATTACGTAACAGGTAGTGTTGAAGACTTGAGGTCCTATCTTGATAGGGAGAACCACTTCACCATGGACAACACTCTTTGCACCATCGTAAGCACGCACCACGACGTCACTAGGTTTCAGTTCAATGCTTTTACAGTCAAGCTTATCGAGCACAACTTTCGGTAGCACATTCAAAGAAGAGCCATTGTCGATCAACACATGAGACAAGGTGATCCCCTTACACTCAATGGAGATATGCAGAGCTTTATTGTGATTCTTTCCTGCTGGTGTCAGGTCAGCATCAGAAAAGCCTATGCCATTATCAACAACCAAGTTAGAAACATAATTTTCTAACTGATCGACAGATGTCTCCTGAGGTACATGAGCGGGCTTCAAGAATTTTATCAACGCATTGGCATGAGATTCAGAAGATAACAACAAGGATAACATCGAAATTTTAGACGGAGTATGCCCCAGCTATTCTACCACATCAAAATCACTCTTACGGATGATTTTCAGCATTTCCTCCATTTCCTACTTGGCAACATCTTCGGTAGTAACTTCGATTGGTGTCTTTGACTGAGAAGGATTGATTACTGGTCCCTTTCCTCGAGTTTCAGGGGCGGGAGGTGAGATTTCTGGAGAGAAGATCCTTCCACTTCGAGTAATTTTACTAGTCCCAACAATGTCAACGTCATTAAGATTAGCAGAATCATTATCTTGCTTTATGCCGTGGATGTAAACATCACCTCCATAATTCCACGGAATGGCTTTGCTTGAGGAATACGGTACTGGGCCAGGTGCAGTAATAATTAGGGGAGCTACCTTGGGCTCAACAGTAATCTTCACAGGCACTCTAGTAGCGGTAATCTTCACTGAAACTTTGGACCTAGCAATCACAGATATTTCTTCAATAGGGTTTTCCACCTTACGAATCTTTTCAAAGAGAATTGTACGATCATCCATCAGCCGTTGAATACCATTCCTCAACTTCAAGCAATCATTGGGTCGGAGTATACAGAGATCACAATTTTCATCACAACCTGGAAATAAACCAACTTGCAATAAATTCTTCTTGATGATCAGGAGAGGAGATGCTAAGTCAGCTACATTAGTAATGTGAGAATTGTCATCCACATCATTAACAGTCTTGTCATGATTAGGCATAGGAGCAGTGATGACATTAGGAGTCTCCGGAGGATCAAATTCAATTTCTCCAGCGTCGATCATATCCTGAATCTTATTCTTCAACAACCAACAATCGTTTGTATCATGCCCGGGGCTATCAGAGTGATATGCACACCTGGAATTGGGATTATAACGAGGAGAAGTAGTGTTGGGATTTGCAGGAGGATCTCTGAGGGTAATTAAATTTGCTTTTAGCATACCCTGCAGTGCTTGTGCTAAAGTCATATTGATCTTGGTAAACTGCCTTCTTGGCCTGTCTTGTCTGTGTTGGAAGTTTTGAGATGGCGGTGCTGCAATCATAACTGCTCCAACAGTATGGTCACGATTTTTCTTGTTATGACCCCTTTGACCGTACACAACATTTGATTCATTCTTCCCCTGATAGGAATTTTTGGTGCTTGCAGAGGTAGTTGCCTGTATCTTTCCACTTCGAATGCCTCTTTCAACAGGTTCACCCGTCAATATAAGTTCAGTGAAACCCGATGAGGAACTTCCCAATAGATGGCTGTAGAATGGGCCAGTCAGTGTACCCATGAACATGTCCACTAATTCTCGATCAGTCATAGGGGGTTTGACTCTGCCAGCCAAGTCTCTCCATTTTTGAGCATATTCTTTGAAGCTTTCTTTAGAGCCCATAGTCATATTCTGCAGCTGTAGCCGAGCAGGCGCTAATTCAGAATTATACTGGTAGTGCTTGTAGAAAGATGTCGCTAAATCAGTCCAGGTGCGGATGTTAGAGCTCTCGAGCTGATAATACCACTCTAACTGTGTGCCAGACAGACTCTCTTGGAAGAAATGGATCCATAGCTTCCTACCAGTGGTATATGGCTGGATCTTTCTCACATAAGCTCTCAGATGCATCTGAGGACAAGACACACCATCATACTTAGTGAAAGCGGGGACCTTGAATTTGCGAGGAATGACCACATCAGAGACCAGACCTAAGCTTTCGAAATCCAGACCGGGCGCCTTCTGACCCTCCATAGCTAGCATACGTTCTTCCAGCAACTTATACTTATCATCTTTCGGAGAGTACTGTTCATTTTCATAATTTTCATAGTCGTCCTCAGGGTTGAAGGGATCAGCATTCTCATCTTCCGAATCATTTTCTGTCTCATCTTCTCTATCCTTCGGAATTCCAATCTTGACCCCTGAAGCTTGTCCTTTAAGCCTTCTTCCCGGGTTAATGTAACTCACAGATTTCTTATCTTTCTTCTTCTCGAGCAATAGAGTCTTCAGTTCCTCCTGCCCCTTGGATAAGTTCAAGATCATCTCCTGGAATTGAGCATTCTGAGCCTGGAGATCCTTGACAGTTTGTTCGAGGGCCATTTTTTTTTTGAGAGGAAGATCGCGAGAACATTGATCCTTTAGATTACCTGTTATGCAATGTTATGTTATGCTATGCAATGTATGAAATGTTTTCAAGGACTTTTGGAATTTAACTTTGCGTAAACCACCAAAAAGGGGAACTTTTATTAATAATTTCTTTAATCAATGTTCATTACAAGAAAAAATGAAAGCTCAAGTCTCCTAGGGACGGCTTCTTTTTGGGCGGAGATATGCATTGAGACTTCGTTCCACATTAAGTTGGCTGGTGAGCTCTAATACTTTCTTCCTTTCAGCACTGAACTGAGCTTCAAAAGTATCCCTTTCCTCTCTCAACTGGATCCAAGATTTCTTCAATTCTTCAACATTGGTAGGCATATCTGGATAAGGAATGATCTGAGGGGTACCTCCTTCAACTTTTGGTTCAACAATCAGAGGTCCGATTGCAAGATATGGCATGATAAGCTCATGAGCTCTGGCGCGTACCCATCTGAGATAAGGTTCCATAGGAATAGAGTTTTTCTGTCCTAAAGTACTTCTTTTCACCATGCCCCAAGCTCGTACAAACCTTTGACGGAGACCTTAAGAATCGTTGTCATAGTCAAACACAGTGCCTTGGATAATTATTTCATGTGGACCATCTCTTCGAGCATAACCAAACTGAGGTAGGGCTAAAGCAGGATTATAAGTAATACCTCCTCTTATCCCCAGGAGTGGTACGTTAGAGAATTCTCCACAACGGTCAATGATGATAACATTTTCTTTGGGTTGGGGACACCAATGGATGTCTGAATGGGAGAGAGACATTATCCTTTGAGACCATTTCAAATTTTGCTCATTCTTCAAGGCTGATTGAGGAAGGTGCGAAATAAACCACCTAGATAATAAAGGTACACAGCACATGAGAGTCCCTTGCCTTTTCATAGTACGAGTATGAAGGGAATGCAAAATGTTTCCAAGCAAGGTGGGCACAGGGTTATGAGTGAGAAATATCTTAACAACATTCATGTCTATGAATTGATCCGGATTAGGAAATAGCACCAAACCATAGATTAGTAATGCTAGAACATCTTCGAAAGCGTGGACACTCATAGCTTTTAGGAATTCTCGGGCCTTATTTATCAGAAATTTGGCAAGTAAACCCTTAACTTCACTTTTTGTTACCCAATTAGTTTCAATGCCGGACTTTGTCATGTGTAAAGCCGCGGCAACCTCTTCACACCTTGGAATCTTTTCTAAACCACTGAAAGGTGTTTGATCAAGGATATGTATCCCAAGCAACCTGGAAAATTCTTCTAATGTGGGTACCAACTGATAATCTGGGAAGGTGAAGCAATGATGTTTAGGATCGTAGAACTGGAATAGAACTCTCATCATATCTTCCTTGAAACCGATGGTAACTAAATTGAGGAGATAACCATGTTTCTTGATGAACTGAGCATGATCGGGAAGTTCGGACACTAAATCCTTGAGTTGAGGAGAGGTCGCTACAAAATTGATCCGGATGGTCTTCCTGGAAGCCATAGCCCTACAAAACAGAGCAAAGTTAAATCCCTAAGTCCTCGAAATGGTTAGTACAATGCCATGATGTCATGATGTTATGATGTTATAATGTCAAGTAAGTAACAACCACAAACAAGTCACACCACAATCATTCCTAGGTTTTAAGGCTTGCATGAGTTCCATAGGTAAGTACCCTCCCCACTGAAGTTTCGTTGGTTCAACCTGTCCTAGAATAGTAACTGGGTTCTAGAAGGATCTCAAATCATTGACCTTTCCTTAAGTCCACTTCAGTGCAACACCAAGCGGTTGACCAAAATTTCCCTAAAGTACAATCTCAAAGAGTGTAGTATCGAGTATCAACCAACCCCAGTCGGAACCGAAGTCAGTTATCTCACTACTTTCTAATGGCTAGGATGAGTCAATTAGGGTTCTAAAGGTCTGGTTAATGCTTTGATGACACCACGCAGACGCCAAATTTTTCCTCAAGTAAACATGAGGAACATTAGGACATCCAAAGTGTCACATCAACCGTAGCCATCATTTTAACCATTCCAGTATACCCCGGACAGTCGCGATGATCTCTTGCTACTTACCTAAGGTACACTAGATCCGGGTGTAGGATCTTTCACTCAAGCATAGAATACCCAAACAATCCCTTAAAAGTAAATTAGACAAAGAAACAATTCGAAAACATAAGTGATCTTATCTTTAAGGTAACCTCTCTTTTTAAGATTCCACAGCAGAGTCGCCAGTTCTGTGATACGGTGAACTGACTTTGTGTTTTTGCTTTGAAAAGCTATGTTGCGGATAGCAAAAGTCGCCACCGACTTTTCTTTTATCCAATAAGGAAAGGCGGAAAAGAACAGGAAAGACCTTGATTAGATTTTGAGTTCGGGAGGTACATTATACAAAGGGAATGTGTTAGCACCCTTTGTATCCATGGTTATCCATGGGCTTTTAATTGCTTAACTCACTTATGTTTTCCTTGTTTGAGAAAGTGTTTGAGAAATATGGTGTGTTTAGAAAATATTTTGAAAGGAGAGTTTAACTTTGTAATGATTCTTGTACGAATGTATACAAAGTTTTTATCTCGTTTGATTTTGAAAGATGTTTAGAAAAATATAACTCGACGATGATTCTGGTGCGAATGTATACCAAATGGTGATTTTCTAAAAGATGTTTTAAAAAGTGTGAGGTGTGAAAAGTATTTTAAGCTGTGAGCAAGCATTTAAGACTTATACCTAACCAAGGTCTTTATAGGTATTTCCTATCCTTAGGAGGGTAAAACTGTCCTTACTATTGAGTAGTAAGTAGTCTTATCCTTTGGATGTAAAGGGACATCGTGGGGTCGTCGATTGGCCATTGAAGGCAACATTTGTAAGGATCCCTTAGCATTCGAAGGGACGATCATCATTTAATCGTAGGCTACAACGAAGGGTCATCGAGGGGAAAAGTCATATATTCGAAGGCAACGTTCGAGGGACAAGGTCATATATTCGAAGGCAACGTTCGAGGGACTATGATTTATCTTGTAGGGACATTGACCTTTTGATCGAAGGGACTATGACTTATCTGTTTAGGGATGACGATGATTTAATCGAAAGTGTCTTTGCTAAGGGTATCCCCATATTCGCGGGACATGACCGTAATATCGTAAGGCAACAAAGAGAGGGTTACCCTAGAGGTGCAAGTGTGGGAATGATATATTATCTTGAATTAATTTATCTAAGTTCGATTATTTATCTTTCCATGCAATCCTATTAGCATACATCTAGACAGTTATATTCACAGTATGGAAAAATTAAAGTGCGGAAAATAAGACTACGCTATTACATGGCTTCGGGATGGGGGGTACATAATTTAAAAGGGGATATAAAATATCTAAATCTTAATTAACGAGTCCAAAATTAAAAGGGCATACAAAATAATAAAACCTAATTAAACTAAAAAGAAAGAAATAAAAAAAATCCTAATTAAATCTATTACATAGAAAGTTCATGACAAATGAAATAAATAAACTAAGTTTAAGAATGAATTAAGAATATTTTTAGTCTATAATAATAGAAACTTTTTTTTTTTATGAATTTATGGAAAAACTTAGACTAAATTGATAGAAATTTTAAAAGAAAAGAGGAAAAAAAATATAATTAGATTTTTATTATTCAAAATAGCCCATTTTAATTAATTAAGTGATATATGAAAATTTAATTAATAAACTAGATTAAATTATATCCTAGTTTAAATAACTAATATAATATATTAATTAAAAAATTAATTAATGGGTTTTATTTTAATAATAGAAAAATAGTGGTGAATTAATTATAGTGGAAAGGGAGTAAACATAGTAAAACACTGAAAAGCTAAAAAATAGGTCCTGGGGGCTCGAACCCAGGACCCCTACGTTGCCATGTTGGTCCATTCGTTATTTATTCACCTTCATTAAAATATATATTAATTCTACATGGAATTTTCCATTTTGACACAACACCACCATGCATGTTACAGCTTTCTCTCTTACGGCAAGCTACTTTATTTTTTCTCACGCTGTTTCTTTCATGTGAATACAACAAACTTGTAACTTCATCTTATATCAAACCACACACATAAAATAAGATCATATGTAATCATCATGCAATAGTAAAAATAGCCATGCACAAATCAAGAAGCTTATATTATTTTACTCATGTATTAGTTCTCTTTACTGCAAGTGATAATGATAAAACAAACCTTACACATACATGTTAAAGACAACCAAGGATTTATATTATCATCATTGTATCATCATCATCATTATTATGTAATAACAGCATGTGAAATAAACATAATCATGCTAGAAACAACACTCATATAATAATAATTAAATGGCAGATATAATTCTTTAATCATGCAAACATAATTTCTCCAACATGCTATGACATATCAAGAACAGATGCATACTTGAATAAAGCAATATCAACATCCACCAAACCATGAATACATCATCTCAATATATATATTAAACCAATATTATTCATGCATGAATTAAGTAGTATTGCAAGGTAATCATGTTAGATGCAAATTCCATAATGAACACTTACTGGGGATTTGATTCTTCTAGCTTGCTCACTGTATGTGTGTTGTTCTTATTCAGGCTATGAGTGCTTTATGGTTGCTTCTCTTTTCCCTGCCCGTGAATCTTCTTGCTTCTGCTTTGCCTTGTGTATCTTCTTCTCCTGTATCTCTCCTCTTTTTCGTCTTCCCCCTTTTGCTGCATCCATATGAAATATTTATAATGGTGTGGATTAGGGTTTAACCTTGCTAAATATTTAGATCCCTTCCTATACTTTAGGATCTCACCCTATAATTTAGGAGAGTTAGCTCTAACATTTTGCATGGGCTGGTATTTCAAAAGTTCAAATTCCACGTGAGGCATGGAATACTCATTCAAACTTCACTTTTCTATATTATAATAAAATGCAATTTAATAATAAACCAAAAATAAAATTAATTTAAAGCTTTAATTGCACAATTAAAATTAAAATTTTTGTTATTAAAATAGAGCCAAAATTATTTTTTATAAAACAAAACCATCATATGATAAATAATACTATGATTACTTATATATTTTTGGTTTGGATTTGGTCTTAAATATATATTATTATAAATAAATATTTATTAAATACAAATATTATTATAAATAATGAATAATTTAAATGACTTTTAACAAATAAAAATTAATTTAATTTTAGTTACATAATTGAATTAAAATTTAAACCTATTTCTATTTTTACTTTCATCATTTAAAAAAAATCAAAATTATTCTTACTTATATCAACCAAAATTATTTTATAATTTATGGGCTTTTTTAAAAAAATGTTACTCTTATAAATAAATTTTATTAAGTAAAAAACGTGAATTACTAAATAAATACTATTTATAAATCATTATTATTTTTTATATCTATATCACATAATAAATAAACTAAAATTTATAATTTATATGAGAATGTATGCTAATGAATGAATGCAAATGTGAAATGAATGCCATGCATGAATCAATTTATCATAAAAATTAACAGGCAAATTTTGGGGTATGATAGATGCGTCTTGATAGGCCAGCCCATGTGTTTGTTGTTGAAGAGATCAAAGACGAGAAGCCGTGGTATTACGACATCAAGCGTTTCCTTCAAAGTCAGATTTACCCATCTGGGGCATCTTTGAAAGATAAGAAGACTTTGAGAAGATTAGCCAGCAATTTCTACCTAAATGGCGATGTGTTGTACAAGAGAAACTTCGATATGGTTTTGCTCAGATGCGTGGATAGACACGAAGCAGACTTATTGATGATTAAAGTCGATGAGGGTTCCTTTGGTACTCATTCCAATGGACATGCAATGGAAAAGAAGATGTTGCAAGCAGGTTACTATTGGCTTACAATGGAATCTGAATGTTGCAAGTTTGTGAAGAAATGGTACAAGTGTCAAATTTATACGGATAAAATTCATGTTCCTCCGACACTATTGAATGTCATTTCCTCCCCATGACCCTTCTCCATGTGGGGAATTGATATGATTGGCATGATTGAGCCCAAAGCTTCAAACGGACATCGTTTCATTTTGGTGGCAATTGATTACTTCACAAAATGGGTTGAAGAGACATCGTATGCGAATGTAACCAAGAAAGTTGTTGTACAGTTTATTAAGAATTAGATCATGTGCCGCTATGGTGTGCCGAGTAAGATCATTAATGATAATAAATCAAACTTGAATAATAATATGGTGGAAGCTCTTTTCAAAGACTTCAAGATAGCGCATCATAATTCGTCTCCTTACAGACCCAAGATGAATGAGGCTGTTGAAGTTGCAAATAAGAACATCAAGAAGATTATTCAGAAGATGGTTGTAAGATATAAGGATTGGCATGAGATGCTCCCATTTGCTTTGCACGGGTATTGTACATCCATCCGCACTTCAACAGGGGCTACCCCTTTCTCTCTTGTATATGGTATGGAAGCAGTGCTCCCTGTAGAGGTTGAGATCCCTTCATTGCGTGTGCTCATGGAAGCCAAGTTGACTTAGGCTGAATGGTGTCAAACCAGGTACGATCAGCTGAATTTGATTGAAGAAAAGAGATTGACTGCCATGTGTCATGGTCAGTTGTACCAGGAAAGAATGAAGAAAGCTTTTGACAAGAAGGTCAGACCCTGCGTGTTCAGAGAAGGTGACCTTGTGCTCAAGAAGATTTTGTATTTCAAACTAGATTCTAGAGGAAAATGGACTCCTAATTATGAATGCCCATATGTTGTTAAGAGAGTCTTTTCAGACGGTGCTTTGATTCTTACAACTATGGACAGTGAAGAGTTCACTCGTCCTGTGAACGCAGATGCAGTCAAGAAATACTTCTCCTAAAAAGAAAAGAACAACTCGCTAAGTTGAAAACCTGAAAGGGCGGCTTAGGCAAAAATGAGTGTCTCAGTGGATTGAAAACCCGAAAGGGCGATCCAGGTAAAAGTTAGAGACATAAAACAGAAAGAATTATCTCGGTAAATTGAGCACCCCATCTTGGGGAAATTTATGCAAAAAATAGGGATTTTGACAAGTAACTGCATCCTGTGGATCTTCAGTGTTGAAAACATTCTTAAGCACAATGGTCGACGGTGATTCATTATCCTCAGCGGCAACCAAGAGCACAGTGGATATCAAGATTTGGTAGAAGGATTAATGATCATTGTATTTAATGTATCCCTTTTTTCATGTAAATTACCATTTTCAATTTTTGTAAAGATCTATGGAGTCTTTTCATTTACAGGCTACCATTCTATTAAATAAAGTTGAGTGTTTATCCAATTGTTTCTACTCTTATTTACTTCAGCCAAATAGATTTAAATTTTATTAAGATCATTTTTGAAATTAATTTTTTAAAATCAAAATCATTTTTCTTAAACATATAAAAGCATGAATTTTTAAGCAATCAATTTCATTTAAAGGGGATATCAACAGTGGTTCGAAAGCAGTAAGCCCTAAGTGTGGAGCATTATTGGTTCTCCCCAAAGCAGTAGGTGCATTTTCTCTTTCATCCCCGACAACTTTGTTTAGCACTCGGTGTTTGTTGGTTTCTCCAGACGATTTTTGTTCGCCATTTCCCCAGTGAAGTCGCCAGTTGAGTTGGTTGATTGATCCCCTGCAGAGTTTAGTATTTATTCCCCAACCGATTTTATATTTGGTTTTTGGCAGAACTTCGATTTCTCCACCAGTCGCCATCAGGTTCGCTCCCAGTCAGAGTTTCCTCCTGGATTCTGAGCAGCTATTTGTGTTTATCCCTTGCATGGTTGTCTCCCATTTGATATGGTGTTGACCTTAAATTCCCCGCAGGCTTGATAACGGTTTCTCAGCAGATCTCCTCCTTTCCCTGCTAGGGTTGAGCTTTTGGGATGATGATCCCTCTTTTCTCCAGAGGTTGTCTCCCTCTTTTGTGGATTGACCGAGAATTGCATCGATGATCCAAATCTGCGACACCCTTGTATCCTTTGCGATCGTTTGGTCAGCATAATCATCATATATACATATACATATACATATACATATACACTCACATAATTTTATTATTGCAATTTTGAATGCCTGTTATGACGGTACTTTATCCCCATGCAACTTTGGTGTCTGTCCTCCCTCAATTGTAGAATGTCAGCCCCCTTAAGCAGAAAGACTTTAGCCATTCTCCTTTCCCCAATGAGTTACTTCCTCGTGGACGATTATTATTTCAGTTTCCTCCCCCAGTTGATTATCTGGATGGAATCACTCCCCTTGAGTTATATCCTCATTGGGTTGAGTCTTGATTGACCGTTTCTTTCTAGATCTTACCTAGATAGATGCTTTGGGTCCTCTAAGAGTTTATTACCCATTAACTAGTAATATTCTTCTTAGTTTACAATTCGTTACTTCTTGCCGAATACCCGGCAAAAAGCAACCCTTTTCTCCCCGGCGGATTCATTTTCATGTTTCCCCAAGAAGTATATTCTTGATATGTTCATCCTAACCGATGACAGATATTTTCTTCCCCTGCTTTGAGTTTATCCTTGATATGTTCATCCTAACCGATGACGGATATTATCATCTTTGGTATTCTACCCAGTAAAAAGGTAGTTGTAATCCCTATTTTTCTCCCCAGAGAGTTAATCCTTGATATGTTCATCCTAACCGATGGCAGGTTTTCTTCTTTTTGCGGTCTTCTTCCTAGTAACCGGTAGTTGTAAATCCTGCTTATTTTCTTCTCCCTCGGAGTCTATCCTTGATATGTTCATCCTAACTAGTGACAAATATTCTCTTTGGTGGTATTCTATCCAGCATTCGGTAGGTGTAATTCCTACTTTTTTTTCAGGTGGTTTATCCTTGATATATTCATCTTAACCGATGACGGGTATCCTCCTTAACGTCCCCAGGCAAGTCTATCCTTGATATGTTCATCTTGACTGATGACGAATTGTCTTTCCTTTGAGTTTATCCTTGATATGTTCACTTTAATCAGTGACAGATATTCTTTCTTTTTGGTCTTCTTCCCAGTAACCGGTAGTTGTAAATCCTATTTCTGCAGTTTTCCCCAGCAAGGCTATTCTTACCCAATAACCGGTAATGAATACACCTTCCTGGCGGCTTTCAGTGAGTCATCCTCGATATGTTCATCTTAACCGATGACGGATTTCCTCTCTGTCAGATCTTTATTATCTCCTTACCCAGTAACCGGTAGTGGATAATAGATTTCTGCTCCTCCTGTGTTGAAGTTTATTTCTTCCTTAGTTGAGTTGAGTGTGTATTTCCTTAGTGAAATTACTTTTCCTGCATGATCCAAGTACGTCTGTTTTATCCTAATCTACTCGTTTCCCCTAAAGATGTTTTATTTCCTCGGCTGAGCCTTTCCATTTTTTGTGGAACTCCTCTAGTCCCCCAACAGTTTTTAAGTCGTAGCCCGGCCTACACATAACCTCTTTTATCCCCTCAAAGTCTCTGTCTCCCCAGTGAGTTTTCCTTACGGAATGCATTATGCTCCTGCGGACCTTCGGCCTCTCTGATTTCTTTTCCTTTGTAGTAACATTTCCCCACAGAGAATTTGCTTTTACATTCATAACATATGCATCATGAGGTCACTTAGGGACCAAAATTTGTTTCTATGTGTTGTTATTTAAGCCCATTCTACTGAGCCGATACGAAGACTTTAACCTTCACCTCCTTAGTTAGAATGTCCTTAAATAGGGGCAGCTGTAAGACCCCAATTTTGACCCTAAGATCCCTCATGCTATCTCATCATATACATTAGCATTGGGATCATACCTTGGCATCCTCCTTACCCCTCTCTCATTGGGTTTGTTTTGGGAGAGATTACCAAGCACCATGTAATTGTATCATACTTGTATTTTATCATTTTACAAACCAAAATACCAAAAACATGTCTTTGCATTTGCCTAACTCTTTTGTAGGTAAGGCATGATCACCATTGATCCATCATGTTCACATATAGGGTTTGAGAACCTCATCGCTAAGAGCAAAACCAAGGAGTGATCCACAATGCCCCTAAGCATCATATATGAGTCCCAATGATCTCTACATGTTATTTTGATTAAGTATTCTTCAAGAGTTTGAAGTTGGTTTACCTTGGAAACCCTAGTTCATCTAGGTATCTTAAGTAACTTCTTCAACAAGCTTCCTCACCAATTGATCAAAATTTTAAAGGGATACTTCAAATTTCATCATTTTATACATATGTTATTTCCCATGAGCCTAAAAAGTAAATATAATTGCAAGCTAGAAAGTTGGTTGATGGTGGTTGGCCAGATGAATTCATCTGATCAAAATTGGGTCTCCTTAGACCCTATCTCCTACAATTTTCATCATATGAAAATGATCCCAAGATAAAAGTTACTCTAAATGACATTACAAACAACTTTCATGTTGAGGTCTAGAGCTAATTTTGCTTGGAAAGTCATTTTCTATGTTGAAACGTTATAGGTCATTTTGTCTAAATCCTAATTTCAAAGTCAACTTCCCAAGGACATAACTTGCTCAATTTTTGTGAAATGAAAGGTTTCCAAGTTAAACAATCAAATTCAAGATGTCTGCTTCAACTTTTATGTTTGGAGTGAAAGCTAAATCAACTTTTATGAGCATGTGATATGAGGATACATTATAGGTCATTTTGGACTAATACCATTGAACAAATGATTTTCCTCAACTTCAAAAATGCACAACTCATTCATTCTAAATCCAAATGATGTCAAATTAGTAACCATTTTGAAGGTATTTGAAAGAGTTACAACTTTGATGAAGACAATTCTCTCATCTGGAGCTCACATAAAAAGTTAAGCAAGGTGGAATAATTGAATATGAGACTTGATACTTAGAAATTTTTTCAACATGTTGAAATTTCCAAACTTCCACCTCAAAATTCACCATGATACAAGTTCCAAATGGAAAAGTGTTCAACATAAGAATTGCTCTTCTTGATTTAAGCTTTCTAAAGAGTCATAATTCATTCATTTTGGGCTAAGTTTGATGGGTCTGCGCATGGTGTAAACAGGCCTATATCAGTTGGCAAGATTCAAGCTTCAAGTGATCAAATAACTTTGCCTTGCCACTCAAGCTTCATGCAGACCTCATTTCAGTTGATTATGGACTTATTTGGATTGCTTCATGGGCCTGTACACGCCCATGCAAACATGAGCATTGCATTGCCAAATTTGGACAAATTTTCAAGTGTGCAAATAACACTTCATTTTGCTATAAATAGAGACCCTCTATGCTCATTTCATAGGACCCTTGCGCACCAACTTTGCCTCCACACTTCAAACCCTCACATTTGAAAGGAAAACCTGAGAATTTTCATTTTGAAAATTGAGTTTGAATCTCACTGTTTGGAGATTCAAAAACTCCAGGATCCAAAGCTTTGCATTATTCTTAAGCCACTTCCACAAGCTCCATAAGCAAGATCAAGCACGAATTGAAGCAAGAGAGATCCATTTCTGCACATCATTGAAGGTTATTTTCCAGATTTTTCTTCTCTTCGATTCTCTTTTAATACTAATCAATTCTCTTGGATCCTTGGTTGTCTGAAGTCCTACCAATGTATGCAAGAAGTTTGAGTTGCTTTGAGGTTAAATCGAAGCAACTCAGTTGACACACCTCAAAATTGAACTCCACATATCTCTCTATATATTTGGAGTTAGTCAAAATTCATGTCCTCCTTTTTCATTTATGATGTGGTGATGAATGGACCAGTCCGGTCAAGGTCACATGAGAAGACGACCGACGCTTTGCTCCAGCAATGATGTGGCTTGGTCCAGAACCATTAGATGGATTCAAATTATTTAAATCATGAGCGTACATGTTGATTACCAAGCGTGTGAATGTTTGACTCAGGCGCATCATGGAACGCGCGCGCTCAACCACTTGATCTGCCACCTCAATTAATGAGGCAGATCAAGTGGTCCACGTTTTTTCGATTTTTTGATTTTAAGTTTTATTCCTTTGATTTTCATTAATTCATATTAATTTTAATATTGATCCAAAAAATATGAGAGTTTCACCAAATTTTTAAAAATAAATTTCTCTTTCATTTTCTGAATTAAAGTTATTTTTTGGATCATTATTAATATTTTTCATGATTTAATTGATTTTGTGAATATTTTTTAATTGTTTAAAAATACTTTTAAGTCTCCAAAAATTCTAAATTTTTTTCTCAAAGGTCCTTTGACCTTGTTTGACCTATGATAAATCTCATGGCTATTTTTTTGGTATTTTGATGAGGTTTTAGGAAATTGACCAACCATATTTAATTTAATGTATTATTTTTAGTTTTTTTAATTGAATAAATGCCAAATAAATTGTGTAGAGCCATTTTGATTGACTTTGTGAGTTTGACTTGTGTTATTGGGCCTTGGTCAAGGTTGATTTGACTTTGCTAGGTTAAGACCATTGGATTTAGGGGATTGATGGAATGTATATTCCATCTCCCAAAATGAATGAATGATCTTAATTTGGTAAAAGTCCTCCTTTGTCCAATTTGAGTTTGATCCATTTCCCCTCCCTCTTCATCTCATTCCCCTTCTTTATGCATTCATGTCATGGACCTATGATATCTATATATCCTAAGGCTAGTTGATTGCAAAATCAACATAAGTCTAAATGAGATTAGATCCCCCACTTTTGCATATTCTTTTTGTGTGTGGTATGCTTCATGAGCATAGTTCATTATACTATGGCTCTCACATGCATTAACACCAAAATTCTATTACCTGATCTCAAATAGTTGTGACTTCTACATAAGTCCAAATACGATTGCTTAACATAGCGCTAAATTTTGACACAAAAGGCATAACATTCTAGTTAGTGAGATTGTAAGTCTCCCCTCTTTCATGGTATTATGTGGAAACTTGACATTTTTTCCTTCCTTTGGAAGATGTCTTGGTTCAAGGATCCATGCTTCTGATAAGTGGGTTAAGTGTTCTCCAAAGAATGACTTAAAACAAAAACAAAAGCAAAAGTAATATTAACTTCTAACTCATTAACAACTAACATTTAATTCCAAGTCATTTACTTTTGATGCACTTTATTTTTAAGCCTTATTCATTTGCCATTATTCATACCATTCTAATTGTTTATGTTAATATCATTTTTGACTTTGTCCACTTGGACCATATTTTGTGATATATTTTGTTTGTGTATATTGTTTTTGTTTGTGTGGTCTTTGACCATTAATGTACATAATAAGAACAAAACCCCTAAAAAATATCTTACGTGGACTGTTGGTTTGATCTGAGACAATTGGACTTATAATTTAGGCAACACTCCCTATGCAAAGGACCTGGCCAATTCCAACTTTCATATAACCAAGTGCTTGTAGCTTGAAACTTCATCTGATACATCATTGAAGATCCATTCGAGTTCATCTGCAACATGATCATTATGAAGCTGTTATTTTAAACCTGTGACTTATGCATTGTGAAATTCATCTGCTAAATGAGCAAATTTGAAGAAGATCATGGAGTTGCTAAGCTTGGATGTGGATATCTTTATTTGATGCCTTGCTATTCAAGTTGATATTTTGTGCATTGTTTGTTGCTTGATTCTAATGTCTAAGGGAATTTGGGTTTCTATATGACATTCTTGTCTATTGGATTTCAGCCCATTGGTCAGATCTTTTCAACTCTCAACTTTTAAATTTTTGCTTAGGATTAGTCTCTTCATCTCTTCCCCATTTCTTTAATTTCAAAATTTCTTCCTCCTTTCAAAAATATTCTTTGCTTGTGTTTGTAGATTTTCAAACTTTGACCACTTTTGCAAACTAGAAACTTTGGCCTTATGCCATTGCATTTTCAAATTTCTTTTCTTAATCAAACATTTAAATATACTTAACTATACTTAACTTAAAATTTTCAAAAGCCAAAAAGAACTAAGTCATTCAAACCATATTTAGGACTTTGTGCCTTTCAAACTTAAATTTTTGTTAAAATGCAATGCATCCATTTTGAAATTTATACCACGAACTACGAGGTTTTGATCCCTCATTTTAATGTTGGTACATAGGCACAAGTCCGAAGGTCTTTTCAAACACAAAAATATAATTAATGAATTCTTTTCTCATCCCCACACTCTATTTATTGCAAACATCATTTTATACCAAAACACATGTACACACAAAAAAGGGCTCCCTAGGAGTACATAGGACACTTTGGGTGATAACACCTTCCCTCTGTGTAACCAACCCCCTTACCTCTAATCTCTGGCATTTTATTAGTTTTGATTTGAAAACTTCTTATCTTTAGGTTTCGTTCGTACTTTTCCCTTTTCCCTTGAAAACAGGAAAAGCGCGATGACGACTCTTGTTATTTGATGTCTATCTTATCCATAACTTAATGATAATTAATTTACCGCTACACTTACAGGCAGATAAAAAGTCTCTTTCAAGAATTGGTTGAACATTGAAGTCTCATGCTTGGGGTAAGAGAAGAAGTCTCTTTCGGTGGGATTGGGCAGGAAGTCCTGAACAAGCGTTCAGGAGACGAAGTCTATTGCTTGAGGGCTTAAGAAGAAGTCTCTTTCTAGTTTGATTGAACAAATTGTAATCTGAGTGATTATAATAAAAATCTCTTATGCTGCAAGGGGATTGAACTGCTCTCGGTTTGAGAGGAACCATAATATATTGTGTGTCTCTTTATTTACTTCTGCATTTACATTCCGTTATGCAACAAACTCTGAAGTCAGACTCTGATCTGATTTAGACTCTTACTTGGATCAGGATCTGAGCTTGATATCTCAGATTCATAATATGTTTAAGAAAAATAAGTAAATTTACATATACACAATTCAACCCCCCTTCTTGTGTATAGTTTTGTCACCTTCAATTGGTATCAGTGCACGGTTGAGCTTATTTCACTTAACAATGAAACATGAAAGATCCGGTGAGAAAAAGCTACTGAATTAGTGGTTCAACTTTCTTTGAAGTTTCCTCCGTTAGTTACAAAATGGAAACTGCGAAAGGTAAAGAAAGATGAGATGAAGATATCAAGAAACTTATTTCTACTTTAAGTCACTTATTTTGTGAGTATGAAAGGATTTTTTAATCTTTAAGACTGACGCGTGGGATAAGTGTACTTGTTGTAGAAATCAAAAAACCTTTCTGCTTTAAGTCATTTGCTTTTTGAGTATGAAATGATTTCTTAATCTTTAAGACTGACTTATGGGGAAAATTTGCTTGTTACAAGAACCAAGGATTAATCTTGATCTGCTTGGTTGAAAGGAAGACGGAGTAAACTTCCAGATTCTCAAAAGTCATAAAAACTAGAAGAAGCTTCTGTTTGAGAAGATTCTAATGGGGATTCTAATGATGAGAAAATGGACTTCCTTGTTTAAGAGATTTCAACAGCTAACCAAGAGTAACAAGAGACTCTCTGGTAGAAGCTCTAATTTCAGAGGTTTTTGTTTCATAAACAGAGAAGATTATCAGAAGATCTACTACAAGTGCAACGAGCCTGGTCACTTATGAAATCATTGTCCTGATATTCAAAAGGAAAAATCATTTAAGGAAAGACTTCTGAAGGAAAGTGTCAAGAATCAAGTTCAATAAAGGTATCATGGAAAAATGGGATGAACTTGATGATGAAGAAGATTAGGACAATGAATATGAAGAAGCCAACCTTGCACTGATGGCTCTTACACTCTCTAATTCAGAATCTGAGTCAGGTTATGACTCTGAATCTGATGAGGTATATTTTAACCTATCTTTTTCTAATCTTATTCATGATTTCATGAGCCTTTTTCAATATTAGGCAAGGCACATGAAGGTTGTTAAGAAACATCTTGAGTTTCTTAAAGAAGAATTGAAATCTTCTAAAGAAACTGTTGAGACATCGGAAAGAAATCTAGTTGCTGCTTGAGCAGGACATGTCTCTCTAAGATTTCTTAACAAAATTTTTCTTGCTTTCATGATCTATGAAGTAAGTAAAATCATAGGAGATGGTATGGGATTCCATGAAAAATGTGAGGTTTCCAAAACCTTGACATGGGAGAAACTCTCAGAACCATCTTCTTCAAGTCATGCTGATAAAAGGACTAATGACTAATTTGTGTCTGATGCTGAAGGGATCAAAGTTATGAACCCATCAGAGTCAATAACAAAGAAGTCAAAGGTCCTGATAGAACCAGAGACCTCAAGGTCAAAAGTTCTGCAGAAGTCAGAACCTGAGATCTCAAAGTTAGTGGTTTTGATGAAACCAGACACTATGATCCAAAAGTCAAAAGGTCAAGAGAATTCAGTACCTTAGACTTATGGGGCCAAGCTTCTGAAATGTTTAGAAACTTATGTCAAAGCTTATCCATAACATAATTTCTATAAAAAGAAAGTCTGGAATAAATCTAGACCTTACGCTAAGGCAAAAGTACTTATTAAGAAAACTCCTAGAGTAACAAACACAAAAGGACCTGTAAGATTATGGGTACCAAAATTTGAAATTGTGTCTGCAGATATGGTAAAAGGAAAAGATAGTGCATATGTCCTAAATTCTGGACAATAGATGACTACATCCTACAACAAGAGGAAATCATATGTTCCTAATCTTTACTCTGAAAGAGAAGTGAAAGTTGAAGTCTGGAGAAAAGAAGAATAAGAGTACTATGGTTACTAGTACCACTCTAAGACTATGCTGAACAAGGACTAGGTTCAACAATAAAAGTGTTTAAGATTGATTCTCATCAGTAAGAACATTGTTGGAACCAAAAGCTGCTCAGAAGCCACACACCAAGATATGTTTAAACTCCTTTTTTAGACAACTTTTATGAATGAGATACTATTTACTTTAGTTTATGTATCTATCTCCTTAATACATAACTTTCCTAGATAATATGTCTGCATAAGAATTCTCAGAACAAGTGGAAAATATTCTTTTGTATCCTTGTTCACATTCTTTGTTTAGAACCAAGTATTATGGTCTAAAAAGTTTCGGTCAGAAAAGTGCTATTGTTCAAGTCGACTCTTTAATGAGTTGTTTTGTTTGTCTTACCCATTGTCTTTTAAAGACTTAATTCTTTTCTAGAAAGGGTTTCTAATCTTATTTTAAAAGCTTGATTATGAATATAGAGTATGAAAGACTAATTCTAATCAGAAGTAGCTTCATCAAAGTCTTGAACAAACTCTGATGACATATAGCCTCTGGAAAGCATCAGGCTCTGAGACTCAGAAAAATAATAAGGATTACTTGTAAATTTTTATAATAATCCACATGTTTGAAAATTGCTATTCTAGCTAAGAATCTAAAGAGTAGTAATTCTTTACTCCTTGGATTCTCTGTGGCCTCTCTCTTGTTATTTCTTACTTTTTCTTTGTACTTGTTTATCTTACTTGTTGGTTTTTCCAAAAAAAATTATGTGATTTGTCTTTTCAAAGTCTAATTGTCTTAAATCTTTTTCTTTCTCGGTTTTTCCTTTTCATTCCCTATTTAAACTGATCTCTCTCAGTCTAAGTTTTTCATTTTGGTTTTACAACCGGACTCTCAAACTTGGTTGACATAGTTGTGCAACCTTGCTCTGGTTTTCAAAAGCTCATATCTCTTGCTTCTGTCATAACTCGCAGTGACCTCTAACTCAAACCTTGGCGTGAGAAACCAACTGGTGAGTATCAATGAAAGGCTAGCTCTTCTTGAATAATTGGGAGTCTCTGACTATGATCTTCTGCTTCTCATTCACTCAGGCTTAAGAGTGAAATTTCATCAAGTAATCTTCAACCTCCTGAAGATAATATTGCCTTTCCTTGAAAGAAAGTGTTCTTCATTCCTTCTGAATGAGTTTTGGGTGAACTCGTCTCTCTGCAAGGAACAATTGTAAATCTGGATGAGGTTTCATTTAACCCCGTGATGAAGAGTTGCTGATAAAGATTATGCTGTTTCATAAGGACAACCTAACTCCCTCTTCCTCCACTCAAGCTTTGACAGTCTTCATAACCTGCCTTAGTTTTTATTTTTTCTTTCTTTCTCTCGAATTAAAGTCTTTCCAGATCCTGTAATAAATGTACCTCTTGAGATCCAATGCTTTGTGGAAGCTATTGTATCAAAAGAGTACTTTTGTTTCAAGATTGGACCATTCTTGTTTCGAGTATTTTGTTTAAGACTTGTATGTTCATATTCTTAGCTAAATTTGATGTATTATGTCTTAGCCTCTAATTGTATAACCAAAGCAATTCCTATGGTTAATTGGATGTATCAAATTAATCGAATGAAAAATAAATATCAAGTTAAGAGTATTGTGTTTTATTTTCTTTCTGAATTCTGGACTTCTTAAACCAGTTTGCAATAAAGGGATTAACTAATGATTAAGATGATGGTATGAAAATTAAAAAGGGAAAATAAATTCATTAAACTAAAGAAATGATTACAAAAATATGCTTATAACATTAATCCTAATCATCCCTAGGTCTCCATGTGTAGAAAAAGTTTCCCCAATCTAAATCCAATTCCTCTTCTTCATCTGAATCAAAATGAAACACATCACTTAATCTTCTTCTTCTCTTGGACTTCTTCTTCCTACTAATCTTGTTATGTGGCTTCAGTGCCTGAGGAAGAGACATTGAAATAATTCCTTCAAAGGGTCTGACTTTCTGATCAGAAGCTGCATCAGAGACTAGAGGAACCTCTAAAACAATTGGAGTAGTAGATTATTTAGAAGCTGTGTTCATATTGAAATAGATGTATGTTGAGTGAATGCAGATTTGTGTTTAAGGAGTTAAGAAGAGCTTACAAACCTCATCTTAATGGACTATCAGACTGCGAGGGAGCTTAAAAACCTCACCTTAATGGAATATGTAACTTAGAGGGAGCTTACAAACCTCAGCTTCTGATGTTAGACTGTGTTAATTAAATCATCAACCGTTGTTCTTAAATACATTTGTTTGTCATAATACGAAATGGGGAAATTATTGGAACAAGATTTGTTCATGCCCTTAAAAGGTTTTGATGATAATAAAGTATTTAAATAGCAATATGGTTTACTAATGGTTATTCTAGTGTGCAGGATCAAAAGACATTAAGCTTGGTATAAATCAAGTTAATCACTTAGAAGAATTATTAAAGAGAAGCAAGGCTATTCTAAATCAGAAGGATAACTTAGAGCAAGGCTACCCTTCAGACTCTAAAGAATCAACTCAAGTCTTTGAGATAACCAACCTTATTCAAAGATCAGAAAGGTTCTGAAGACTGGAGCAATTTGAAGCAAGCACACTCTGTCATAAATAATGACTATGCGACTTTTGAACAAGCGTCATCAACAGTTTTGAAGATTATGCTTTAAAGGAAATTGTCTATATCAAGTCAACAATTCTGAAAGTATTCATCCAGATTAGTTTTGATCAAGACTCTAATATAAGACAAGTTCAGAACTTGTGAACCCAAGACTCTGAAGTGTTATTCCAAATAGGTTCTGAAGAAATACTTTAACTTCTGATCATGCTTTAACTAATTATATAAAAGTCCTATGATTCAGGAACTTAAGTATAAAGATAATAATGACTCAGATCAAGCTTCAAAAAACGTCTTCAAGAAGTCTATGGTCAGAAGTTATCTAAATAAGATCATGTGATAACAGTACACTACTTTATGTCAAATCAAAGATAAAGTAATGCCGTAAGAATATGATCTCTTCAACTGATTTGAACTCTACTATGCTCCTCTCAACGTCTTTATGCTAGCCGAGTTTAAAGTACACTTCACGTGCTCTAGCTAAAGACCTTCAACGGCTACTTGTACCATTGGTAGTTTCAATCTTCAATGAATCTATTCTCAGTATCTATACAAGAAGAAGATTGAAAACATTCAAAGTCTATCTCTGATCAAGAATGAATAGGGTTGAAGAATATGTGATTGTATTCACAAAGAAGTGATATCAGTTCACTATATTTGTTGAAAGAGAGAGATTGTGTTTATACATAAAACATAGATAAAAGAAACACACACTAAATGGAAAATATAACCACAAGAGTTAAATGTGTGAGAGTAGAGTGAAAATAATTAATAAGATCATCAAAACAAAAATGCACAACAAAGAAGGAAATATGTGCTTGAAGAGAAGAAGATTGAAAACTTCAATCTTCCACACTTAGGAGAAATCAACTTATATTCTTCTCAGCAATGTGTAACCTTTGTGTATCTACTTAACTAAGAAGCACACACATAAATACAAGGTTACTACCATACTCTTTTTTAAAAGAGAATTTGAATACTCTAGCCGCTGTGCTTAGAGTAAGTCTCTTTCTGTTAGATTGAGCAAATAAGTCTCTTGTTGGGTGCTTGAGCAAAAAAGTTTCTTTCTAGATAGATTGAGATTTGAAGTCTCATGCTTATAGGAAGAGTATGAAGTCTTGATTGGGTAGTTTGGGCATTCTACTGTCATGCTTGTAGGCAGAGCAAAAGTCTCTTTCAAGGATTGATTGAGCATTGAAGTCTCATGCTTGAGGACAGAGTATAAGTCTCTTTCTATAGGATTGAGCAGGAAGTCCTAAACGGGTTGTTCAGGAAATGAAGTCTCTTTCTCGAGGGCTTAAGCATAAGTTTATTTCTAGTTTGATTGAGAAAATTGTAATTTGAGCGATTATAATGAAAATCTCTCGTGCTGCAAGGGGATTGGACTACTCTCGGTTTGAGAGGAACCAAGATATATTGTGTTTCTCTTTATTTACTTCTGCATTTATATTCCTCTATGAAACAAACTCTGAAGTTAGATTGTGATCTGATTCAAACTCTTACTTGGATTAGAATCCGAGCTTGACACCTTAGGTTTTGAACAGGTTTAAGAAAAATAAGTAAATTTACATATATACAATTCAATCCCCGTTATTGTATATAGTTTTCTCACCTTCATCCTCCATACGAGACTTTAATTTGAGTCTCTTAAGCGATACTTTAAGCTGAGTCCCTCTGGTGAGAGTTTATGTTGAGTCCCTCAGGTGAGACTTTAAGTTTAATCTCTTAGGAGGGACTTAAAGTTGAGTCACTCAGGTGAGACTTTAAGTTTATATACTTAGGAGAAAATTTAATTTGAGTCCCCCGAACAAGACTTTAATTGGAGTCTCTAAAGAGAGACTTTAAATTGAGTCCCTCTGGAGAGACTTTAAGTTGAGTCCCCTAGGGAAGAGTTTAAGTAGAGTCCCTCAGGTAAGAGTTTAAGTTGAGTCCCACATGCGATACTTTAAGTTGAGTCTTCCAAATCATACTTTAAGTTAAGTCCATCTGGTAAGACTTTAAGTTGATAAATTATGGATAAACCTTAAGTTAAGTCTCTTAGAAGAGACATTAAGTTGAGTATCTTAGGTGAGACTTTAAGTTGAGTCGCTCTGGCGAGACTCTAAGTTGAGGTTCTCACGTGAGACTTTAAATTTATTCCCCCAGACAAGGCTTTAAGTTGAGTCCTCCATATGATACTTAAAGTGTAGTATCTAAAGCAAGACAATAAGCCAATTCCCCCTGGAGAGACTTTAAGTTGAACCCCTCAGGCGAGAATTTAAGTTGAGTCCCTTAGGTGGGACTTAAGTTTATCCCTCAGGAGAGACTTTAAGTTGAGTCCCTCAGGCCGAACTTTAAGTTGATTATCTCAATAGTGAGTTTGGGTTGAGTCGCTCATGCAGGATTTTAAGTTTAGTCTTTCATGAGAGATTTTAAGTTGAGTCCCTCAGGCGAGACTTTAAGTTGAGTCCCTCAGGAGAGACTTTAAGCTGAGTCTCTATGGTGAGACTTTAAGTTGAGTCCCTCAGGAAAGACTTTAAGTTGATTCCCTCATGAGAGACTTTAAGCTGAGTCCATATGGTGAGACTTTAAGTTGAGTCCCATAGCTGAGACTTTAAGTTTATTACCTTAAGAGAAACTTTAAGTTGAGTCTATTGGCCGGACTTTAATTTGAGTCCCCATGGGAGATTTTAATTTGAGTCCCTTTGGATAGAATGTAAGATGAGTACCCTAGGCGAGAGTTTAAGTTGACTCCCTCAGGCAAGACTTTAAGTTGAGTCACTCAAGCGAGATTTTAAGTTAAGTTCCTCTAGCGAGACTTTAAGTTGAGTCCGTCATGCGAGACTTTAAGTTGAGTCCCTCAGGCGAGACTTTAAGTTAAGTCTTCCAGATAATACTTTATGGTAAGTCACTCAGGTGAGACTTTAAGTTGAGTCCTTCTGGAGAGACTTTAAGTCGGGTCCCTAGAAGAGACTTTAAGTTGAGTCCCTCATGCTAGAGTTTAAATTGAGTCCCCAAGGCTTGACTTTTAGTTGATTTCCTCTAGTAAGAGTTTATGTTGAGTTCTTTAGGCAAGACTTTAAGTTGTGTTCCCCAATAAAGACTTTAAGTTGAGTCCTCCATACAATACTTTAAATTAAGTCTCTCTAGTGAGACTTTAAGCTTAGTCCACATGGAAAGACTTTAAGTTGACTTCCTCAAAAGGAAACTTAAAGTTGAGTCCCCAAGCGAGACTTTAAGTTGAGTCCCTAAGGCGAGACTTTAATTTGAGTCCCGCTAGAGAGACTTTAAGTTGATTCCCCTAAGAAAGAGTTTAAGTTGATTCCCTTAGGAAATAATTTAAGTTGAGTATCTCAAGAGAGATTTTAAGTTAAGTCACTTTAGCAAAACTTTTAGTTGAGTACCCCATGTGAGACTTTAAGCTGAGTCCCTCATGCGAGACTTTAAGTTAAGTCTTCCACATGATAATTTAAGTGAAGTCACTCAGGTGTGACTTTAATTTGAGTCTTTCTAGAGATAAATTAAGCCGAGTCCCTAGAAGAGGCTTTAATTTAAGTCCCTCGGGCGAGACTTTATGTTGAGTCCATGTGGCGTAACTTTTAGTTGATTTCCTCTGGTGAGACTTTAAGTTGAGTTCCTCTAGAGAGAATTTAAGTTGAGTCCCCCGGGAGAGAATTTAAGTTGAGTCCTCTAGAGAAGACTTTAACTTGAGTCCCTCTCATGAGACATTAAGCTGAATCCCTCAAGCAAGACTTTAAGCTGAGTCCCCCTGGAGAGACTTTAAGCTTAGTCCCTCAGGCGAGAATTTAAGTTGAGTCCCTCAAGCGGAACATTAAGTTGAGTCTCTCAAGAAATACTTTATGTTGATTCCCTTAAGTGAGACTTTAAGTTGAGTCTCTCACACGAAACTTTAAGTTGAGTCCCTTAGGTGAGACTTTATGTTGAGCTCGTCAGGTGAGACTTTAAGTTGAGTCCCTTAGGGAAGATTTTAAGGTGAATCTCTCAGGCGATACTTTAAGTTTAGTCCCTCAGAAGAGACTTTAAGTTGATGTTTTGTTCATTATTTTGTATAGATATTTCCATGAAAATCCAGTATTTATATTTCCCCTAATGGTGCAAGTGTCTTCCAGTGGAAGTCTAACATCCAAATTGCCTCTGAGGAATGCAAAGATCTTCCAATAGAAGTCCATCATTTAGATTGCCTCTTGATGGCGACAAGGGTCTTCCAATAGGAGTACAACTTTCAAATTTCCACTTAAAGGTGGCAAATATCTTCCAATGGAAGTCCATAATTTATATTGTCCCTTGAGGGAAACATGGATCTTCTAATGAAAGTTCATAATTTAGATCACCCGAGGAATGAATTAACCTGATATGAATAAATAACAATAATATTTTTAAAGGGATTCATACATTGGTTGGCCAACCGCCTTCTTCCTTAAAATAAATAATATAAAAATAGCTATCTTAGAGCTTGTAGGCTCCATGAAGTAGTTTATGACATATGTGGTATGGACCCTCTCAGGTAGGTTGTAACTTCCCCTACTGGGTGGGAATGACAATGTTCCTAAGTACAAGGTTGCTTTTCTGCATTTCTTCTAGAACCACCTTTGAGTTGTATCTTCTAGCCACCATTTGCTTGTCGGATATTCCTATAAGTCCTACCTCATTTTCTTATTCATTAAATTGAGAACGCCACGACATAGGCATGTCGATTGCAACAAGCAACATGGCGTCAGTTTCGTATAACATTGTGAATGGAGTCTCGTTGGTGGTTAAGTAAGGGATGGTATGATATGACCATAGTACTTCGTAAAGCTGTTCAACCCTAGAGTCCTTTGGCTTTATCCAAAATTTTCTTTATCCCCCATAATATTAATTTATATGTTGGCTCAACCTTCCAGTTTTCCTGTGGATGGACAACATAAATAAACTTTTTCTATACTCTAAGGTCACGACATAAATTGACCATAGTGGAGCTCGCGAATTGAGTACCATTGTTTGAAATGCTAACTCATGGCAAATCAATCCTGGACACAAACTTATGCTAATACAAGTGGATAACTCTTTCTACCATGATATTGGATAAGATTTAGTTGATATCCACTTTTTCAAATAGTTTACTCCAACAATAAAAAACTTTAGTTGACCAGGCACCAGTGGGAAATGACCCAAAATGTCCACACCTCATTGGTAGAATGGTCAGGTGACGTGACATAATGGAGGATTTTAGTTGGTGCATGATGCAAATTTTTGTGCTTCTGGAATTTATCGCATTTCCTGAAGAATGTTGCACTATCCTTCATCAGAGTAGGCCAATAATAGCTAATGCTTAGCAAATTGTGGGTGAGAACTCGCTAAACAATGTGATTGCCACAATCCCCCTGGTGTACCTCTATGAGGACTAGGGTGATTGCATGTTCTCCTAAACATATCAGCATGGGGGAAACCCTTCCCATTTTGTAAAGCTTCCCTTGCATCATGGTGTATTTAACTGCATGTTTTCGAATCTTCTTTGCTTATAACTCGTCCATTGGCAATTGGTTTAACTGTAGGTAGGGCATTATGTGTGTCATCCATCTAGTGGTCTGGGTGAGTTCAAGACTACTGGTTTCATCCTTCTCAATAATGGGGGCTATGAGAGTCTCTTGAATTACAATGTGGTTATGTCCTTCTCTTTTTGTGTAGGCAAGCTTGGAGATAAGGCTATCCCTAAAGTTATGTTCTTTGGTCACATATGTTATTTCAGAATATTTTAAACATTCAGATAAATCATGCACCTTTTTCAGATATTTGATGTGCTGGGTCTCCTTCAACTGATATTCCCAGCAACCTAATTTTCCACCAATTGGGAGTCACTATTGGCCTTCGGATTTGAAGCACCCATCTCAAGGAGAGGACCTTGTCGATGATGAGGGCTTCATACTCAGTTTTATTTTTGCTAGCGTTGAATTTAAACTTCAAAGAATGCTCGATAAATAGGTCATCTGATCCTTCCAACACTATCCCGACGCCACATCTCTTTAAATTTGAGGTGCCATCTACCAACAATATCCATGTGTAGGAGGTTGTCGTGATGCGAAAAATGACCACGAGCGCTCGCACGCTCGAGATAAAAGAGTATTGATCACACTGAATCACACCACGTTTTTTACTCGGATTTCACATGTTTATTAGGTCTTTATTATCGTTTTGCTTGTGTTATGCTCTCTTTTATGTTGTTTTCAGATATTTAGCTCTTTCGGGACCTTTTTAGAAGAAACAAAGCAAAAAGACCAAAAATTAGGGTTTTTCGGCAAATATTGTACACATGGCGTTATGCATGGCGGCCACTATAGGAGAAGCCATGACTCATCATCCCTCAACCAGGAGGTAACCACCACGATCTCATGAACTTTCCCATTCACACACATGGCGGGCGCCATGAAGGGGTGGCGGGCGCCACCTTTGCATTTCACGTTCCCACTAAGGAGAAGTTGAAGGGCACCATGGTCTTTACAAGCTGCTGAATTCCTCTATAAATAGGTCGTTCTAGTTCATTTCCAAATCAGCTAACTTAGTTTACAACACTAAGACTATATTATCATCTGTAAAAGCGGTAATCCGTCACATCGAGGGGTTATCGCACCTTAGTGATATTTAGTTGGAGCACTTTGATTTTGCTGTCGTCTTTATCTTCAGAGTCAAAGGTTTATTTTCCTTGTACCAGATTTAAAGCCTCCGTTTGGAGCAGGTTCTAATTTAATCGTTTTTATTTATTTTACTTGTCATGCTTTACTTTATTTAATTTCTTGCCATGCTTTACTTTATTTAATTCCTGTCATTGTCTTTACTTTATTTAAATTTCTCACCATTATCTTTATTGCTCGTTTTAATTATTTTACACGCTTTACTTGTTCTTTATGCCTTACATTCTAAAACGACTTTTCATCATGATCAATATCGTTGTGTTTGTTTGTATTACCATGTCTGGCTAAATCTTTCAAAGGTTAGAATGTAAGGATCGCGGTTAAAGAGATGTTTCACATATTGAATCTGTAGAAATGCTTTAAAGGCTGTTTTGATTTTTAATTCGAGTTTTCTGAAACAAACTTGGTTAGTTTTAACTACTCAAGGAGTGCGAAAGCACCTTGGCTTAGTTAACTAGGAATTTTTATCACTTTAAGGAAAAACAATTTTTGAAATTGTTTTCGGACGCGTTGATAGATTTAAAATCAGGAAACTCCTTGGGTAAACTTTCCAAATCAAAATCACTTTTCAACTAAGTTTACGAGTCTTATTTCTTAAAAATAAGTTTACTACTTTAGCGTTCTGCGCACCTTTTATAAGTGACAATAAAAGGCCTTAATTTAAGGGTAAACTCGGTTCTGAATACGCGAAAGCGACAATTCCTGTTAAATGGATTCTTTTCAAGAGTAGAAAATATTGCCCCATAAGTAGTTCTATTTAGACAATCGAAACATCATTTAACTGACGTGAAATACATTCAAACCTGTCTTTATCTGCATTGTATTTATTATTTTCTTTATTTACTGTTATTTTGCAACATCAAATATCTCTTTTGTACCGCCTTAGATAAACATCATAACGCTAGTAATCGATAGATTGACGATTTGGTCTCTGTGGGATCGATATTCTTTTATATTACTCTGACGCGATTTGTGCACTTACGAATAGAGCGATCAAGTATCCACCTAACTTTATTTATTCCAAAAGAAAAGGAAAAATATCGATAAAACCCTTAAAAGAAAAAGAAAATGGTCATCGCAACCAAATTCAGTTTCAAGAATCGATTATGGGAGGGGAAGGTATTAACATCGCTCACATCCGCTGTACTCAACGGGAACCATTTAGTTAAGTTTGCGGATAAAATTTTAGCGTATGCCATTTTTTTTCTTCTAATTATTGAAAATTTGAATAGGAAAAGAAAAGAGGTCACAAAATTGTTTTTATGAGGGTGCTTGACGAGATTGAGGGTCTCGCTCCTACGTATCCTCAGGTGCGATGAGGAATTTAAAGCAACATAGTTTTTCATAGAAAATTATGTATTGGTTGGTTAATTATACTGGACGAACATTTAGATCACATTCCAACGGTTAAACACTGCTTGTGCTTGAAATTGTAGGCTTAAAGTGTTTGTCTGCATCGCGGTAGAACAAACTAAACATTGTTTTTTTATAAAAGGTAATTGATCGCGCGGCGACGAGGAAATAGGTTTGATGTGTTAAATGTTTTTTAGGAGAATGAAGAATGCTCGGTAGGACCAGGACATATGCCTTAAGGACGATTATTAGAGGTTGTAAGGAGTGTGTACCCCTATGTACCTTTTTCATCCAAAGCATTTATGAAATTTATTTGCGGAAGATGAATGTTCGGTATGACCAAGACGTATGTCTAGGGGCCGATTATTCGGGGGTTTCAAAGAGTGTAGACTCTCATGTCCATTTTTTGTCCAAGTTTGGATTATGTATTTTAGAACAAAAAAAAAGAAATAATCGGTAAAACAAAGATGTGTACCTCAGAGTCGATCATTCAAGGTTTTCATGGAGCGCATACCCCAATGTTCTTTTCTTTTGATTTTTATTGAGAAAAGATTTTGTGTAGCATTTAATTCGGAAAGAGATTCGATAACGGTTAATCATTTCGAAAATACGTTTGATTTTAATAAAATAGACACTTGACGTTGGATCAAGGTTTCAACTTATGGAAAATATTAATCTATTTATCCTTTAACTATTTAATTAATTAAAATAATTAATAAAAAATGACATAAGGAACTAAAATGGGGGTGTAGTAGAAATGTAAGAATAAGGGAGTTTAGTAAAAAAATAAAAGACATGGCCCAAGGTCCAATCCATAAAAACCAAAATAAATGAATAAAAA
This sequence comes from Lathyrus oleraceus, assembly GCF_024323335.1. NCBI lineage: Eukaryota > Viridiplantae > Streptophyta > Magnoliopsida > Fabales > Fabaceae > Lathyrus > Lathyrus oleraceus. The sequence continues at coordinate 262,721,971 of NC_066581.1, read as the reverse complement.
AATAGTCTATATTAAAAAAATAAAAAAGGGGTGTTGGTATAAGTTTAGGCCCAATATGGGCCCAAAGCGCTTGTCAAATAGGGGGGAGGGGAGTTAACTTCCGTTGATTCAACCCCAGCACCTTGATCTGAATACTAACAAATTAGATGGTATGCGTTGTAGGTCCATATGAAGTTGTATGGAGGGATCATCCCACAATCCAAGTCAAAGCCAACCAGTCATCACATCCAGTGGTGCACGAAGGGAAGACGTGTCCCACTGTACGAAAACAAGGAAAGGAAAGAAAAGAGAGGAGGGGAGCACATGGGCTTAGATAGGGGTGGATAAGAAATGTTCAATCGACCGAAACCCGGTCCAACCATTAAAAACCGCAAGCATTCGGTCGGGTCATATTGGCTCAATGGGTCTACGGGTCGACTTTGCAATCTGTCAACGATATAGTTGGTCGAAAATAGATGTCAAGTTCTGATCCATGTAAACACGAAACCGACCGATTATGATGGACTATAAGCAATTGGTTATAATTTTATCATAGCCTCTGAACTAGAAACGTGATTTGTTAGACAAAGTAGTGTACCTATCGTTTGATCCTTATGCATCATATGTCTAATCTCTTCTTACAATAATTTAATTTTTTAACTTAAAAAGTTTATTACTATTATAATAATATTATATACGTATTTGTTTTAAAAGAAAAGTATTTATCTTCTTCTTCTTGATTTCTCTGTACCCTTTCCATTATTTTGTTTGCACATATTCTTCTCTCTCTCTCTCTCTAATTTTTTATGTGGCTTTTGACTACTAAAGTTTTTGATTCACACATTGATAAACCAAACTACCCAAACTGATAAAATCGTCATCCGAAGAACCGACTACCCGACGTAACCGCTGAAGAAAACGATCGGAAGTGGATTTGTAGTAGCCAACCGCGGGTGTTCATCGGATTAAGATTTTGGAACCGAATCCGACCGAATCTGATTCGTGTCCACCCCTAGGCTCATAACCCCAACCTCTTTCTATCTCATGGCCCAACTCTCTCTCTCTCTCTCTCTCTCTCTCTCTCTCTCTATATATATATATATATATATATATATATATATATATATATATATATATATATATATATATATATATATATATATATATATATATATATATATATATATATATATACCCTTTCATCGACCCCACCATTAAAACCAAATATCAATACTTTTGTCACCCCTTATAGGATCAACATAATGGCGTAGGGGGAGACGCTGATGAACACCGATGAATATTCATCGTGTTCATCAGGTTGTTTTTCAGAAGTTCACTGAAAAGCCTCAAATCCGAAAAAACAATAAATCAATCCCATCTAAAATCACTCCCTGAACACGTTTCTAACCATAGATTAAACAAACAATAATTTCGTAGATCACACACCGTTCCCAAATTGAACTCTAATTTTGAAAACCTCAGATCAATGATTAAAAATTCTAAAGTCACGCAATTAAGTACATATAAGACAAGAAGCAACAAGAAAAAATGAGGAAAATGCAAGAATTAAGGAGATGAGGGATTCGCCAGAGCTTTTTAACTCCAGCAAGGGTTTTCGGACAATCGTAAGGTGAGTTTTCTTTCTCTCTCTGTGTATTATTTCTGCTTGTGGTTTGCTTCTCTTCCTTTACTCCTTCTGTCTCTTCCTCCTTTGTGTATTATGTATCCGATGAGGGTGTGTGGTTTAAACTCCGGTTAACTCAAGTTATAACAAGGACCTTGAGTAACCTTCTCTTGGAGCTTTAATGAGTTTTAGGTTGGGTAGAGATTTATGGTTATTTCTTCCTCTTGAGAGTGCAACGAGAGGAGGATTTTATAGGGAGTGAAGTGAAGGATTGGGATGAAAAAAAGAGGGGGGAATGTATTTCTATTAGAGGAGTTTTTGAGGGAATTCTCATTAGTGATCCTCGTGAATTGATAGAGTGTAAGGTTGGGATCAGTTTGATGAGAAAGTTTGTTATAATTTGTGTTTGTTTGACGAATGTATGAACTTGATTTTGGTGAATGGTATGTATGTGAGGAATGTTCATGTGTTTGTGTAGTTGCTTCTGCGTTTGTCAATTGTTTTGATATTTGTTTTCACCTTAATTTATTTAATTCAAATATGTATGCATGTGTTATGCTGTGATAAATGATGGATTGGCCATAAATGATGAAAAATTACGTGTTCTGCTTTGCCTACTAATTAATTTGATTTATGTTTTCTTTTAATTTCAAAACTATGCATATTGTTATATGTGTTTGTATGATGTTAGTGTTGTTGATGATGCTTTTGGTGTTGATGTTGTTGTGATTATGTCAATGAGGTGTATGCTATTAGTTTGTCACGTGGGTTTTTTCTCAATTTGTTGGACTTGTTTTTTAGGATGATGCACAATCATGAGGGATAAATAGGGTGATGACATGATAATGCCATAAGTTAAATGGGATGGCATGATGAAGCAGGAAAAACATGCACATGATATGTTGATGATGAATGATGGAGTTGAAGTCATGCTGGAAGCGTGAGGCTCAAAACAAATAAGCATTTTTTATGTTTTTATTTACATTTTATGTATGTGCTGTACCCTAAAATTTATCCTCTCCTTTTTACTTTTCATCTAACATGTGGCTTGAGTTTTCAGTTGTACTCATTCATGCCTCATTCATGTTCATCCTTCATTCATGACTAACACTTGCTAACAAGCTTCATAGGTTCGATGTTTATGGTTGATAAAAACAAGGGATTTGCTTGAAGATTGTGGTTTTCCTCATCATATGGCGTGAAACCCTAATTGCTTGATCCTTTGGGACATTGCCTTCTGAGGTTAATATCATGGTATTCATTTGGGCTTCCCAACCCTAACTCTTGGCTTTGCTTTTGTAGGATCTTGTGTTTGACCTTTTGTACATTAACTTGACCTCTGAACCCTAATTGTGGTCCCATGGTTTGAGATGTTGCCTATGGAGCTTTGTGATTTATTTGAAACCATAATCAGGGATAGTTGGTATTCAGGTGTTTTCCTGGGTTGACTTTCTGATCTAAGGTTCATCAAAACCCTAGTCCTTGGCTTTGAGGTTTGTGAACCCTATGGCTTGCTTGGAGGTAGTAGAAACCCTAGTTGGGGTTCATGGCATTGTTGCATTACTTGAGTTGACTTCTCACTTGGTTTGAGGTCTTGGTTGTTGCTTGACTTTGAACTTTGACTACTAAACCCTAGTCCATGACTTGTTTTGGTTGGTTTAAGACAAACTTGCATTCATATTCCACTACATATTGTCACTAGTCTCAATTGATCTATGTCACTTCATCCATTGACCCCATTGATCCAAGTGTCATTGATTCATTTTGGGTCAAGTCATGTCATGATCATTAGGCTCCATTATCATTCATTTATCCAGGTTATCTATTTCCATTTGTTGGTTGTAGATTGGGGAATTTGGTCAGGTTGAATTCTATTGGTTCATGGTTCCACTTGAGCATTCATTTTTTTAACCAAGAAAGTTCATTTCATTCATGGCATTATTCATATACATTGCATCAAGAAAGATTACAAGATAACCTCATCTTTTTGCATAAGTTGACTTTTTGGTAAATCAGTCGACCAAAGTCAACTTATCATGCCATCATCCTTCAAATCCTATATTCTTGTTCAAAGGTCAATTCCATATAATCCATGATCCATAATGCATCTTTGATCCATAATTCAACTTTGGTCCATAATTCATCTTTGATCCATGACTTATCTTTAACTCATATCCATTACCATGTCCATTTCAAAACTTATTCATAAACCATTTTTAAACCATGTTTGTTCTTACACAACACTTTGTTCATTACAATAGCATAAACCGAATCATATTTCCATACATAATTCAACCATTCAATTTCAATGTCCATGCACACTTTACCCATGAATTTACCATTTCAACCATATGCAACCTTTGTTTCCAATGTCATTCATAAACCATTAACTTTGAACATTTATACATCAAACCACCAACAAATCAATTCTACGCATCATCATAAACCAAGTCATACATTCATCTTCAATTTCATTACAATATTCATCTTCAATCTCATGTCCATTCAAATTCCAATCCAAAAACTACAAGAAATTCCAAACTACATTTCAAACAATAACTTACATCTCATTATACTACATTGTTGGAATTCAATAAAAAAAATTCCAAGTCTAATTCATTCCAAAATATTCAAGACCTATCCCAAAGTCAACAAATCAAAACTCCATTTCATAAGTATAAGTCATGATATTCATTACATACATATCACATACCAATTCTACATACAATTACATTTGGAATAAGACTTGGATTCACATCAAATACATTTGGATTCACTACATAAGATGTCCTAAATAAGGTTTTAGTGATGCTCATTTGTATCCATTGGATTTACGGTAATTTTAGAGGATTATCTTCTCATCAAATCAGCACGAACATGTTGGTACAAGCAATGATCCGAATGCATTAATATGGAGGCGAAATCAAGTTCTGGATACTGCATATAGTGCCGTGGGCTAATGGACATTGTAGATTTTGTTTTCTTTCCTCTAAATGAATGCTTCATGTGCACTGGCCTTGAATAGCTATGTTGGAACTTGATGCTACCAATGTTTCAATAAGAGCAAGCAATAACAGTTCACCAGTTTTGTTGACGGCACAACTACATCATTAACAACCAAGTCAAAAGCTTCAGTTCTATCATTTGGTTGCAATGCTCTCCGTGTATGGACCTGCAGCAAATTCATGGGGCATGATTAAACCAATTTCAGGGTAGTAACAAAACATTAGAAGCGACTGACAAACTGCATCAACAGTTTCAGGACAGAATGACCCTGCATCAATAGTTTCAAGACAAAATGACCAAAAGTGACCCAAATTAACAATTAACATTTTGAAGATCCATGGCCAATGCACTCATTTGATATCAGATTAATTAACTTTCGGATGATATTACCATAACATCCACCGCTAAAAGAAATATTATCAAAAATTCCTAACTGACATCTTATCAACTTGGAACAAATAGAAATGACAATTTAATTAGCTAGCTTTGAACCAACATTTCCTCATCATACTAACATTAAACAACATAACAGAGTTCACATTCCAGTTCATAATGTTTCTAACAAAAATAGAATTTGATTTCTATAACTAACTTTCTCACTAAAATCAAACTTCCTAACTAACTCTAAAACCAATCTCAAATTCACCCTCAAATTAACGGTAAATTTTAATTTCAAGTTTAACTAAAATCCATTTTTCAACTAATTCGTTCATTTGTAACTAACTATGCATTTGAGGTGAATTTCCTTTATAATTTCAAATGCATTTAATAACAGAAAAAAAGCTCTATATAAATATACCCGTGTCACCATTGAGGGAGTTCAGTTTTTGCTCTCAATCTTCATTCAACCTTTTGCAACTTCCACCTTCAACAAGAGTCATCTGCAACTTCCACCTTCAGCAAGATCCTTCTGCAAATTCCACCTTCTGCAGAGTGGATCTACATCTCACATTAGCGTTTGTAAGACCCCAATTTTGACCCTAAGATCCCTCATGCTATCTCATCATTTGCATTGACTTTGGGATCACACCTTGGCATTCTCCTTACCCCTCATTCATTAGGTTTGCATTCACCAAGCATATTTGATTGTATCATATTTTGTTTTTCATTAATCCTCTTGGCTTGGCTTAATCTGGTTTAGCAAGGGTCATTAACAGATGATATAAATGGTTAATCAAAACAGAAAACACATTAACATTCACTCTTACTCAGATCTAGATCTAAAAAGTGAAAACTCTCTCAACTTTTCCTCTTGATTTTTCTGCAAAAATTTCCTTAGAACTTGCATTGTTCTTCAAGGATCCATCATACACAAGCCTATTGGAGTTGGATTAAAGCATAAATTCGTCACTGTTGAAGCTAGAACAACACTGTTACATCGAGTATCCTCACATGGCAGTTTGAATTTAAAGCATCACCGAGCATTGCTGAGCTAAAGTCTTCACTCATTCATCTCCTGGAGCATCAAAGAAGTGTTGTTTCTACACTATAAGGCCAAACAACCACGAATCCATCTCTGTTCAGCAAATCAGGTTGGAATTCGAACCTTGCTAATGTTGAAATGTTGATATTCTTATCATAGATCTTGCCATGCTGATTGCACTGCAACTTGAATCATGAATTTTCATTAAGTATCAAGAGAGTTATCATGATTTGAAGTTTGGTTGTTGAATGTTATGCTGTTCGATTCGTCCATGATAGTTTGAATTAGGCTAAATCATTGTTGTATTAGTGATGTGCATGAGAAGAGAAATCTATTGATGTATTCATTTCCAATTTCTGAGAAAAAAAGTTCATGATGATGATGAACACGTTGAAGGTTTGAAGAACCCTAATCTGCGTTTTCCAGAATTGCCTTAGATCCACTGGCCCGTGCGTGTGCATGATTTTGGTGTTTTCGCGCCATGAAGCGAATGACAGCACGCCACCTCACTTAATGAAACGGTGCGTTTCATTAAGTGAGTGTCTTATTTACGAAATTGCCATTTCAGCCATTTAATCCATTTAATCAATTTCCTTTTTCAATTTTTATTTCATTTCACATGCTGATCTTCCAAAAATCATAAGTCAACGAATATTTGTCCAAATGAGATGGGATTTTTTTCACCTTGTTCCTCATGACCTCTAGTATTTTATGGTGATTTTTCCAGAATTTATGCACGTGTAGATTTTTAAAATGCCTAGGGTTTGTTCATGTGTATCCAATTTGTACCTTCCATGCCATTTTGCCTGTGAAATGTTGATGCTTAATCCAATGAGGCTGAAATGTTTTGTGCTTAATCTAGACACCTTTAGGGATTTTTTGGTATAGAGTTTGTGATTTTATCATTGCTGGTTGATGAGATATGATTTTTTGAATAGAGGTGTGACAATTTGTGTCACACCATTCTTGTCCAACTTCTTGATTTTATTTGCCATGCCTATTGAACTTGAATTAAACTAAATTTTTGCATGAGAATACTTATGAATGTTGAGGATGCTTGTGAATTTTCCTGGAATGTTTGAATGCATTTCCTATTTGATTGAGATTTTCTCCCCTGTTTGACCAATTGTGGACTTTGTGTGAGTCATGATCTCATTTGATTTGTGAAATTCTGGATGCTTATTGGATGGACTTGAAATTTGGCATGTGTATTATAGACATCTTGAAGTTTGCCATGGTTTTGATTTGGTTCATTTATCGTGTTTTGTTTCTGTTTTATGATTGATTGAAGTGGATGCATGTTTTGATGCTTTGTATGAGCTTGCTTGAACTTGTCTTGACTTTTTGAAATTCATTAACTTGCTTCCCTTGGTCCAAATGAGCTAAAATTTGGTATGATTGTCATGTTATTAATGCTGTTTGGTCATGAATGTTTTGGTGATTTATTGAAATGTTTGTGAATTGCTTTGAGTAGAGTAATTCTGTTTGGTCTTTTGAGGTTCTAAATGGCATGTTCTGTACTCTTTGATTCATGAAATGATATTGGTGAATGAAATGAATATGAAACCACTTGGATTTGTTTCCTAATTGTTTGATCTTGATTTTGGATAAGTTTCATGTTCTGTTTTGACTTTTTGATCTCATTTTGACCCTAGTCTTGTACTAGTGGTTTGTGCTCTCACATTTGAGTTTTGTTTCAGGTTTAAAGCACAATTGCCATGCTTAATGATGCTTACTCAATTGGAGTTGACCTATTGATTGTTGATGACTAACTTTGGTTTATTTTGTAGGGTTTGAGACTTAAGCTTGTGCCTTATGGCTTGCACCTTTGTGCATTGACTGTTGTTTGCTTGTGTACAGTTGTACAGTTAACTGTTAACCTTTGCTGTTTGATTTCTGTTTGAGTTGAGTACTGATTATCTTGGATTATTTTCAGGTACTTTAGTTGCTTTAGTTCCCTTGTGAACTTGCTCTTGCTTTGCTTGATAGCTTGAGCATTGAGGTATAACATCCTAACTCCATGTAGTCTGGAAGACCTGGCCTGTTACTTGGCCAGACACCTGTCTGAAGTCCTCCTTAAGAGGCGATGTTTGTGTTTGTTTACTTTTGTCCTTGTACATATTCAAAGACCTCCTAAGTGAAGAGGCATTGGCAGATACCAGGGATGTGCAATCCATCCCCTGCTATTCTGTGTGTCATCTGCTTTGCTCACACTACTGTGTTGATGCATTGCAGATACTAACCCAATATCATTGTACATTGTGTCAGTCATATGTGTAGAAGGGTTCCCACCTTCTGAACCCACACATTCTTGTCTTAAGCTCTCCCAGGTCAGGGATAAGAGCTGTGAAGTCTCATCTTCACTTCCCATTCATCTGCTTCACCTTGACTCTCAATGTTAGGGTTAAGAGCTAACATTACCCTGTTACAGTGGTTTGTTTGTCGAGGTTGATATGACCCCTCGACTAAAACCTAACCTTGATTGAGCCAACTGATTGCATATAGTGTGTGCTATTTGTGCTTGTGTGTTTGTGTTTTTTTAGTTTAGCTTGCTTCCAGTGCAAGTTAGGGTTAGTTTGGCTTGCTTCCTGTGCAAGTCATGTTTAGGATAGCTTGCTGCATGTGCAAGTTAGATAGCAACCTTGACTTAGGGATGATTTGCATGATAACATCTAGGCTCGAGTCGTAGTCTCCCTAGTTGTGTCTCCCTCTGTTATCTGGTTAGGCTAGTCCTGTGTCCCTCCGTAGGGGAACTACGTCGCCCTGATCCTCATACCAGATGAGGTACGTAGGCAGGAGATGAGTTGATCTCTCCGGGCGCCCGTTTTTATTTTGTCTTGTGTGTGTCAGGAGATGGATGTAAGCCCAGCGATTGGCATTCCGTATCCTCTTGTTGTGTGCTTGGAAGCTGATATAAGTCCAGCGATTGGCATTCGGGTTCCAGTGTGGGTGTGTTTGGTTCGGAATCTGATGTGAGTCCGGCGATTGGCATTCGGATTCCATGTTTGCCCGTGTTTGTGTGGTTTTGTTTGGCGTGCGTTAGCCGAGCTACGAATGCTCTGATTCTTCTTTAGTCCGAGAAGATACGTATGCATAGGATGCGACATCCTAGCGAGCACGTTTCCCCATGTCCCGAACTACGTCGACTCTGATTTCTGTGCCTGATAGACTACGTAGGCCCAGGATGCGATATCCTGCCGAGTTGGTTTCTTTTGTCTTTCCTGTGTCTCTTTTCAGCCAGTGTGTTTGTTTATGAGCAGTGTTTTAGCAACCATTTTCCTTCCTATTGTGCGTGGATCCCGTCGAGTACGACGGATGCGTAGGGGTGCTAATACCTTCCCTTCGCATAACCGACTCCCGATCCCATTCTCTTTGGTCGCGAGACCATGCTTTTTCCAGGTTTACTTCGAGCGTTTCCTTTCCCTCTTTTGGGATAAATAACGCACGGTGGCGACTCTGTTGTTCTTGTTTCCCGCCGGTTTTTCGCGTAATGCGACACTCGCTTTCTTCGATATCGGTAAATGTCGAATGCCCAGTTCAGCCGCCATCGGTACATGGCCTCGCTTTATGTGACATCTGTTTTCCAGCAGCCATCGGTAAATGGCCTTGCTGACGTTGATATCGGTAAATATCAAAGGTTGTTTTGAAGCCACCATCGATAAATGGTCTTGCTTCCTTCTAGTATCAGATCCCAGTTGAAGCCGTCATCAGTAAATGGTCCCGCTTCCTTTGGATGTTGTTTCCCAGCCGCCATCGGTAAATGGCCTCGCTGACGTTGATATCGGTAAATATCAAGTTTCCAATAAAGCCGCCATCGGTAAATGACCTGGCTTTCCTGAGGTTTTATTGAGCATCCGCCATCGGTAAATGGCCTTGCTTTTCTTTGCTTTATCCCCCGCAGATTGCAAATTTTCCGGTTCTTTGGTATTCAATCCCTATTTACCTTGAAGGTCTGATAGCCGTTGCTCTCATCCGTTCAGGTTCCCAGTTGATTGAATAGGGGCAGCTATAGCACCTCAAATTTGCACCTCCCATTTGTACATTCATTTCATTTTTAGGTCATTAGCATTGCATTCACATTGCACAGTCCATTACATCTCATCAGTCAAGACTGGTCAGGAGATTCAACTGTACAAGAGAGCAAGAGCATTTTTCATGAGATGAGAGCCCTATGGTGGTTCCAATGAGCTTACATGACCCAAGGATCATTTTGAAGCAAATTGGCCAAGTGTTGAAGGTTCAAAGTCCATAGTGTATGACCAAGTCATCTGAGGCCCATAAAAGTCAACTGCAAAGTTAACTGAGGGCTAGGAGATGGAGAAATGGATTGAGACACTTCATTCATGTCCCAAAGAAGGTTATTCAACATGTCAAACATTTATCTTGAAGATTTTGAAGCCAGATCAAAAGTTTCCAAAAATGGAAAATGACCTGTAATTTTCAAGTTTCCAAAAATAGCAAGTTTTTGGAGCAACTTCAACTCAACTTTCCAACATCAAAGAAGCTTCAAATGAAAATTTGTCCAACATAAAAGTTGAAGATCTCTCTCTCCTATTTACAAAAAGTCCAAGATCATGAATTTCTAATGAATGGTTAAGGAGTTATGATCAAATCATGACAAAGTGTGTTTGAAATTTCAAATGGCCATAACTTTTGAACCAAGACTCCAATTTTGGTGGTTCTTTTTGCATTTTGTTCCTCATGACACGCATTTTCCAAATATCTCATTACATGGCATGAAATTCCTTTGCATGATCATATGCTCATTCATGAAGTTTTTTGAAGGAAAATTGCTAAAATCATTTTGGTTGATCATATGCATGAAATACCAATTCCAATGTGTGCATGGGCTATTTTTGAGTGGATTTGGGCTAGCTTTGGGCACTGTTCACGTATGCATCTCATGCATGAGGTGAAAACACCAATTTGTGCACACACCTTGTAACTTGTTAATCCCAATTTGTTTTGGCTTAAGCATGATTTCAGATTCATTAACAAAGGATATATAAGCATAATCACAACTGCATTGGTCATTAACAAGCTTTTCAGATCTAGATCTAGAAACTTTTCAAAAAATTTCTCTCACCAAGAACTTCCAATTTCTTCATGCAAAGACTATTTCTCTTGATAAATTCATGATTATGAAGTGTTTTTGAGGCAAATTGAACGTGGATTTGGAGGAATTCGTGCCAGTTTTGACTACACTTGAAGCTTGAAGGTTCAATGGAGTTTGCAAGTTGAGCTAGATTCATATGTTCTGGAGCTTCCAACCCTTCATCAACCATCATAACAAGGATCATAGAGGAGATTTGGACCATTGCTGAGCCTTGTAGCACACGTTTCCAACTTGCTGCTCTTCAAGAGGTCAAGTTTCGATCTCACTTATTCTCGAATTCATTGTTGTATTTGTGTAGATCTTTGTTTGGTGATCATTCTGGTAGAAAAATCAAGTGAAATGGTGCATTATTCATGAAGCTATGTGTGTTTGAAGTTTTGATGTCAATTTTTATTTTCTTCGATTTGAACGATGCATGATGTTTTAGCATGATTTATGTTTTGATCTTTAATGTACATGAGACAAGGATTCGTTTGGTATGATTTTTTTTTTATTTCTGGAATTTTTCTGGATTTTCTGGAATTTGCTCATGAAGTTCATGCAATCTTCATCTTCAACCTCATGAAGAGGATGAAGATCATCATCGTTTCCAGAATAGCCATGAATTTGCTACGAAACCTTCATCATTTGCTACGAATTCTGGGCGCGCTAGGGCTTCAGTTGAAACGGCACCGTTTTGGTGCTTAGCGCGCATTTTCAAATTTGTACAAGGTTCGAGTCCCAGCGAGCGAAATATTCAAATTGCTCATCATTTTCACATATTCCCTCCATTTTGCCATGCTTATTCATGTTTTAACTTCAAATTTTTTCCCAACTTCATAAAATCATATAAAATTGAAAAATCATCCAATTCAAATTTTTTGCAAAATGCTCCTTGTTTTGTCTAGTTTTTTATGATCATGAATTGGAAAGTTGTGCACGGTTGGAAAATTAATTTGCTCTAGGATGATTGAACACATGTGCATTTATGACCTTGCCTTGCTTATCTTGTTGTGAAATGCTTGTTTTTAGTCCAATGAACTTGAAATTTTGCATGCTGATTTTAGACACATTGATGGACATTTTGGTTTTAGTTTGACATTTTTCCCATGCTCCATTTCTGTTTTATGCTTGTGTTAGCATGGTGTGACAATTTGTGTCACACATTTGGTTGTCTAACTTGTACAATGTGATTTCCATGCCAAATGATCTTCAATGTTTCTGATTTTTTGTGTGATGAATGTTGTGGATGTCTTGATTGCTCATGAATTTTTCCAGAATTATTTGAATCATTTCTGTTTTGATTGAGAATTTTCATTCATGATGATCATTTGGATGCCTTGAATTGGTCTTTGACTTATCTTGCACATGAAATGGACTTGCTTATTGATTATGATTTGGTCCTTTTTAGGATTTGTTCTTGAGTGAATAAACATGCTTTGTGTTGAGTTTGAGGTTCTGTTTTGGATTTTTGATCCTCTTTTGACCCTAGGTTTTGACTTAGTGGTTTGTTACTTACCATTTGAGTTGTGATTTCAGGTTCAAGTGTGCATCTCCATGATTGATGTTGCTCCTTCATTTGAGCTTGATTATTGGTTGTTGTTGGCTAACATTTGCTTATTTTGTAGGCTTTGAGAACAATTCACTTGTGCTTATGGTTTATGTGTTGCATATTGGGTTGTTTGTCTGATATTGACTGTTGTATGATTGTCTGGATTTTGTACTGATTGGTTTAGCTGTTTCCACAGGTACCTAAGTTGCTTTAAGTTCATTTGAACTTTGCTTTGCTTGCTTGTGGTTGGCATACCACTGAGGTATAATTCCTTGATCTTCATGTAGTCTGGAAGACCTACTGTTATTGGTAGGCACCTGTCTGAAGCCCTCCTTAAGAGGCAATGTTTGTGAGTGTTTAATTTTGTGCCAAGCAGGTAAAGTCCTCTTAAGAGGCAATTGGCAGATAAAAGGGATGTGCAACCCATCCTCTGCTATTCAGTTGTGTCACTCACTTTGCTCACACCATGTGTTGATGCATTGTGAGTAAGAACCCAAAATCTAGTCCATAGAGTCAGTCACTTGTGGAGAAGAGTTCCTACATTCTGAACTCCCACACTTTCTATTTGAGTCAAGCTCTCCCAGGCCAGGGATAAGAGCTGTGAGGTCTTACCCTCACTTCCCATTTCATCTGCTTCACCCTAACTCTCAATGTTAGGGTTAAGAGCTAAAAACACCCCATTCCAGTTGGCTTGTTTCTACAGCCTAGCCTTGTATGAGCCAATTGTTTGCATATAGTGTGTGTGCTTGCTTTGTTGTGCTTGTGTTTGCTTTTGTGCTGCTTAGGCTAGCTTGCTTCCTGTGCAAGTTAGGATAGAGACCTCAACATAGGGATCGTATGCATGACAACTTCTAGGCTCGAGTCGTAGTCTCCCTAGTAGCTTGTTGTCTCCCTTTGTCTCTGGTTAGGTTAAAAGTTCTTTCCCTGTTTAAAGGAACTACGTCGCCCTGATCCTCATACCAGATGAGGTACGTAGGCAGGATATGAGCTGATCTCTCCGGGCGCCCTTTTTCTTTTTCAACCTCTTTGTGTGTGTTTGGAGTCTGACGTAAGTCCAGCGATTGGCAGTCGGTTTCCTGTGTCTTGTTTGCTTGTTGGAGTCTGACGTAAGTCCAGCGATTGGCAGTCGGTTTCCTGTGTGTGTGTTTGTTGGTTCGGAGTCTGATGTAAGTCCAGCGATTGACATTCGGTTTCCATGTTTGCCTGTTTGTGTGGAGTCTGACGTAAGTCCAGCGATTGGCAGTCGGTTTCCTGTGTGGTCTTGTTTGGCGTGCGTTAGCCGAGCTACGAGTGCTCTGATTCTTCTCTGGTCAGAGAAGATACGTATGCATAGGATGCGACATCCTAGCGAGCACGTTTCCCCTGTCCCGAACTACGTCGACTCTGATGTCTGTGCTTGTCAGACTACGTAGGCCCAGGATGCGATATCCTGCCGAGTCCCGTTTCTTCCGTCTTTCGGTGTTTCCTTCCAGTTTTGTGCAGTTTTGAGTAGTTTCTTTAGCAACCTTTTTCTATCCTTTCTGAGCGTGGATCCCGTCGAGTACGATGGATGCGTAGGGGTGCTAATACCTTCCCTTCGCATAACCGACTCCCGATCCCATCGATCTCTGGTCGCGAGACCATGTCTTTTCCAGGTTTACTTCGAGCGTTTCCTTTCCCTCCTTTGGGATAAATAACTCACGGTGGCGGCTCTGTTGTTTCGTTTTCCCGCCGGTTTTTCGCGTAATGCGACAAACATGACCATGATGGTTATGTCATTTGCAGTGTGAACCCCTGTGGGTGTATGATTGTCAAGAGAGATATCCAGAAGTTGATGGATGAGAATGTAATCCAGATTCAGCAGTTGAGGGATATGGGAGATGATGTGAATGTAATTGTACCAATATTTAAAACCCCTGAGCAGGTAGTCATTTAGTTTGATAGTAGCAACAATAATAATGTCAATAGATTGATATCGTCGTTGGTCATACGGTTAGCGGGCCCTGTCCCTTATGCATCCGATAAAGTTGTGCCATATCAATACAATGCCACTATGATTGAAAATGGTCAAGAGGTTCCACTACCAGTTGCAGGCTCTGTGGTAAATATTGTAGATATAGCAAAGGTGACCCATAGTGGTCTTGTGTTCAGTCCAGTTTTCCCTAAGGTGGTAGAAGATGTTTCTGTAGGGAAGAAGGTAGAGATTCCTATAGTGAATCCGATTAGTGCTCCAATGTGTCATTCTGGTGAATCTAGAAAATTGGAGGCTAACGATGATGATGAAGTATTATGATTGATTAAGAGAAGTGAATTTAACATTGTGGAGCAGCTGCTTCAAACGCCATCAAAGATCTATGTGATGTCATTGTTGATGAATTCTGAAGCGCACAAAGAAGCATTACAGAAAGTGTTGGAACAGGCCTATGTTGAGCATGATGTTACTGTGGATCAGTTTGACCACATTGTTGCCAATATCACTTCTTGTAACAATTTGAGTTTTTGTGATGAAGAACTTCCCGAGGAAGGCAGGAATCACAACTTGGCGTTACACATTTCGATGAATTACAAGGAATACGCTTTGTCTAATGTGTTGGTTGATACAGGATCAACATTGAACATGTTGCCGAAATTAACTCTGTCAAGAGTCCCTTATCAAGGCGCCCTAATGAGGTATAGAGACGTAGTTGTCAAAGCGTTTGGAGGTTCTCATAAAACTGTCATTGGAGAAGTGGACCTTCTAGTGAAGATAGGTCCGAGTGATTTCCAAATTACTTTTCAAGTGATAGATATCCACCCGGCCTACAACTGCTTGTTGGGAAGGCCATGGATTCACGAAGTTGGAGTTGTGACGTCTACTCTTCACCAAAAGCTGAAATTTGTGAAGAACGGCAAGCTCGTCGTTATTGGTGGAGAGAAGGCATTGTTGGTGAGCCATTTGTCATCTTTCACGTATGTTGATGCTGAGGAGGAGGTTGGAACACCATTCCAAGCCTTATCTATTGCCGGTGAATTGAAGAAGACTGGGGCACCCATGTCTTCTTTGAAGGATGCGCAAAAGGATACTCAAGCTGGCAGTATTGATAAGTGGGGCCGTGTTGTGGAAGTCGTCGAGAACAAGAATAGAGTCGGGCTAGGATTTCAACCAGGATCGTTCAACGTCAATGCCAAAGTTATGCAACCAATTTTCCGTAGTGAGGGTTCATTCATGAGAATGATCAACACTCAGCTTCCATTATTGAAGACAGCGGTGATGAAGACGAAGCTTGCACCAACTTTGTGACGCATAGCCAGATTTGCAACAACTGGGTTGCTGTTGATGTTCCTGTTTTCATTCATTGTTCTAAGTAATTTGTTTGATTATTTTAAAGAAAAATCCTTCTCCTATATCTAATGGAGAAGTGAATATTGTTGGGCATTTTCTTTATTATCATCAATGAAATACAATTTTATTCATCCATATCTATGATGTTTTATTTTTACTTTTTGCTTTTTCTAAAAATGGTAATCACAATTTTTTTCCCATCTGCGTAATATTTGTTCGCACTCCACTTCTCTAAAATCAAAATATCAAATCATTATGCAAGTTGATTCTCAAAATCCATTGAATACAATGATCCTACTCCTTCTCCAAGCTTTGATTTCCCTGTGTTTGAAGCTGAGGAAGAGATTGATGATAAAGAAGTATCTGGTGAGTTATCCTGTTTACTTGAGCACGAGGAAAAAGTCATTCGGTTGTTTGAAGAGCAGTTTGAATTAGTCATCTTGGGTTCCGAAGATGATGTGAAGGAAGTGAGGATTGGGTCTCAATTGTGTCCAGAAATTAAGAAGGGGTTGATTGATATTCTTCGAGATTATTCTGACGTGTTTGCCTGGTTCTATAAAGACATGCCTGGTTTGGATTCTGAGATTGTAGAGAATAGATTATCGTTGAAGCCAGAATGCATGTCGGTCAAACAAAAGTTGAGAAGAACACATCCTGATATGGCAATAAAGATTAAAGAGGAAGTGCAGAAGAAAATTGATGTTGGTTTTCCTGTTACCTCCGAGTATCCGCAGTGGGTGACCAGCATTGTGCCTGTACCAAAGAAAGATGGAAAGGTCCGTATGTGTAATGATTATAGAGATTTGAATAAAGCTAGTTCGAAAGATGATTTTCCTCTGTCACACATTGATATATTGGTAGACAATACAACTAAATTGAAAGTCTTTTCGTTTATGGACGGATTTTACGGTTATAATCAAATCAAGATGGCACCTGAAGATATGGAGAAGACCATATTCATTACACCCCGGGGAACATTCTATTATAGAGTGATGCCTTTCGGTTTAAGGAATGCTGGTGCAACGTACCAGAGAGCTATGACCACTCTTTTTCATGATATGATGCATAAAGAGATTGGAGTTTATGTTGATGATATGATTGCTAAATCAAGTGATGAAGAAGAACATGTTCAACATTTATTGAAGTTATTCCAGCGTTTGAGGAAGTATAAACTCCAGTTGAATCTCAATAAGTGTACTTTTGGTGTTCATTCTGGTAAGTTGTTGGGCTTTATAATAAGTCAGAAGGGTATTGAGGTTGATCTTGCCAAGGTCAAAGCAATACAAGAGAATGACTTTCCAAGCAAACCTAGATCTTTAATTCAACATGAAAGTTGTTTGTAATGTCATTTTGAGCAACATTTCTCTTGGAATCATTTTCATATGACAAAAATTATAGGAGATAGGGTCTAGGGAACCCCAGTTTTGACCAGTTGACTTCCTCTGGTCAACCACCTTGAACCAACTTGCTAGCTTGACATTTTATTGACTTTTGGGACTCATGGAGAATCATATATGCATAAGATAATGTAAGGTGAAGTATACCTTGAAATATTTGATCAATTGTTGAAGAAACGTGTTGAAGAAGTCACACAAGATACCCAGATGAATTAGGGTTTCCCAAGCAAACCAACTCCAAACTCTTGATGATTTCTTGATCAAAATAACATGTGAAGAAAATGGGGATCCATATATGATGCTTAGAGCCAATTTAAACCAATTTTTGATTGAGCTCCTTGCATTGAGGGTCTTAAACCCTTGATATGAGCTTGATAGAGCATAGCTGAGCATACACACTACCTACAAAAGAGCTAAACTATACATTGACATATTTTTGGTATTTTGGTTAGTACATAATGAAAAACAAAGTATGATACAATCATATGTGCTTGATGATCTCTTCCAATGCAAACCCAATGAATGAAAGGGTAAGGAGAATGCCAAGGTGTGATCCTAATGCTGATGCATATGATGAGATAGCTTGAGGGATCTTAGGGTCAAAATTGGGGTCTTACAACCACATCATATCATTTCAAACCATTTTCACTAATGCGATAAAACACTCGATCAACATTGAATTTCGCTTCTGCTTTCTCAAATCGTTAAACTTTTTTCTTAAACAAATACGAAAGAAATGGATCCTTGGAATCTCGCATTCCTTGAATCCTTGATGATTGCTCTCGAGGCACACGTATTGGGTTAAATTTTCATTCACTCTTTTAGTTTCTAAAATACCTAATTACTTGGACGAAAATATGGGTCATTGGAGTCTAGCATTTCGGTGGAACCTTTGAACAATCTTTTGAATGTTCATTGTCCATCAAACAATTTTATGAATACATTGAATGAAAAAGGTATTGTTGGAGTATACCATTCCGATAATACCCTGATTCATTGGTTCCAAGGCTCACATCTTGTTCTTACCAAATATTCGTCATTCACCTAAAAATCATACAACACATCAACTTTAACTTATTCTCTCGCATACAAACCTGTGCTTAAGGCTACTCCCTTTCCCAGATGCTACCTTCGGACAGGTACATTTCTGGATGGTAGTCTAGTATACGGCTACTCCCTTTCCCAGATGCTACCTTCGGACAGGTACATTTCTGGATGGTAGTCCAGTATACGGCTACTCCCTTTCCCAGATGCTACCTTCGGACAGGTACATTTCTGGATGGTAGTCCAGTATACAGCTACTCCCTTACTCAGATGCTACCTTCGGACAGGTACATTTCTGAATGGTAGTCTAGTATGCGGCTACTCCCTTTCCCAGATGCTACCTTCGGACAGGTACATTTCTGGATGGTAGTCCAGTATACGGCTACTCCCTTTCCCAGATGCTACCTTCGGACAGGTACATTTCTGGATGGTAGTCTAGTATACGGCTACTCCCTTTCCCAGATGCTACCTTCGGACAGGTACATTTCTGGATGGTAGTCCAGTATACGGCTACTTCCTTTCTCAGATGCTACCTTCGGACAGGTACATTTCTGAATGGTAGTTTAGTATACGGCTACTCCCTTACTCAGATGCTACCTAGTGTACGGTACATTTCTGAAGTGTAGTCTAGTGTACGACTACCCCTTTCATCATCAGATTCAGCCTAACGGACGGCTCTCTCTTCAACTCAGATACGATCTAGCGTATGGTCCATTCTGATCCTTTATCCCCAACAGCATATGACACACTCCGACTCCCCAGCGAAGTCGGCAGCCTAATGGATGACTCATTATTCGGTCTAATGTACGACCCAGTGTGGCACCCATGTCTTCAAATTGGCCTAATGTACGGCTCGATCTGAAGCTTTCGTCATCAAACCTCCCGGATGGCATCTTTAAGCCCATCTCCATCAAGACCAACTGTCGATCCTCAAGTGCAAATTTTTGGGGCATTCTAGTGTTCAATAATCTTCCACCTCCAGACCACGAATGGCATACACGCCATCCTAACTCTCTCGGTTCAAGAATATTGAACAGGGGCAGCTGTCATACCCCAAAATTTACCCATCATTTTTCCTGAAAAAAAAAAAAAAAAAAAAAAAAAACGAAAAAAAAAAAAAGAATTTTTTTTTTTAATTAATTAATTAATTAATTAATTAATTAATTAATTAATTAAATAATTAAAATAAATAAATAAATAAAATATAACAAATTATTTTGGACTTGGGTCTCCCTCATGCCAAGCCCATTACCCACAAAATTAGACTATAAATACTGAAGTTTCAGTAGAGGAAAAGGACGGGGAGTTAGACTTAGAGTTTACACTGGGAGATTCACTGGAGAAAGAAGGAAGAGAAGCAAAACACTCTGAGGTTTCCTTGGAACAAAACCTTGAGGAAAAAGAAAGAGAGAGAACAGAGAAGGACGAATAGAAACTTTGGCATAGGAACCCTGCCAACCCGGAGAATTCAGAATAAAGAAACCCTGAAGGCAGCTCATCTGCCCCGAAGCCATCGCCGCCCAATTCCCGCCGCCTAACTCATTCCGATACCACAAGTGGTCAATCCCTTCAACCTTGAATTGGCAAACAGGTTTGCGTATCTCTATTGTTTATACTTTCAATTGGCCATATCTACACATATAATGCATCATGATTAAATGTTGATATATAATTTGCTTTCGTATGTGAATTTAAATATGCCTGAATACCCTGAATGTTTGACCATGTTGTTCCTTGATGATTGCTCTCGAGGCACACGTATTGGGTTAAATTTTCATTCACTCTTTTAGTTTCTAAAATACCTAATTACTTGGACGAAAATATGGGTCATTGGAGTCTAGCATTTCGGTGGAACCTTTGAACAATCTTTTGAATGTTCATTGTCCATCAAACAATTTTATGAATACATTGAATGAAAAAGGTATTGTTGGAGTATACCATTCCGATAATACCCTGATTCATTGGTTCCAAGGCTCACATCTTGTTCTTACCAAATATTCGTCATTCACCTAAAAATCATACAACACATCAACTTTAACTTATTCTCTCGCATACAAACCTGTGCTTAAGCCTCCGCCGCGAGTAAGCAAGTCATATTTTACAGTTATAATACGATCTAGACATGTGTTCACCATAACAAAACTTTAATTAAACTCTTTTCTCGCCCCCGTGCGATTGAATTTTTTTCATAAACGGATATTATCCATTCCCTTCTAACGTGCATAACAAACTAGTGTTTAAGCCTCCGCCGAGAGTAGACAAGTCAATGTTTAGCCTTTAGAGCGTGATCTAAATAGTTTTTTTTGTTAACAAACACCAACAAACCATAAATATAATTAATTTAAAGTATACACTTTTATTTGTCCATCCTCTTAGTTTTATCGACGATTTTGCTTGATAAATTCATAATTTTTGTTAGTTTATATTTTGGTACTCTCGATGTGGCGTGGGACATATTTTCTTTTTGTAGGTGACTTGTTGCCTTTTAGCTCGGAGGTGATAGCTTGGTTTCTTTAATAAACTTGCTATATGACCAACCTCATATGCCATATTGTTTTTCCAAATCATGAAAAATAATATATGAAATTATTCCCTCATTGATGCTTAACAACGACCAAGTGGAACAAACACTAAATTAAGATATGCAGGGAAATATTTTTGGCTTGTTTCTTGTATTTAGAATGTGGAACTCCGTTTTAGCATTAATGATGTATTTTTAAGACAATATATCAGGATACCAAACATATAAATTTATGTAAGGCCACCCCTCCATAATAAGTCTAAATGATACTCACTTATAATAATTAATGATGATACAAATGTTATTTATCGTGCATATGTAGAACTCTATTATAAATTCAGACTTGGGAGGAGGAAACATAATTCTTGTTAGGTCATGAGGATAAGCGTCAACATTGGGTCAAAAGAAACATACAAGGAAGAAAGACACCACATATTCACCTAAAACCTTAAGATGATAGGCGTGTGGGTTCTCCCACTTATAAATGCTCAAGTCTCCACATTTATAACCAATGTAGGACTCCAAATTGAACTTGACTTATTATTATTAACACTCCCCTCATGTGTGAGTCCACAATGTTCCCCATCAAGTGTGAGTCTATAATGTTCTCCCTCAAGTGGAAACTCTTTTTGTCCATATACACTTGTACCGCCGTTGACACCTCTTCTTGAGCATTTCAATACACCTCTTCCCGGGCATTTCGATTTCACGAGGACACCTCTTCTTCGGAATTTAGATACAAGTAAGCCGATCACTTTACGAACCAAAGACTCATGATACCATTTGTTGGATCCTAAGGAGGAGCATCAACATTGGGCTAAGAGAAACACACAAGTGAGAAAGACACCATATATTCACCCATATTACCTATGAAGGAATGGAATGTTAGATTTATAAGAGAGATGACACATTTAGTTAACACCTTAAGGTTTTAGGTTGAGATGTGGCGTCTCCCTCTCTCTCGTGGTTCTGGAATATTAGTCCCATTAGTGCTCCTGGCTCTCCCGGACTCCCCAACAGTGGTATCAGAGTCGTGGTTCTACTTTGTGGGGGAGCTAGAGCTGGATCCAGTGGTGGATCCTGTTATAGGATATGGGGAAGTCACACTCGTGGGGGAGAATGTTGGGTGCAAGGGAGAGTGATTAAAGTATCACACTACATATGAATGGGTGAAATGTTGGATTTATAAGAGAGAGGATCCATTTACCTAACACCTTAAGGTTTTCGGTTGAGATGTGGGTCTCTCTCTCTCTCTCTCTCTCTCTCTCTCTCTCTCGTAGTCCTGGAACATTAGTCTCATTGGTGCTCCCGAATCTCCCAAACTCCCAAATAAATCTAACATGAGGACCTTAGCTATTTTTGCATGGCAGATAAAAGAATCGAATGGGTGCATGCACATAAATAAGACAAAATATGTGACATATTGTCATACCCCAAAATTTACCCATCATTTTTCCTGAAAAAAAAAAAAAAAAAAAAAAAAAAAAAAAAAAAAAAACGAAAAAAAAAAAAAAAAAAAAAATTTTTTTTTAATTAATTAATTAATTAAATACTTAAAATAAATAAATAAATAAAATATAACAAATTATTTTGGACTTGGGTCTCCCTCATGCCAAGCCCATTACCCACAAAATTAGTCTATAAATACTGAAGTTTCAGTAGAGGAAAAGGACGGGGAGTTAGACTTAGAGTTTACACTGGGAGATTCACTGGAGAAAGAAGGAAGAGAAGCAAAACACTCTGAGGTTTCCTTGGAACAAAACCTTGAGGAAAAAGAAAGAGAGAGAACAGAGAAGGACGGATAGAAACTTTGGCATAGGAACCCTGCCAACCCGGAGAATTCAGAATAAAGAAACCCTGAAGGCAGCTCATCCGCCCCGAAGCCATCGCCGCCCAATTCCCGCCGCCTAACTCATTCCGATACCACAAGTGGTCAATCCCTTCAACCTTGAATTGGCAAACAGGTTTGCGTATCTCTATTGTTTATACTTTCAATTGGCCATATCTACACATATAATGCATCATGATTAAATGTTGATATATAATTTGCTTTCGTATGTGAATTTAAATATGCCTGAATACCCTGAATGTTTGACCATGCTGTTCCTGTGATAAAATGCCATAAAGTTCAAGGTTCCTAACATGGCGCTGTTTTTCTCAAAATTCAAAATCCGTGGCCGTTCGCCTGGCCTTCGCTAGGCGAGGCAGAGGCGAACGAGACAGTACCTGATTTTTCTAGTCTGTTTTTTTTTTATGTTTTTATCATAGCCATGCATTATTCATCCTATCCTATTTACTGTTGCGATATTTTTCCGGTGTAATCTTCGATTGCACCCTGATTTGGTATTCTGACATGTTTCTTTTTGAGCTTCGAAAAGGTTCACATATCCCAGGAAAAGGTTATTGGCTAGGTATTCCACTTTATTTGTGGGATACCCTTGTGGAGTTTTCACCCTAAATTACCTAATTAATTTTGATGTATTAATTTTAATGTATTAATTTTAATGTATTAATTTTAATGTATTAATTTTAATGTATTAATTTTAATGTGGGAGAATTCCTCCTAATCACCTAATTAATTGTAAAACTTTGCCTTTGAATAAGTGATCTTGGACCTCTCTTTGTTGCCTTACGATTACGATATTACGGTCATGTCCCGCGAATGTGGGGATACCCTTAGCAAAGACCCTTTGGTTAAATCATCATAAAATAAATTATAGTCCCTCGGATGTTGCCTTCGAATATACAACTTTGTCCCTCGATGACCCTCCGATGTTGCCTACGATTAAATGATGATAGTCCCTTCGAATGCTAAGGTATCCTCATAACTGTTGCCTTCAATGACCAATCGATGACCCTACGATGACCCTTTTACATCCAAAGGATAAAACTACTTATTTCTCAATAATAAGGACAGTTTTACCCTCATAAGGATAGGAAATGCCCGTAAAGACCTTGGGTCGGTATAACTCTTAATTGCTGGCTCACAACTTAAAACACTTTTTCGCACCTCACACCTTTCAAAATACCTTTAGAAAATCACCACTTGGTATACATTCATACTAGAATCATTACCGAGTTATATTTTTCTAAACAATTTTCAAAACTAAACGAGATAACCACTTTGTATACATTCATACAAGAATCATTACAAAGTTAAATTCTCTTTTCAAAACAATTTTCCAAACAATTCACAAACACTTTTTTTAGACAAAAATAATATAAGTGATCGAGCAATTAAGAGCCCATGGATAACCATGGATACAAAGGGTGCTAACACCTTCCCTTTGTATAATGTACCTCCCGAACCCAAAATCTAGATTAAGGTCTTTCCTGTTCTTTTCCACCTTTCCTTATTGGATAAAAGAAAAGTCGGTGGCGACTCTTGCTAACCGCGACATTGCGATTAAAACCACAAAAAGTCCAGTTCACCGTATGACAGAACTGGCGACTCTGCTGGGGAATATTTAAAAAGAGAGGTTACCTTAAAAACAAGATCACTTATTCAATTTGTCTGATTTATTTTTAAGGGATTGCTTGGGTATGTTATGCTTGAGTGAAAGATCCTACACCCGGATCTAGTGTACCTTAGGTAAGTAGCAAGAGATCATCGCGACTGTCCGGCGTATACTGGAATGGTCAAAATGATGGCTACGGTTAATGTGGCACTTTGGATGTCCTGATGTTCCTCATGTTAGTTGAGGAAATATTTGGCATTCGCGTGGTGTCATAAAAGCATTAACCAGACCTTTAGAACCCTAATTGACTCATCCTGGCCATTAGAAAGTAGTGAGATAACTGGCTTCGGTTCCGACTGGAGTTGGTTGAGACTCGATACTACACTCTTTGAGATTGGACTTTAGGGAAGCTTCGGTCAACCACTTGGTGTTGCACTGAAGTGGACTTAAAGGAAAGGTCAATGATTTGAGATCCTTCTAGAACCCGGTTACTATTCTAAGACAGGTTGAACCCACCAAACTTCAGTGGGGAGGGTACTTACCTATGGAACTCATGCAAGCCTTAAAACCTAGGAATGATTGTTGTATGACTTGCTTATGCTTGTTATTTGTTTAATATCATAATATCATAACATCATAACATCATAACATCATAACATCATAACATTATGACATTGCACTAATCACTTCGAGGACTTAGGGATTTAACTTGGCTCTATTTTGTAAGGCTATGGCTCCCAGGAAGACTATCCGGATAAATTTTGTAGTCATCTCTCCTCAACTCAAGGATTTAGTGTCAGAACTTCCTGATCAGGCTCAGTTCGTCAAAAAGCATGGTTCTCTCCTCGATTTGGTTACCACTGGTTTCAAAGAAGATATGATGAGAGTCCTATTCCAGTTCTTCGATCCTAAACATCATTGCTTCACATTCCCAGATTATCAGTTGGTGCCCACATTAGAAGAATTTTCCCAGCTGCTTGGGATACCTATTCTTGATCAAATACCTTTCAGTGGTTTAGAAAAGATTCCGAGGTCCGAAAAAGTTGCCGCAACTTTACGCATGACAAAGTCAGATATTGAAGCTAATTGGGTAACAAGAAGTGGAGTTAAGGGTTTACTTGCCAAATTTCTGATGAATAAGGCCCGAGAATTCTTAAAAGTCATGAATGTCCATGCTTTCGAGGAGATTCTAGCATTACTAATCTATGGTTTGGTGTTATTCCCTAATCCAGATCAATTCATAGATATGAATGCTATTCAGATATTTCTCGCTCGTAACCCTGTGCCTACCTTGCTCGGCGACATTCTGCATTCCCTTCACACTCGTACTATGAAGAGGCAAGGGACTCTCATGTGCTGCATACCTTTATTATCCAGGTGGTTTATTTCGCACCTTCCTCAGTCAGTCTTGAAGAATGAGCAAAGTTTGAGATGGTCTCAAAGGATAATGTCGCTCTCCCACTCAGACATCCGTTGGTGTCCTCATTTCAAAGAAAACAATATCATCATTGACCGTTGTGGAGAATTCCCTAATGTACCACTCATGGGGATAAGAGGAGGTATTACTTATAATCCTGCTTTAGCCCTACGTCAGTTTGGTTGTGCTCGAAGAGATGGTCCACATGAAATAATTATACAAGGCACGGTGTTTGACTATGATAACGATTCCCAAGGTCTCCGTCAAAGATTTGTGCGAGCTTGGGGCATGGTGAAAAGAAGTACTTTAGGACAGAAAAACTCTATTCCTATGGAACCTTATCTCAGATGGGTCCGCACAAGAGCTCGTGAACTTGTCATGCCATATCTGGCAGTCGGACCACTGATTGTTGAACCAGAAGCTGAAGGAGGTACTCCTCAGATCGTTCCTTATCCAGATATGCCTACCGATGTTGAAGAATTAAAGAAGTCCTGGATCCAGTTGAGAGAGGAAAGGGATACTTTTGAAGCCCAGTTCTGTGCTACAAGGAAGAAGGTGTTAGAGCTCACCGGCCAGCTTAATGAGGAACGAAGACTCAATACATATCTTCGCCCAAAAAGAAGCCATCCCTGGGAGACCTGAGCTTTTATTGTATTTTACTTCTTATTATAATGAATATTAATCAAATATTATTAATAAAAGTGGCTTTCTTTTTTGGTAGTTTATGCAAAATTAAATTCCAAAAGTCCTTGAAAACATTTCATACATTGCATAGCATAACATGACATTGCATAACAGGTACTCTAAAAGGATCAGTATTCTCACGGTTTTCCTTCAAACAGAAAAATGGACCTCGAACAAACTGTCAAAGATCTCCAGGCTCAGAATGCTCAACTCCAGGAGATGATCTTGAACTTATCCAAGGGGCAGGAGGAACTAAAGACTCTCTTGCTCAAGAAGAAAAAGGACAAGAAATCTGTGAGGCACATTAACCCGGGAAGAAGGCAGTTTACGAAGATCAATATGACTTTAGCACAAGCACTGCAGGGTATGCTAAAAGTAAATTTAATTACCCTCAGAGATCCTCCTGCAAAACCCAACACTACTTCTCCTCGTTATAATCCCAACGCCAGGTGTGCCTATCACTCCGATAGCCCCGAGCATGATACGAATGATTGCTGGTCGCTGAAGAACAAGATTCAGGATATGATCGACGCTGGGGAATTTGAATTTGATCCTCTGGATATTCCTAATGTCATCACTGCTCCTATGCCCGATCATGACAAGACTGTTAATGCTGTAGAAGATGTGAATAGCGATTGCAACTTGGATAATTGGAAGGCTGAAGACACTATTCCAACTTCCTTTAGTCAGGAGTAATTGTTTGTTGTTTATTCAATGTATCAAATTTGGTTAAATGTTTTGTCATTCTCATAAGCATATTCATATTCAATAAATCAATGGACTTTTTGCATTCAAATATTGCGCTCTTTATCTTTCCTGTCATTTTTCAAATAAGCTATGCTTTCTTGCACACACTCACGTAACAAATTGCGTATCCACATCCACTCTGGATCCTGTTGATAATAGTTCTGCTACTGTTCATTATGACTTCGAAAATCCGATCTACCAAGCCGAAGATGGAAGTGAGGAAGATTGTGAAGTACCTGAAGAACTTGCCAGACTGTTACTGAAAGAAGAAAAGACCATACAGCCGCATGAGGAGTCAATTGAAACTGTCGATCTGAGTACTAAAAGTAGACAAGAAAGAAGTCAGAAGCCTCTTGGGGCACTTGAATTACATTGCCCGGTTTATATCCTACTTGACTGCTACTTGCAAACCTATCTTCAAATTACTGAGGACAGTCAAGAGATGATGAATGTCAGGAAACTTTTGATAAAATCAAGAAGTGTCTCCAAGAACCTCCAATTCTGACACCACCAGTTGAAGGAAGACCTCTAATCATGTATTTGACCGTGTTAGAAAATCCAATGAGGTGTGTTGGGGCAACATGACGAGTCTGGTCGAAAAGAGCATGCCATATACCGCCTTAGCAAAAGGTACCGACTGTGAAACAAGATACTCATAGCTCGAGAAAGCTTGCTGCGCTTTGGCTTGGGCTGCTCGCCGACTAAGACAGTACATGTTGAATCATACCACTTTATTGATTTCTAAGATGGGTTCTATCAAATATCTATTCGAGAAACTTGTTGTCTCCTGAAAGAGTTATCACTGATAATAGTGCTAATTTGAACAACAAGATGGTTACTGCACTCTGCACGCGGTTCAAAATAAAACACTCTAATTCTTCTCCGTACCGGCCAAGGATGAACGGCGCCGTGGAGGCTGCTAACAATGTCCAGAAGCTTATACAAAAGATGACAGTAATGTACAAAGACTGGCATGAGATGTTACCATTTGCTTTTCATGACTATCGCACTTCAGTACGCACTTCGACAGGGGCAGCTCCGTTCTCTTTAGTCTATGGAATGAAAGCCATCTTACCAGTGGAAGTTCAGATTCCCTCGCTAAGAATCATGAAAGAGGCGGGCTTAGATGAAGAGGAACGGATTCAGACTCGACTCGATCAGATAAATTTGATTGAAGAGACTCGCGACTGTTTGTCATAGGCAGATATATCAGAAACGCATGACCCAGGCATTCAACGAAAGGGTCAAGCGACAAGTGTATCAAATTGGCGACTTGGTAATCAAGCGTATCGTGCTACCGCAAACTGATCCCAGAGGCAAATGGACTCCCACGTACAAAGGGCCATTTGTAGTTAGGAAGGTATTCTCTGGTGGAGCCATGATACTTGCTACAGTGGATGGCGAAGATTTCCCGCATCCCGTGAACGCGGACATAGTTAAAAAATACTACGCATGAAAAAGACCCGCTAGATCGACGTATCTAGGCAAAAGTAAGGGCATCCCGGCGAACCAAAAGGGTTCGGGCAAAAATTAGGGATATATATAAAAAAATGTACACCCGGCAAGTCGAAAACCTGAAAAGGTGGCTTGGGCAAAAAAGGGTATCCTGGTGGACTGAAAACCTGAAAAGGAGGTCCAGGCAAAAATTAGGGATTAAAGCGTATGACTATGTCCCATTCTCAGTCAACTTTCATCCAAGTTCAAGGGACTGACCAAGCCAATCACTTCTATCCGACAGCAGGGGATGAGATGCTTGAAGACATAATGGCAGTAGTAGACTTAAAATCAATAGGACTTTTTCTGCATAGCTTTCTCTTTGTTTTTGACAATTTCCTCTTACTAGGATTTTTGTCTCCTTGTACACAATTTGCCTGTTTATAGGCCTTCTTTCAAAAATCAATACAACCCTTTTTCAAAAAAAGATGCTTTTGTTTTTTACTTTTCTGTTTTGGTTGCGTAAATGTCCATTGATTTAATTTGAATTAATATGTGCATTTGAATATGACCAATGTTTACCAAAATACATGCATAGAATAGCAATAGCAATTACTACCCTACTTCAGGATCAAGGAAAAGGTCTAATCATGCTTCCAATGAATCCACTACCAATTCTCTTCCCCCCAGCAAGCCTGTTTTTTTCCCTAGAAGAAGTTGGCAGTATTCCCCGGCACAGCCAGCTATTCCCCAACAGAGGTCGGCATCATCAGACAGATTGATCATCTCATCCATCCCCAGCCAGGCTCTGTTGAATATCTCTACCATCAGATAGAAATCAGAACCCCCAGCCGAGAGAGGGTCCTCAACACGAATATCTCCAATCAGTAGATGGGGATTTATTTTCCCCAGTAGAGTCCCCAAGCAGAACTTCTCATACGCATAACTCATTCATTGCATCATTTCACAGCATACGCATGCATACAACATTCGCATTTATTTTCGAAAGCATAAAACATCTCATGCATCATGACATGGCATAAAGCTAACTTTTCTTTGCAGGTTAATTATCCTCCTGATATAGTCAAAGTAAAAGGCTCATTCAGGCAGACGCCTTTATCAATCACAGACAAGATTCAGATACATATTCCAGATGCAATTCATGGGAACATTCATTCTGACAACACTTCGATATCCTCCTAGCGATGGCATCTTTAAGCCCATCCCAGACATTTATTGCAAGTACAACGTATACAGATACAGCCTAACGTACGGTTCATTCTGATTCAGCTCAACATATGACTCCTTCAACTCAGATACGATCTAGCATACGATCCATTCTGACCTTCGACAACTCAGATAAGATCTAGCGTACGATCCATTCTGACCTTCTTCAACTCAGATACGATCTAACAGACGATCCATTCTGACCCTCAACAACTCAGATACGATCTAGCGTACGATCCATTCTGACCTTCTTCAACTCAAGTACAGTCTAATGCACGACCAAGTTAGACCTTCATCTGACCAGATGCTACCTTCGGACAGGTACATTTCTGAATGGTAGTCTAGTATACGGCTACTCCCTTTCCCAGATGCTACCTTCGGACAGGTACATTTCTGGATGGTAGTCTAGTATACGGCTACTCCCTTTCCCAGATGCTACCTTCGGACAGGTACATTTCTGGATGGTAGTCTAGTATACGGCTACTCCCTTTCCCAGATGCTACCTTCGGACAGGTACATTTCTGGATGGTAGTCTAGTATACGGCTACTCCCTTTCCCAGATGCTACCTTCGGACAGGTACATTTCTGGATGGTAGTCTAGTATACGGCTACTCCCTTTCCCAGATGCTACCTTCGGACAGGTACATTTCTGGATGGTAGTCCAGTATACGGCTACTCCCTTTCCCAGATGCTACCTTCGGACAGGTACATTTCTGAATGGTAGTCTAATATACGGCTACTCCCTTTCCCAGATGCTACCTTCGGACAGGTACATTTCTGGATGGTAGTCCAGTATACGGCTACTCCCTTTCCCAGATGCTACCTTCGGACAGGTACATTTCTGGATGGTAGTCCAGTATACGGCTACTCCCTTTCCCAGATGCTACCTTCGGACAGGTACATTTCTGGATGGTAGTCCAGTATACGGCTACTCCCTTTCCCAGATGCTACCTTCGGACAGGTACATTTCTGGATGGTAGTCCAGTATACGGCTACTCCCTTTCCCAGATGCTACCTTCGGACAGGTACATTTCTGGATGGTAGTCCAGTATACGGCTACTCCCTTACTCAGATGCTACCTTCGGACAGGTACATTTCTGAATGGTAGTCTAGTATGCGGCTACTCCCTTTCCCAGATGCTACCTTCGGACAGGTACATTTCTGGATGGTAGTCCAGTATACGGCTACTCCCTTTCCCAGATGCTACCTTCGGACAGGTACATTTCTGGATGGTAGTCTAGTATACGGCTACTCCCTTTCCCAGATGCTACCTTCGGACAGGTACATTTCTGGATGGTAGTCCAGTATACGGCTACTCCCTTTCCCAGATGCTACCTTCGGACAAGTACATTTCTGGATGGTAGTCCAGTATACAGCTACTCCCTTACTCAGATGCTACCTTCGGACAGGTACATTTCTGAATGGTAGTCTAGTATGCGGCTACTCCCTTTCCCAGATGCTACCTTCGGACAGGTACATTTCTGGATGG
Source organism: Lathyrus oleraceus (assembly GCF_024323335.1). Taxonomy (NCBI): domain Eukaryota; kingdom Viridiplantae; phylum Streptophyta; class Magnoliopsida; order Fabales; family Fabaceae; genus Lathyrus; species Lathyrus oleraceus. The sequence goes on along the minus strand of NC_066581.1, from coordinate 262,690,573 downwards.
TAGTCCAGTATACGGCTACTCCCTTTCCCAGATGCTACCTTCGGACAGGTACATTTCTGGATGGTAGTCTAGTATACGGCTACTCCCTTTCCCAGATGCTACCTTCGGACAGGTACATTTCTGGATGGTAGTCCAGTATACGGCTACTTCCTTTCTCAGATGCTACCTTCGGACAGGTACATTTCTGAATGGTAGTTTAGTATACGGCTACTCCCTTACTCAGATGCTACCTAGTGTACGGTACATTTCTGAAGTGTAGTCTAGTGTACGACTACCCCTTTCATCATCAGATTCAGCCTAACGGACGGCTCTCTCTTCAACTCAGATACGATCTAGCGTATGGTCCATTCTGATCCTTTATCCCCAACAGCATATGACACACTTCGACTCCCCAGCGAAGTCGGCAGCCTAATGGATGACTCATTATTCGGTCTAATGTACGACCCAGTGTGGCACCCATGTCTTCAAATTGGCCTAATGTACGGCTCGATCTGAAGCTTTCGTCATCAAACCTCCCGGATGGCATCTTTAAGCCCATCTCCATCAAGACCAACTGTCGATCCTCAAGTGCAAATTTTTGGGGCATTCTAGTGTTCAATAATCTTCCACCTCCAGACCACGAATGGCATACACGCCATCCTAACTCTCTCGGTTCAAGAATATTGAACAGGGGCAGCTGTCATACCCCAAAATTTACCCATCATTTTTCCTGAAAAAAAAAAAAAAAAAAAAAAAAAACGAAAAAAAAACGAAAAAAAAAAAAAGAATTTTTTTTTTTAATTAATTAATTAATTAATTAATTAATTAAATAATTAAAATAAATAAATAAATAAAATATAACAAATTATTTTGGACTTGGGTCTCCCTCATGCCAAGCCCATTACCCACAAAATTAGACTATAAATACTGAAGTTTCAGTAGAGGAAAAGGACGGGGAGTTAGACTTAGAGTTTACACTGGGAGATTCACTGGAGAAAGAAGGAAGAGAAGCAAAACACTCTGAGGTTTCCTTGGAACAAAACCTTGAGGAAAAAGAAAGAGAGAGAACAGAGAAGGACGAATAGAAACTTTGGCATAGGAACCCTGCCAACCCGGAGAATTCAGAATAAAGAAACCCTGAAGGCAGCTCATCTGCCCCGAAGCCATCGCCGCCCAATTCCCGCCGCCTAACTCATTCCGATACCACAAGTGGTCAATCCCTTCAACCTTGAATTGGCAAACAGGTTTGCGTATCTCTATTGTTTATACTTTCAATTGGCCATATCTACACATATAATGCATCATGATTAAATGTTGATATATAATTTGCTTTCGTATGTGAATTTAAATATGCCTGAATACCCTGAATGTTTGACCATGCTGTTCCTTGATGATTGCTCTCGAGGCACACGTATTGGGTTAAATTTTCATTCACTCTTTTAGTTTCTAAAATACCTAATTACTTGGACGAAAATATGGGTCATTGGAGTCTAGCATTTCGGTGGAACCTTTGAACAATCTTTTGAATGTTCATTGTCCATCAAACAATTTTATGAATACATTGAATGAAAAAGGTATTGTTGGAGTATACCATTCCGATAATACCCTGATTCATTGGTTCCAAGGCTCACATCTTGTTCTTACCAAATATTCGTCATTCACCTAAAAATCATACAACACATCAACTTTAACTTATTCTCTCGCATACAAACCTGTGCTTAAGCCTCCGCCGCGAGTAAGCAAGTCATATTTTACAGTTATAATACGATCTAGACATGTGTTCACCATAACAAAACTTTAATTAAACTCTTTTCTCGCCCCCGTGCGATTGAATTTTTTTCATAAACGGATATTATCCATTCCCTTCTAACGTGCATAACAAACTAGTGTTTAAGCCTCCGCCGAGAGTAGACAAGTCAATGTTTAGCCTTTAGAGCGTGATCTAAATAGTTTTTTTTGTTAACAAACACCAACAAACCATAAATATAATTAATTTAAAGTATACACTTTTATTTGTCCATCCTCTTAGTTTTATCGACGATTTTGCTTGATAAATTCATAATTTTTGTTAGTTTATATTTTGGTACTCTCGATGTGGCGTGGGACATATTTTCTTTTTGTAGGTGACTTGTTGCCTTTTAGCTCGGAGGTGATAGCTTGGTTTCTTTAATAAACTTGCTATATGACCAACCTCATATGCCATATTGTTTTTCCAAATCATGAAAAATAATATATGAAATTATTCCCTCATTGATGCTTAACAACGACCAAGTGGAACAAACACTAAATTAAGATATGCAGGGAAATATTTTTGGCTTGTTTCTTGTATTTAGAATGTGGAACTCCGTTTTAGCATTAATGATGTATTTTTAAGACAATATATCAGGATACCAAACATATAAATTTATGTAAGGCCACCCCTCCATAATAAGTCTAAATGATACTCACTTATAATAATTAATGATGATACAAATGTTATTTATCGTGCATATGTAGAACTCTATTATAAATTCAGACTTGGGAGGAGGAAACATAATTCTTGTTAGGTCATGAGGATAAGCGTCAACATTGGGTCAAAAGAAACATACAAGGAAGAAAGACACCACATATTCACCTAAAACCTTAAGATGATAGGCGTGTGGGTTCTCCCACTTATAAATGCTCAAGTCTCCACATTTATAACCAATGTAGGACTCCAAATTGAACTTGACTTATTATTATTAACACTCCCCTCATGTGTGAGTCCACAATGTTCCCCATCAAGTGTGAGTCTATAATGTTCTCCCTCAAGTGGAAACTCTTTTTGTCCATATACACTTGTACCGCCGTTGACACCTCTTCTTGAGCATTTCAATACACCTCTTCCCGGGCATTTCGATTTCACGAGGACACCTCTTCTTCGGAATTTAGATACAAGTAAGCCGATCACTTTACGAACCAAAGACTCATGATACCATTTGTTGGATCCTAAGGAGGAGCATCAACATTGGGCTAAGAGAAACACACAAGTGAGAAAGACACCATATATTCACCCATATTACCTATGAAGGAATGGAATGTTAGATTTATAAGAGAGATGACACATTTAGTTAACACCTTAAGGTTTTAGGTTGAGATGTGGCGTCTCCCTCTCTCTCGTGGTTCTGGAATATTAGTCCCATTAGTGCTCCTGGCTCTCCCGGACTCCCCAACAGTGGTATCAGAGTCGTGGTTCTACTTTGTGGGGGAGCTAGAGCTGGATCCAGTGGTGGATCCTGTTATAGGATATGGGGAAGTCACACTCGTGGGGGAGAATGTTGGGTGCAAGGGAGAGTGATTAAAGTATCACACTACATATGAATGGGTGAAATGTTGGATTTATAAGAGAGAGGATCCATTTACCTAACACCTTAAGGTTTTCGGTTGAGATGTGGGTCTCTCTCTCTCTCTCTCTCTCTCTCTCTCTCTCTCTCTCTCTCTCTCTCGTAGTCCTGGAACATTAGTCTCATTGGTGCTCCCGAATCTCCCAAACTCCCAAATAAATCTAACATGAGGACCTTAGCTATTTTTGCATGGCAGATAAAAGAATCGAATGGGTGCATGCACATAAATAAGACAAAATATGTGACATATTGTCATACCCCAAAATTTACCCATCATTTTTCCTGAAAAAAAAAAAAAAAAAAAAAAAAAAACGAAAAAAAGAAAAAAAAAAAAAAATTTTTTTTTTTTAATTAATTAATTAATTAAATAATTAAAATAAATAAATAAATAAAATATAACAAATTATTTTGGACTTGGGTCTCCCTCATGCCAAGCCCATTACCCACAAAATTAGTCTATAAATACTGAAGTTTCAGTAGAGGAAAAGGACGGGGAGTTAGACTTAGAGTTTACACTGGGAGATTCACTGGAGAAAGAAGGAAGAGAAGCAAAACACTCTGAGGTTTCCTTGGAACAAAACCTTGAGGAAAAAGAAAGAGAGAGAACAGAGAAGGACGGATAGAAACTTTGGCATAGGAACCCTGCCAACCCGGAGAATTCAGAATAAAGAAACCCTGAAGGCAGCTCATCCGCCCCGAAGCCATCGCCGCCCAATTCCCGCCGCCTAACTCATTCCGATACCACAAGTGGTCAATCCCTTCAACCTTGAATTGGCAAACAGGTTTGCGTATCTCTATTGTTTATACTTTCAATTGGCCATATCTACACATATAATGCATCATGATTAAATGTTGATATATAATTTGCTTTCGTATGTGAATTTAAATATGCCTGAATACCCTGAATGTTTGACCATGCTGTTCCTTGATGATTGCTCTCGAGGCACACGTATTGGGTTAAATTTTCATTCACTCTTTTAGTTTCTAAAATACCTAATTACTTGGACGAAAATATGGGTCATTGGAGTCTAGCATTTCGGTGGAACCTTTGAACAATCTTTTGAATGTTCATTGTCCATCAAACAATTTTATGAATACATTGAATGAAAAAGGTATTGTTGGAGTATACCATTCCGATAATACCCTGATTCATTGGTTCCAAGGCTCACATCTTGTTCTTACCAAATATTCGTCATTCACCTAAAAATCATACAACACATCAACTTTAACTTATTCTCTCGCATACAAACCTGTGCTTAAGCCTCCGCCGCGAGTAAGCAAGTCATATTTTACAGTTATAATACGATCTAGACATGTGTTCACCATAACAAAACTTTAATTAAACTCTTTTCTCGCCCCCGTGCGATTGAATTTTTTTCATAAACGGATATTATCCATTCCCTTCTAACGTGCATAACAAACTAGTGTTTAAGCCTCCGCCGAGAGTAGACAAGTCAATGTTTAGCCTTTAGAGCGTGATCTAAATAGTTTTTTTTGTTAACAAACACCAACAAACCATAAATATAATTAATTTAAAGTATACACTTTTATTTGTCCATCCTCTTAGTTTTATCGACGATTTTGCTTGATAAATTCATAATTTTTGTTAGTTTATATTTTGGTACTCTCGATGTGGCGTGGGACATATTTTCTTTTTGTAGGTGACTTGTTGCCTTTTAGCTCGGAGGTGATAGCTTGGTTTCTTTAATAAACTTGCTATATGACCAACCTCATATGCCATATTGTTTTTCCAAATCATGAAAAATAATATATGAAATTATTCCCTCATTGATGCTTAACAACGACCAAGTGGAACAAACACTAAATTAAGATATGCAGGGAAATATTTTTGGCTTGTTTCTTGTATTTAGAATGTGGAACTCCGTTTTAGCATTAATGATGTATTTTTAAGACAATATATCAGGATACCAAACATATAAATTTATGTAAGGCCACCCCTCCATAATAAGTCTAAATGATACTCACTTATAATAATTAATGATGATACAAATGTTATTTATCGTGCATATGTAGAACTCTATTATAAATTCAGACTTGGGAGGAGGAAACATAATTCTTGTTAGGTCATGAGGATAAGCGTCAACATTGGGTCAAAAGAAACATACAAGGAAGAAAGACACCACATATTCACCTAAAACCTTAAGATGATAGGCGTGTGGGTTCTCCCACTTATAAATGCTCAAGTCTCCACATTTATAACCAATGTAGGACTCCAAATTGAACTTGACTTATTATTATTAACACTCCCCTCATGTGTGAGTCCACAATGTTCCCCATCAAGTGTGAGTCTATAATGTTCTCCCTCAAGTGGAAACTCTTTTTGTCCATATACACTTGTACCGCCGTTGACACCTCTTCTTGAGCATTTCAATACACCTCTTCCCGGGCATTTCGATTTCACGAGGACACCTCTTCTTCGGAATTTAGATACAAGTAAGCCGATCACTTTACGAACCAAAGACTCATGATACCATTTGTTGGATCCTAAGGAGGAGCATCAACATTGGGCTAAGAGAAACACACAAGTGAGAAAGACACCATATATTCACCCATATTACCTATGAAGGAATGGAATGTTAGATTTATAAGAGAGATGACACATTTAGTTAACACCTTAAGGTTTTAGGTTGAGATGTGGCGTCTCCCTCTCTCTCGTGGTTCTGGAATATTAGTCCCATTAGTGCTCCTGGCTCTCCCGGACTCCCCAACAGTGGTATCAGAGTCGTGGTTCTACTTTGTGGGGGAGCTAGAGCTGGATCCAGTGGTGGATCCTGTTATAGGATATGGGGAAGTCACACTCGTGGGGGAGAATGTTGGGTGCAAGGGAGAGTGATTAAAGTATCACACTACATATGAATGGGTGAAATGTTGGATTTATAAGAGAGAGGATCCATTTACCTAACACCTTAAGGTTTTCGGTTGAGATGTGGGTCTCTCTCTCTCTCTCTCTCTCTCTCTCTCTCTCTCTCTCTCTCTCGTAGTCCTGGAACATTAGTCTCATTGGTGCTCCCGAATCTCCCAAACTCCCAAATAAATCTAACATGAGGACCTTAGCTATTTTTGCATGGCAGATAAAAGAATCGAATGGGTGCATGCACATAAATAAGACAAAATATGTGACATATTGTCATACCCCAAAATTTACCCATCATTTTTCCTGAAAAAAAAAAAAAAAAAACGAAAAAAAAATGAAAAAAAGAAAAGAAGAAAAAAAAATGAAAAAAAGAAAAGAAGAAAAAAAAAAAAGAAAATTTTTTTTTTTTTAATTAATTAATTAATTAATTAATTAATTAAATAATTAATTAAATAATTAAAATAAATAAATAAATAAAATATAACAAATTATTTTGGACTTGGGTCTCCCTCATGCCAAGCCCATTACCCACAAAATTAGTCTATAAATACTGAAGTTTCAGTAGAGGAAAAGGACGGGGAGTTAGACTTAGAGTTTACACTGGGAGATTCACTGGAGAAAGAAGGAAGAGAAGCAAAACACTCTGAGGTTTCCTTGGAACAAAACCTTGAGGAAAAAGAAAGAGAGAGAACAGAGAAGGACGGATAGAAACTTTGGCATAGGAACCCTGCCAACCCGGAGAATTCAGAATAAAGAAACCCTGAAGGCAGCTCATCCGCCCCGAAGCCATCGCCGCCCAATTCCCGCCGCCTAACTCATTCCGATACCACAAGTGGTCAATCCCTTCAACCTTGAATTGGCAAACAGGTTTGCGTATCTCTATTGTTTATACTTTCAATTGGCCATATCTACACATATAATGCATCATGATTAAATGTTGATATATAATTTGCTTTCGTATGTGAATTTAAATATGCCTGAATACCCTGAATGTTTGACCATGCTGTTCCTGTGATAAAATGCCATAAAGTTCAAGGTTCCTAACATGGGGCTGTTTTTCTCAAAATTCAAAATCCGTGGCCGTTCGCCTGGCCTTCGCTAGGCGAGGCAGAGGCGAACGAGACAGTACCTGATTTTTCTAGTCTGTTTTTTTTTTTTTTTATGTTTTTATCATAGCCATGCATTATTCATCCTATCCTATTTACTGTTGCGATATTTTTCCGGTGTAATCTTCGATTGCACCCTGATTTGGTATTCTGACATGTTTCTTTTTGAGCTTCGAAAAGGTTCACATATCCCAGGAAAAGGTTATTGGCTAGGTATTCCACTTTATTTGTGGGATACCCTTGTGGAGTTTTCACCCTAAATTACCTAATTAATTTTGATGTATTAATTTTAATGTATTAATTTTAATATATTAATTTTAATGTATTAATTTTAATGTATTAATTTTAATGTATTAATTTTAATGTATTAATTTTAATGTGGGAGAATTCCTCCTAATCACCTAATTAATTGTAAAACTTTGCCTTTGAATAAGTGATCTTGGACCTCTCTTTGTTGCCTTACGATTACGATATTACGGTCATGTCCCGCGAATGTGGGGATACCCTTAGCAAAGACCCTTCGGTTAAATCATCATAAAATAAATTATAGTCCCTCGGATGTTGCCTTCGAATATACAACTTTGTCCCTCGATGACCCTCCGATGTTGCCTACGATTAAATGATGATAGTCCCTTCGAATGCTAAGGTATCCTCATAACTGTTGCCTTCAATGACCAATCGATGACCCTACGATGACCCTTTTACATCCAAAGGATAAAACTACTTATTTCTCAATAATAAGGACAGTTTTACCCTCATAAGGATAGGAAATGCCCGTAAAGACCTTGGGTCGGTATAACTCTTAATTGCTGGCTCACAACTTAAAACACTTTTTCGCACCTCACACCTTTCAAAATACCTTTAGAAAATCACCACTTGGTATACATTCATACTAGAATCATTACCGAGTTATATTTTTCTAAACAATTTTCAAAACTAAACGAGATAACCACTTTGTATACATTCATACAAGAATCATTACAAAGTTAAATTCTCTTTTCAAAACAATTTTCCAAACAATTCACAAACACTTTTTTTAGACAAAAATAATATAAGTGATCGAGCAATTAAGAGCCCATGGATAACCATGGATACAAAGGGTGCTAACACCTTCCCTTTGTATAATGTACCTCCCGAACCCAAAATCTAGATTAAGGTCTTTCCTGTTCTTTTCCACCTTTCCTTATTGGATAAAAGAAAAGTCGGTGGCGACTCTTGCTAACCGCGACATTGCGATTAAAACCACAAAAAGTCCAGTTCACCGTATGACACATATCAAACATATTTCACCATTTGTTGGAGTTCACCAAAACCTATGAAGAATTCTGCTGTATAATTGATAATTGAAGAAATAAATAAAATATGAAAATTGGGGAAGAAAATGAATTAGGGTTTTATCGAAGTAGGGGAAGAAGAAGAAGAATGTATGCAGAGTAATTCTCTACTCTCAAACTGAGATTTATTAAACTTGTGCAACTACACTTATGTTGTGTTGTATTACAATCAATAAGGATTACTCCCTATTAATAGATTTTGGGCTTGCTTTCTCCTCAAGTAAAGCCCAAAATACATAATTCTGCTAACACTACAAAATTGGGCCTTAGTAAAAATACATGTCGAGGCTAACTTCTCGACACTTTGACAACTAGGTGTTCGACAACAACATGCTTTGATACCATGAATTCTAATTCAACACACCACCTAATTCATTGTCTCTAAGATCCTACATTAATGATGGAACTTATCTTCTTGAATACTTCGACCTGCACTTCTTTCGTCATGATGTCTGCAATCTGATTCTCAGTTCTGCAGTGTTCCAAGTTCAGCTTCGCTTTTGCTACTTGTCCTCGAAGATAATTGAACATTATTTCGATGTGTTTGCTTCTTCTATGCGTTATCGTATTGTTCGTCAGATTGATAGCAGACATGTTGTCGATCTTCATGGTAATCGCTCCATGATTCTTCCATGTAATCTCTTATACCAGATTCGCCATCCATGTTGCTTGATATGCACAAAGATTCTGGTTCCTTTCTTTAACTCCAAGCAGCCGGTGCACCACCTAGCATAAACACATAGCCAACTGTAGATTTTCTCCTCAGCATCACTACACCAACTTAATTCGGTGTATCCTACTAGCTTGCGTTCTTTTCCTTCATCATTTATAGGAAATCAAATTCCATAGCTGAGAGTTCCTTTCAGATACCTTAGTATCCTCTTCTTCGTTTCTAGGTGTGATACCTTTGGCTTCTGTGTGAATCTACTCACCATAACTACATTTTATGCTAGATTAAGCCTTGTGTGACAGAGGTATCAAGTTTATCTAGTGAGTCGTCTATACTGCATTGGATCGACATCATCTTCATTTGTGTCTTTCAGCAGTTGCAATCTGGGCTCAGTTGGAGTCGAAGTTGGGTTACAATCTTGCATCTCAAATATTTTGAGTATTTCAACTGCATATCTTCTTTGGTGCATGTAAGACCCTAATTTTGACCCTAAAATCCCTCATGGCATCATATCTTTGCTCATTGCATTGCCTCAAGGATCATAGCATCTTGGCTCCTTTACCCTAGGGTTAGGACTTGCGTGAGTCGGTTTGAGACCAACAAGCATGCTTGAATTGTGTATTATTACTTTTCTTATGTTTTTTACTAACCAAAAGCACAAAAATATGTCACTAACATCTTTTGTTTTGAAGCTAAAGCAATCATGAGATCCCTTGCTCCTAGGAGGCTCCTATGCTCATTGAAGTGGCTAGATGAAGATGAAAGCAAGAATGACAATGTTTCCTAAAGCTCTCAATCATCATATATGTTTCCCAGGATATCTCAATTTGCCAATTTGATCAAGATAAACCAAAGGGCTTGAGGATTGTTTCCCTAGGAAACCCTAATTCAACTGTGCATTGATTGTGCCTTGCTCATGAAGCAACCTCAACCCATGATCAAATTCAATCAAGGGAAGTTCTTTCATTCATAATTTTATGCATATATGAGCCTATGTGAGTAACCTCAAACTTTCATTCATCAAGATTTGAAGTTTGGACTTGAGAAGTTGACCAGTCAAGTCATCTGACTATTTTGAGATCCACTGAGACCTAACTTTTGATGTGTTTGTCAAATGAAGATGACCCCAAGAGAAATAATATTCTTAAGAACCATATGAACAACTTTAATATTCATAAAAAATTCATTTGAAACTTGGAAGGTCATCATTCATTTCAAAACATTATAGGTCATTTTGACTGACACCCTAATTTTGGGCCAACTTCCCAAGGACCTAACTCTTTCATTTTTTATGATTTTGAGGTGATACAAAATGCATTGGAAAGATTAAGATGTCTAATTAAAATTTTATGTTGGATAAAATTTCATAATCCTAAAATAAACACATGTGATAATACAAAATATTATAGGTCACTTTGGACCAAAGCCATTGAATCTTGAAAAAGTCCAACTTCAAGTGCCCATAACTTTCTCATAAAAAAATCCAAATTATGCAAAATGTAAGTCCAAATTGATCATATTGAAAATGTATACAACTTTTATGTTTAAGTTTATTCCATTTGAGGATTGCATCATTGAAACAGAACGGCTTGAAGTTGGCCAGATTTGCAACAACTGGGTTGCTGTTGATGTTCCTGTTTTCATTCATTGTTCTAAGTAATTTGTTTTATTATTTTAAAGAAAAATCCTTCTCCTATATCTAATGGAGAAGTGAATATTGTTGGGCATTTTCTTTATTATCATCAATGAAATACAATTTTATTCATCCATATCTATGATGTTTTATTTTTACTTTTTGCTTTTTCTAAAAATGGTAATCACAATTTTTTTCCCATCTGCGTAATATTTGTTTGCACTCCACTTCTCTAAAATCAAAATATCAAATCATTATGCAAGTTGATTCTCAAACCCATTGAATACAATGATCCTACTCCTTCTCCAAGCTTTGATTTCCCTGTGTTTGAAGCTGAGGAAGAGATTGATGATAAAGAAGTATCTGGTGAGTTATCCTGTTTACTTGAGCACGAGGAAAAAGTCATTCAGTTGTTTGAAGAGCAGTTTGAATTAGTCAACTTGGGTTCCGAAGATGATGTGAAGGAAGTAAGGATTGGGTCTCAATTGTGTCCAGAAATTAAGAAGGGGTTGATTGATATTCTTCGAGATTATTCTGACGTGTTTGCCTGGTTCTATAAAGACATGCCTGGATTGGATTCTGAAATTGTAGAGAATAGATTATCATTGAAGCCAGAATGCATATCAGTCAAACAAAAGTTGAGAAGAACGCATCCTGATATGGCAATAAAGATTAAAGAGGAAGTGCAGAAGAAAATTGATGTTGGTTTTCCTGTTACCTCCGAGTATCCGCAGTGGGTGACCAGCATTGTGCCTGTACCAAAGAAAGATGGAAAGGTCCGTATGTGTAATGATTATAGAGATTTGAATAAAGCTAGTTCGAAAGATGATTTTCCTCTGCCACACATTGATATATTGGTAGACAATACAACTAAATTGAAAGTCTTTTCGTTTATGGACGGATTTTACGGTTATAATCAAATCAAGATGGCACCTGAAGATATGGAGAAGACCATATTCATTACACCCCGGGGAACATTCTATTATAGAGTGATGCCTTTCGGTTTAAAGAATGCTGGTGCAACGTACCAGAGAGCTATGACCACTCTTTTTCATGATATGATGCATAAAGAGATTGGAGTTTATGTTGATGATATGATTGCTAAATCAAGTGATGAAGAAGAACATGTTGAGCATTTATTGAAGTTATTCCAGCGTTTGAGGAAGTATAAACTCCAGTTGAATCTCAATAAGTGTACTTTTTGTGTTCATTCTGGTAAGTTGTTGGGCTTTATAATAAGTCAGAAGGGTATTGAGGTTGATCTTGCCAAGGTCAAAGCAATACAAGAGAATGACTTTCCAAGCAAAACTAGATCTTTAATTTAACATGAAAGTTGTTTGTAATGTCATTTTGAGCAACATTTCTCTTGGAATCATTTTCATATGACAAAAATTATAGGAGATAGGGTCTAGGGAACCCCAGTTTTGACCAGTTGACTTCCTCTGGTCAACCACCATGAACCAACTTGCTAGCTTGACATTTTCTTGACTTTTGGGACTCATGGAGAATCATATATGCATAAGATAATGTAAGGTGAAGTATACCTTGAAATATTTGATCAATTGTTGAAGAAACGTGTTGAAGAAGTCACACAAGATACCCAGATGAATTAAGGTTTCCCAAGCAAACCAACTCCAAACTCTTGATGATTTCTTGATCAAAATAACATGTGAAGAAAATGGGGATCCATATATGATGCTTAGAGCCAATTTAAACCAATTTTTGATTGAGCTCCTTGCATTGAGGGTCTTAAACCCTTGATATGAGCTTGATAGAGCATAGCTGAGCATACACACTACCTACAAAAGAGCTAAACTATACATTGACATATTTTTGGTATTTTGGTTAGTACATAATGAAAAACAAAGTATGATACAATCATATGTGCTTGATGATCTCTCCCAATGCAAACCCAATGAATGAAGGGGTAAGGAGAATGCCAAGGTGTGATCCTAATGCTGATGCATATGATGAGATAGCTTGAGGGATCTTAGGGTCAAAATTGGGGTCTTACAAGCACCTCATATCATTTCAAACCATTTTCACTAATGCGATAAAACACTCGATCAACATTGAATTTCGCTTCTGCTTTCTTAACTCGTTAAACTTTTTTCTTAAACAAATACGAAAGAAATGGATCCTTGGAATCTCACATTCCTTGAATCCTTGATGATTGCTCTCGAGGCACACATATTGGGTTAAATTTTCATTCACTCTTTTAGTTTCTAAAATACCTAATTACTTGGACGAAAATATGGGTCATTGGAGTCTAGCATTTCGGTGGAACCTTTGAACAATCTTTTGAATGTTCATTGTCCATCAAACAATTTTATGAATACATTGAATGAAAAAGGTATTGTTGGAGTATACCATTCCGATAATACCCTGATTCATTGGTTCCAAGGCTCACATCTTGTTCTTACCAAATATTCGTCATTCACCTAAAAATCATACAACACATCAACTTTAACTTATTCTCTCGCCCCTGTGTGATCAAAAACCTTTCATAATAGGAAATTTTCATAGTCCCTTATAATGCATACAAACTTGTGCTTAAGCCTCCGCCGCGAGTAAGCAAGTCATATTTTACCGTTATAATACGATCTAGACATGTGTTCACCATAACAAAACTTTAAACAAACTCTTTTCTCGCCCCCGTGCGATTGAATTTTTTTCATAAACGGATATTATCCATTCCCTTCTAACGTGCATAACAAACTAGTGTTTAAGCCTCCGCCGAGAGTAGACAAGTCAATGTTTAGCCTTTAGAGCGTGATCTAAATAGTTTTTTTTTGTTAACAAACACCAACAAACCATAAATATAATTAATTTAAAGTATACACTTTTATTTGTCCATCCTCTTAGTTTTATCGACGATTTTGCTTGATAAATTCATAATTTTTGTTAGTTTATATTTTGGTACTCTCGATGTGGCGTGGCACATTTCTTCTTTTTGTAGGTGACTTGTTGCCTTTTAGCTCGGAGGTGATAGCTTGGTTTCTTTAATAAACTTGCTATATGACCAACCTCATATGCCATATTGTTTTTCCAAATCATGAAAAATAATATATGAAATTATTCCCTCATTGATGCTTAACAACGACCAAGTGGAACAAACACTAAATTAAGATATGCAGGGAAATATTTTTGGCTTGTTTCTTGTATTTAGAATGTGGAACTCCGTTTTAGCATTAATGATGTATTTTTAAGACAATATACCAGGATACCAAACATATAAATTTATGTAAGGCCACCCCTCCATAATAAGTCTAAATGATACTCACTTATAATAATTAATGATGATACAAATGTTATTTATCGTGCATATGTAGAACTCTATTATAAACTCAGACTTGGGAGGAGGAAACATAATTCTTGTTAGGTCATGAGGATAAGCGTCAACATTGGGTCAAAAGCAACATACAAGGAAGAAAGACACCACATATTCACCTAAAACCTTAAGATGATAGGCGTGTGGGTTCTCCCACTTATAAATGCTCAAGTCTCCACATTTATAACCAACGTAGGACTCCAAATTGAACTTGACTTATTATTATTAACACTCCCCTCATGTGTGAGTCCACAATGTTCCCCATCAAGTGTGAGTCTATAATGTTCTCCCTCAAGTGGAAACTCTTTTTGTCCATATACACTTGTACCGCCGTTGACACCTCTTCTTGAGCATTTCAATACACCTCTTCCCGGGCATTTCGATTTCACGGGGACACCTCTTCTTCGGAATTTAGATATAAGTAAGCCGATCACTTTACGAACCAAAGACTCATGATACCATTTGTTGGATCCTAAGAAGGAGCATCAACATTGGGCTAAGAGAAACACACAAGTGAGAAAGACACCATATATTCACCCATATTACCTATGAATGAATGGAATGTTAGATTTATAAGAGAGATGACCCATTTAGTTAACACCTTAAGGTTTTAGGTTGAGATGTGGCGTCTCCCTCTCTCTCGTGGTTCTGGAATATTAGTCCCATTAGTGCTCCTGGCTCTCCCGGACTCCCCAACAGTGGTATCAGAGTCGTGGTTCTACTTTGTGGGGGAGCTAGAGCTGGATCCAGTGGTGGATCCTGTTATAGGATATGGGGAAGTCACACTCGTGGGGGAGAATGTTGGGTGCAAGTGAGAGTGATTAAAGTATCACACTACATATGAATGGGTGAAATATTGGATTTATAAGAGAGAGGATCCATTTACCTAACACCTTAAGGTTTTCGGTTGAGATGTGGGTCTCTCTCTCTCTCTCTCTCTCTCTCTCTCTCGTAGTCCTGGAACATTAGTCTCATTGGTGCTCCCGAATCTCCCAAACTCCCCAATAAATCTAACATGAGGACCTTAGCTATTTTTGCATGGCAGATAAAAGAATCGAATGGGTGCATGCACATAAATAAGACAAAATATGTGACATATCAAACATATTTCACCATTTGTTGGAGTTCACCAGAACCTATGAAGAATTCTGCTGTATAATTGATAATTGAAGAAATAAATAAAATATGAAAATTGGGGAAGAAAATGAATTAGGGTTTTATCGAAGTAGGGGAAGAAGAAGAAGAATGTATGCAGAGTAATTCTCTACTCTCAAACTGAGATTTATTAAACTTGTGCAACTGCACTTATGTTGTGTTGTATTACAATCAATAAGGGTTACTCCCTATTAATAGATTTTGGGCTTGCTTTCTCCTCAAGTAAAGCCCAAAATACATAATTCTGCTAACACTACAAAATTGGGCCTTAGTAAAAATACATGTCGAGGCTAACTTCTCGACACTTTGACAACTAGGTGTTCGACAACAACATGCTTTGATACCATGAATTCTAATTCAACACACCACCTAATTCATTGTCTCTAAGATCCTACATTAATGATGGAACTTATCTTCTTGAATACTTCGACCTGCACTCCTTTCGTCATGATGTCTGCAATCTGATTCTCAGTTCTGCAGTGTTCCAAGTTCAGCTTCGCTTTTGCTACTTGCCCTCGAAGATAATTGAACATTATTTCGATGTGTTTGCTTCTTCTATGCGTTATCGTATTGTTCATCAGATTGATAGCAGACATGTTGTCGATCTTCATGGTAATCGCTCCATGATTCTTCCATGTAATCTCTTATACCAGATTCGCCATCCATGTTGCTTGATATGCACAAAGATTCTGGTTCCTTTCTTTAACTCCAAGCAGCCGGTGCACCACCTAGCATAAACACATAGCCAACTGTAGATTTTCTCCTCAGCATCACTACACCAACTTAATTCGGTGTATCCCACTAGCTTGCGTTCTTTTCCTTCATCATTTATAGGAAATCAAATTCCATAGTCGAGAGTTCCTTTCAGATACCTTAGTATCCTCTTCTTCGTTTCTACGTGTGATACCTTTGGCTTCTGTGTGAATCTACTCACCATAACTACATTTTATGCTAGATTAAGCCTTGTGTGACAGATGTATCAAGTTTATCTAGTGAGTCGTCTATACTGCATTGGATCGACATCATCTTCATTTGTGTCTTTCAGCAGTTGCAATCTGGGCTCAGTTGGAGTCGAAGTTGGGTTGCAATCTTGCATCTCAAATATTTTGAGTATTTCAACTGCATATCTTCTTTGGTGCATGTAATACCCTAATTTTGACCCTAAAATCCCTCATGGCATCATATCTTTGCTCATTGCATTGCCTCAAGGATCATAGCATCTTGGCTCCTTTACCCTAGGGTTGGGACTTGCGTGAGTTGGTTTGAGACCAACAAGCATGCTTGAATTGTGTATTATTACTTTTCTTATTTTTTTTACTAACCAAAAGCACAAAAATATGTTACTAACATCTTTTGTTTTGAAGCTAAAGCAATCATGAGATCCCTTGCTCCTAGGAGGCTCCTATGCTCATTGAAGTGGCTAGATGAAGATGAAACCAAGAATGACAATGGTTCCTAAAGCTCTCAATCATCATATATGTTTCCCAAGTATCTCAATTTGCCAATTTGATCAAGATAAACCAAAGGGCTTGAGGATTGTTTCCCTAGGAAACCCTAATTCAATTGTGCATTGATTGTGCCTTGCTCATGAAGCAACCTCAACCCATGATCAAATTCAATCAAGGGAAGTTCTTTCATTCATAATTTTATGCATATATGAGCCTATGTGAGTAACCTCAAACTTTCATTCATCAAGATTTGAAGTTTGGACTTGAGAAGTTGACCAGTCAAGTCATCTGATTATTTTGAGATCCACTGAGACCTAACTTTTGATGTGTTTGTCAAATGAAGATGACCCCAAGAGAAATAATGTTCTTAAGAACCATATGAACAACTTTAATGTTCATAAAAAATTCATTTGAAACTTGGAAGGTCATCATTCATTTCAAAACATTATAGGTCATTTTGATTGACACCCTAATTTTGGGCCAACTTCCCAAGGACCTAACTCTTTCATTTTTTATGATTTTGAGGTGATACAAAATGCATTGGAAATATTAAGATGTCTAATTAAAATTTTATGTTGGACAAAATTTCATAATCCTAAAATAAACACATGTGATAATACAAAATATTATAGGTCACTTTGGACCAAAGCCATTGAATCTTGAAAAAGTCCAACTTCAAGTGCCCATAACTTTCTCATAAAAAATCCAAATTATGCAAAATGTAAGTCCACATTGATCATATTGAAAATATATACAACTTTTATGTTTAAGGTTTTTCCATTTGAGGATTTCATCATTGAAACAGAAGGACTTGAAGTTGGCCACTTTTGGAAATTTTTCAAAGACATGTTTTGTACATCAAACTTCATGGCCAGTTTTCACAATTTTCCAAACACCAAATGGATTTTTGTCCAACATAGCTTTTGTTCCTTATGTCAAGACCTTTCCAACCATTACCCACATGCCTATGTTTGGATTTTTTATGTATGACTTTCAAAGAGGGGAACATTTAGGCCCAAATATGGAATTCACATGGAACCTTCATGCACAAGCAAATACCATTCAAACTACACGTCCAAACCTTCTCCAAATGAGCCCAGCATTCATTTCCAATTGCTTTTGGGCCTCACATGCACCTGTACAGGCCCATGCATGGAGGACCCAAAGCTTCATGCACACGAGTTTCTCCTCACTTGGCATCAGCTCCAGCTATAAATACATGCCTTGCTTCATTCAAATCTTATCCTTGAATCAAGCTGAAGCTCTGCAGAATTGGAAACCCAACCATACCAAAGGAATTCTCATTTTTAATTTCTCATTTCAAGTTTGACTTTCAACAAAATCAGTTGATCTTCAATACTAATTCCTTAGCCTTGCATTCACATCATACCTCAAGATCAAACTGCAAGCAAGAATTGAAGCAAATCGTGTTGTTTGAAGCTGCACTTCAAAGATTCATTGCTCAACTGTTTTGATTCATATCTCATCATATGTTGTGAATTACTTGTGTTTGTTTAGTTCTCTAAAGTCCTCGTGTGAGAGGTAAGCCAATGGTGGCTTCGATTTTGTGAATTGAGGCATTTCAGATTGAACACCTGGATTTTCCATCTCAGATTTCTCCTTCCATAAAGATCTTGAGAGAAATCCAAGGTTACAGGGGTGATGTACATCACCCCAGCTTTAATTTGGTATAAGGCACATGCATTTTGGTTGAGGTTGCAAAACCTGCAACTGGTGGCCAAATTCTGTTGGCTCACCGGAGAAGACGGTGGTTTTCACCACCATCCCCACGTGGATGATTCCAGGCCTTTGGATCCCACTCCTCCGTTCTAATCGTGGCCATGCATTGTGTTTACTATGTTTAATCCAGCGTGTGATGCGTTTGACTGATGATCACCATGCGCGCGCGCTTCAGCACCATTGGATTCTCCACGTCAATTAATGAATTGAATCCAAGCGTTGTGGATTTTCCTTATTTTCTAATTTTTGTTTTATTTTCTTTTATTCCATTAATTTTCAAAAATTCATAACTCTTTTATTTGGAATCACAAAAATATGAGACCAATTGCAAAAATTTTCTTTTAAAATCTAGTTTCATAATCTGATTTTTAATTAATTTTGTGATTCCATTTAATATTTTTTGTGAATTATTTTATTTTTGATAGTTTTTAATTCATTTTAATTACTTTTTGATATTCAAAAATTCCAAAAATATTTTCTTAACACATATGGATGATGATAAGTCTATGTAAAATATTCTCATCAATTTCTTAATTGATTTGAGATTTATTTGAGATTTTAGTTTATTTGTGTTATTTTTCTTGATTTTTAATTGTTTTAAAATAGTTTCTGTTTTCAAAAAATATTGAGAAAATTTGTCAAACTTTGTTTGACCATGTTAGGCTTATGATGATTCAATTGGACTTATCCAAGTTGATTTGAATTGAATTTGAAGTTTGACCATACTTTGTTCATTTTTATTTTATGTATTATTTTAATTCCAAAAAATACCAAAAATATGTTTGACCTTTCTTGACTTCTAATCTTCATTTTTCTTTTGTTTACCATTGATTGATGTTGATTTCATTCACATTTGATCATTGTGTTTTTATTATGCCATTTGAATTCTCATTTTGTCCATTTCATTTCATCTCTTTTCTTCTTCTTTTTCTTTTGGCCAATGAGTTAATGATTTGTAGTTAGCCTTGACATATGAGAGGCTTAACCTTCTTTGATCCAAATCAAATTCAACTTGATCAAAGATCAAGTGAATTGATTTGTGTCCAAGATAGGTTGCTTCTTGGTCAAGCAAAAAACTTGAAATCCATACAAGGTCTTTCCTCTTTTCTTTTGGCATGGCGAGTTATAGGAGATTGGCTTACTAGTCATGGTCTCTAACTTGTGATTATTTGCCTATAGTTTTATTGACCGCCTTCAGATAGATGTGACTACTACATTAGTCCACTTACGATTGCTTAACATAGCAGTAAATTGCCTTATGGCACACTAACACTAGCTACTAATTACTAACTTTTAATTCAAGCATTTAATCCTTGCAATTTACTTTAATGCAATTTAATTTCTTGCTCATTTATTCATATTGTCTTTTCCCTTTGCTCATTTGAGCTCATGTTTATGTTTATGCCATTTTCCTTTTGCTCATTTGAGCTTATTATTGTATATAAATATATTATTTCTTTGTGTTTGTTTTTTGATTGTTTGTGTGAACCCAATGCAAAAAGGAGAAAGGACTTAGAATTAGGACCTTACCTATGCTTAATGGAGTTCAAGAACAACTAGGCCTCATGCCTTTAGAATGCTAAACTTGTTGAAGAGCAACTAGGCCTCATGCCTTTAGAATGCTAAATTTTGAAAGTTGACTTGAAAGGACCTCTAATCTAAACTCATTCTTTGTCCATTCCTCTTATTGCATTGTGAACTTTTTGATTGTTTGTTCTTGTGTGATAGGGATCCCAAACATGAGATAGTAAGAAGGACCATTTTCATGAGTAGCCAAGTTAAGAGAAAGACAAGCCAATGGAGATCCTAGGAGCTTGAATGTTTAATTGTTTTGATTGCTTGTTGCTTGCTAAGTCCAAAGGAAAGGAGCACCTTGAATCATATTTATGATATCAAGAAAGGAACTCCAAGGATTTTATCTCTTCTCTCATCTTTGCATGTTTAGGATTAACCCTTCTCTTCTTCTCTCCACTCTAACCCAAGCCAAACTCATTTTGTGCAAACATTGACATTGTTTTTGAAACTAGAAACCTAGGCCATATGCGTTTGATTTTTTCAAACTCTTTTCATTAATACTTATTTTGAATGAATCTTAAGTCAACTTTGACTTCATTTTGTGAATACTTCTAACTTGTAAATACAACTCATTTCAAGTTAATTTTGTGGTTCCAATGGCCACCTTTGTTAAAACCTTTTTCATAAACATTAGTCATTAGGTTTGAGTACTCATAGTGGTTGATGTAAACCTCACCTTATCCTTAGTGATTGGACTATAAGTCTTCCATACTTATTATAGGGTGGATCCCTCACTAGTATGTTGAAGCTCTCCTCACATGGTGGATTGTTGGTTTAGGTTGAGTTTTCTCCCTTTGATAACAAAAGACCTTAAGGTTTTTGATCAAATCAATTCACCATTTTTTTGAGATTTTTACCCCGAACTACGAGGCTTTGGTCCTACCTTTGTGATGGTACGTAGGCAATGGGTTTATCCATTCAAACAAAAAAATTGTAAATAATATGTATATTCTTTTCTCATCCCCCCAATCATGTTTGCACAAATATTTTCACAAATACCAACCAATAGTACACCTTTGCAAAAAGGGCTCCCTTAGAGTACTAAGGATATTTTGGGTGCTTAAAACCTTCCCATTACATAACCAACCCCCTTACCCAGATCTCTGACATTTTTATTAGTTTTTGATTTGATAAAACTTCTTACTTGGTTTTTGTTCGCTTTCTAACCTTTCCTTTGGATAAATAGAAGTGCGGTGGCGACTCGAATTGTATACTTACTTTTGATTTAGTCAATAAGTCTAAAGGTAACGAATACCCCGCTATAGAAAAGTGGCGACTCTGCTGGGGAATAACACTTTCCTAGTGGGTTTAGCCTACTTTTTACCTTTGTTGTATTGTATGTTTATATTTATTTGTGACATATTTTTTGTGCCAATTTGGGATGACTGTATTGTTTGTAATTATTGATTTGCTTGATATATCAATTGCTTGTGTGCTTGGTGGTCTCTTGTGAGATGAGTTATATACCCGAACTCGAGTGCACTTATGATAGGAGAATGGCATAGTCTTGTTGACTTGTGTGGAGTTATTCCTTAGCAAGTTGACTTGCAAGCCCATTCACTTGGTGGAGGTTATGTTGGGATCAATAATGTCACACGAGTAGTCGTGGTTAGGCATTACTCTTTCCAATATAAACCTTAGAAGCCAAGGACCTTAGATTACCTAGCCCATCTTGGCCTATTTTAGGACGTGGGTTGAAGATCGTTCAAGTGTAAGATTTGATATGATTTTACGCGATACTACACTCATAAGAGTCTCTCTTGAGAATATTTTTGGAATACGAGTAGTCGTTTATCCGATAATATCCGAAAGATGAGATGATGACTATGGGAACCTCTTTTAGAACATGATCGTCAGGTTTAACCATAGTACACTCCCCTTGGGTGTTCCTTAACCGAGATTCCATGCTCGTGACTTGCAACAAACCCTTGATTCGTGGTTGATCCGTTCTCGTATATCCTTAATATCAATGGAACTTGGGTTTTGATAAGGTGTAAACCATAATCCACCAAAATGGATGATTGATATTGAGGATGACTTGATCCATCCCGTGACCTTTGTGTGGCGTGGCTTGCTTGATCCTTGAGTGTGATTGTTGCATTCATGCATTCATGCATCCATTCACACCCATATCATCAATAACAAGAAAAATTTCGAGGAACTTAAGAGGTCTATTTGCAAATTTTCAGACATGGATAAGCAAAGAAGGAATACGAAGAAGTACAGTTTCAGACAACCCGACTTGAAAGAAGTACAGTTTCCTATGTATTAGATCCTTTGGAGTTCGAAGCTCGCCATGGGAAGCTTCTGTCTATTCTTGCTACTCAGGTGGATGAAGGTCTGATGAGTGTGTTGGTACAGTTTTATGATCCTCTGTACCATTGCTTCACTTTCCCGGATTTCCAGCTTTTGCCTACACTTGAGGAGTATGCCTATCTTATGGGTATACCTATTCTGGATCAGTTGTCGTTCAGTGGCTTGGAGAGGGCTCCTTCTTCCCAAGAGATTGCTGATCTGTTGTACATAGATGTATCTGATATTGGTGCTTATATGACTACCAAAGGTGGAATTCAAGGTCTCCTATCTAATTTCTTCATTGCCCAAGCTACTCTGTTTGGGAAGGCCATGAGTGAGGATACCTTTGAAGCCATATTTGTACTTCTCATCTATGGTCTAGTGTTATTCCCCAACATCGACAATTTCGTGGATGTGAACGCTATTAGGATTTTCTCTACTCTTAATCCCGTTCCTACTCTGTTGGGTGACACTTATTTCTCTTTGCATATGAGGATTGCAAAGGGTGGTGGTACCATTATGTGTTGTTTGCCTCTGTTGTACAAGTGGTTTATTTCGCACTTGCCACAAATGCTTGCCTTCAAGGAGAACAAAGGATGTCTACGGTGGTCTACGAGACTTATGTCTCTCACTAATGATGATATCTCTTGGTATAACTGTGTGTATGATGGTGTCCAGATTATTGACTCTTGTGGTGAGTTCTCCAATGTGCCTCTTCTTGGTACATGTGGTGGAATTAACTACAACCCTGTTTTGGCTCGCCGTCAGCTTGGGTTCCCCTTAAAGGATAAACCTAACAACATTCCGTTGGAAGGTGTGTTCCTTCAAGAGGGTAAAGATCCCTAAAACTTGAAGAGCAGAATGGTTCAGGCTTGATGCAAGATTCATAGGAAGGGAAGGAAAGAGCTTGGTCCGAAGAATTGTATTGCTTTGGAACCCTATACCTCTTGGGTGAGGAAGAGAGCTTCTGAGTACCGCATGCCCTATGATTATCCAAGACCTACCCCTATGGTTATGTTTGGGCCTTCAACCCTCCCTAACCAAGGAGTAGAGGAGTTGAGAGATGAAGACCGTTCGCGTGCTTGGGTTCGTGAGCGAGAGGAGCTTCTTCAGCAACTCAGAGATAAGGATGCGGTGATAGAATTTATGGAGCATCAGATTATTGATGATCCTGATGATGTGATGACTTCTCTTCTTCCTCAGTCGTCCATGTTTTGGAAGAGGAAGTATGATCGACTCGCCAAGGAGAAGGCGGATATGGAGGCAGCCTATGAGAGAGAGGTGAAGAGGCTTCGTGCAGCTTATCTTCCGGTCTCGAGAGCTTTGTACGATTGTTTCTAGGGTTCCATAGGGTGTTTATCCTCCTTCTCTCTTGTATTGTATTTGGTTACCAAGACTGTACTTCTTTGGTGTAAAATTTTTTCCAAATATTATTGACATGAATATTCCATTATATGTCTAAAAAGATTAATATTTCCAAATATTTGCGAATAGATCTCTATAAAGTTCCTCAAATAAAAATAAAGCATATGGACAAACATTGCATGCATCATGTGCATAAGCAGGTTTTGTTCAAGGTTTCTTGATCAATGGTTTAACTCTCTGTTCTTCATTTATTTTGAAGACAAGCTGACGCACCGGTATAACACCAGGGAAAATCTACCAAAGCTGATGGATCATCTTGAACAAGAGAACCAAGATCTGAAAGAGGGGGTAGCTAGACTGTCTGCCATGATGGAGTCAGTACTAGTTGCTCAAAGCCAACACCTGCAACTCCTCCCGCGAGGACAATCATCTTAGAGGTAGCTTCCTCTACTGTGCCTGCCGTCACTGCTCATTTTGCTCCGACTATGCCAACCGGGTTTCCCTAGGGGATGCCCGCAAACTTTGTGCCTGAAGGTCTTGCTCCAACCTTCACTTCTCTTCCGGCATCTAGCTCGGTCCTTCCTGTGCCACCTGCCATTGTGCACACTTTACCGAGAGTCGAAGACACCATCTATCATTCTGAGCCATCTGAGGGCCCAGATGTTTATGAGAAGATGGACGCTATGAATGACCAATTCCTTGAGCTGCACAAGGAACTGAAGACTCTAAGAGGGAAAGACCTCTTCGGTAAATCTGCTGCTGAGTTGTGCCTTGTGCCCAATGTCAAAATCCCTATCAAATTCGAAGTGCCCGACTTTGAAAAATATAAGGGAAACACTTGCCCTCTCAGCCATCTTGTGATGTATGCTCGCAAGATGTCGACTCAGACAAAGAACGATCAACTCCTCATCCACTATTTCCAGGACAGCCTGTCCGGTGCCGCACTCAGATGGTATATGGGTCTGGATAGTGCGAACATCCGCTCCTTCAACGATCTTGGCGAAGCTTTCGTCAAGAAATATAAGTACAATATTGATATGGCTCCTGACAAGGACCAACTGAGGGCGATGTCCCAGAAAGAGAAGAAGACTTTTAAGGAGTACGCCCAGAGGTGGCGTGAATTGGCTGCACAGGTTGTGCCACCCCTCGAAGAGAAGGAAATGACCAAGATCTTTTTGAAGACCTTGAGTTTATTTTATTACGAGAGGATGATAGCTAGTGCTCCCTCGGACTTCACCGAAATGGTGAACATGGGAATGAGGCTAGAGGAAGGAGTCCGGGAAGGACGTCTGACCAGGGATAAAGGCTCTTCTGCAAAGCGATATAGGGGCTTTGCAAAGAAGAAAGAAGGAGAGGCACATGTTGTGACTTCCCATATCAAACGAAGACCCTCTATGAAGAGGAAGACTGTTCGCCCTGCCAGTAACCAGCACCAGGTGGCTCATATAACACCTGCCTTCAGGGAAGCTCAACATTATCAACATCAACAACAACAACATCAACAATATCAACAACATCACCGTCCACAACAGCAGGCCTACCAGCCTCGAAACAACACCAATACCAGCACCACCTACGATAGGAAGAGGGTCACTTTTGATCCAATTCCAATGACCTACGCTGAGCTCTATCCGTCTTTGATAGGTACAAAGTTGATTACTCCATGTGACCCACCTGTTGTACCGACCAACCCTCAGTGGTGGTACAAGCCTGAGCTACACTGTGTATATCATTCCGGTGCTCCCGGACAGGATGTGGAGAACTACTATCCCCTGAAGACCAAGGTGCAAGACCTTGTTAGAAGTGGGATTTTGTTTTTCGAGGACTTAGGTCCGAATGTGAAGAAGAACCCATTGCCCGAGCATGAGAAAGCTGTTGTGAACATGGTCCAGGGTTGCCCTGGCAAATATAAAGTCCTGCATGTCAGTCATATCAGACAATCTTTGATCGAGATGCAAAAACGGTTATATGGGTACAATCATTATGAGCATGACCATGACAGGTGCCAGGTGTGCACCGTCAATGAGAGAGGATGTCGCCAAGTCAGGAAGGGCATCCAAGAGATGCTGGATCAGGGTATGATCGAGATACTTCAGAATCGAAACGAGGATGAAGTTGATGTAATTTCTACTGTATTCAGACTACCAGAACCTGTTGTCATCAAGTATGATGGCAGCAAGAAGAATGTTTCTCCCACTCTTGTGATTAAGCCAGCGGGCCCTGTCCCGTACTCTTCAGATAAAGATGTTCCTTACATATATAATGTAGTTGCGTTAGAAGATGGGAAGGAGGTGTCGTTGCCCTCCACTTCTGTTGTGAGTATATCAGATGTCAGTGGTGTGACCCGCAATGGTCTTGTTTTCTCGGCGCCGTCGAAACCCCAAGATGACATGAGAAGAGCTACTGTTGATAATTCTGTCAGTCCTGTGGGGACTTCTTCTTCTCTGAATCCGACACTTGTTGTGAAGGGTGTCGACCATACTGTTGTTGTGAAAGCTCATGTCCCTGTTGGCCAGCATGGCATTCTGAAAGAGGACTGTGATGAGATGCTAAGGCTCATCAAAAGGAGAGAGTATAATATTGTTGATCAGCTGCTTCAAACTCCATCAAAGATATATGTTCTGTCTTTGTTGATGAATTCTGAGCCACACCGTGAAGCTTTATAGAGGGTGTTGGACGTGGCATACGTGGATCACGATGTCACAATTGAACAGTTTGATAACATTGTTGCAAACATAACTGCTGGTAATAATTTGAGCTTCTGCGATGCTGATCTTCCTAAGGAAGGAAAAGACCACAATTTGGCTCTACACATTTCTATGAACTGCAAGGATGACGCCTTGTCTAATGTGTTAGTAGACACATGGTCATCGCTAAATGTGTTGCCAAAATCCACTATGGTGAAAATTTCATATCAGGGTCCTCCCATGAGACAGAGTGGAGTGGTAGTCAAAGCTTTTGATGGATCGAGGAAAACTGTGATTGGCGAAGTTGAACTCCCAATCAAGATTGGACCTAGTAATTTCCAGATCACTTTTCAGGTCATGGATATCCACCCATCATATAGTTACTTGCTTGGCAGACCATGGATTCACGAGGCAGGCGTCGTGACATCCACCCTACACCAGAAGTTGAAATTCGTTAAGAGTAAAAAGTTGGTGGTGATAGGGGGAGAGAAGGCTCTCTTGGTAAGCCATTTATCTTTCTTTTCCTACATAGACGCTGAGGATGAGGTTGGGACTCTGTTCCAAGCCTGATCTATTGCTGAGCCTTCAAGGAAAGAACCTTCTTCATTTGCGTCCTACAATGATGCGAAGTTGGCCATTGAGCACGGCGCAACTACTGGTTTAGGACAAATGATTAAGCTGGAAGATAATAAATCCCGGGCTAGCATATTGTATTCTTCAGGCATTTCCAACGAGCGTGGGCTGTTCCAGAGTGGAGGTTTCATCCACACTGTTGAAGACCAAGAGGCTGCTGCCATTGTGGAAGATGATGAAGAGGAAGGTTCTGGCAACTTTGTCATCCCTGGAGGAATCTGCAATAATTGGGTCGCTGTTGATGTTCCAACAGTTATCCATAAGTCCACGTAATGTGTTCACTTTTTTTTTAAAAACCCTTCTCCCATGCCAAAAGGAGAAGTGATGACATTGTTGGCACATTAATACAATGATATTCATTCAAAAATTACATGTTAAATGTTTGTTTTTCCAAATTATTTTTCCCTTTTTGCTTTTTGCATGAAATTGGTGATCACCATAAAACCCTAAAAAGAGAATAAAATCAATCTTTTCATCTGCATAATGATTTTCCTTGTTTGAATTCTGAAATCTCTTTTATACCCAAAATCATTATGCAGGTTGATCAAACCCATTGAACATAATGATCCAACACCATCTCCCAACTTTGAGTACCCTGTATTCGAGGCCGAAGAAGATGACGTTGAAGAGATTCCTGATGAGATTACCCGTCTGCTTGAGCACGAGGAGAAGATCATTCAGCCACATCTTGAGAATCTGGAAATAGTCAACTTGGGGTCTGAAGATTGTGTTCGTGAAGTGAAGATTGGGGCACTCCTGGAAGAGTCTGTGAAGAAGGGGTTGATTGAGTTGCTACGAGAATATGTCGACGTCTTTCCCTGGTCGTATGAAGACATGTCTGGTCTAGATACTGATATCATGCAACATTTTCTGCCTTTGAAGCCTGAGTGTGTGCCTGTGAAGCAGAAGCTCAGAAGAACTCATCTTGATATGGCAGTGAAGATTAAAGAAGAAGTTCATAAGCAAATTGATGTGGGGTGTCATACGGTGAACTGGACTTTTTGTGTTTTTTATCGCAATGTCGCGGTTAGCAAGAGTCGCCACCGACTTTTCTTTTATCCAATAAGGAAAGGTGGAAAAGAACAGGAAAGACCTTAATTTAGATTTTGGGTTCGGGAGGTACATTATACAAAGGGAAGGTGTTAGCACCCTTTGTATCCATGGTTATCCATGGGCTCTTAATTGCTCGATCACTTATATTATTTTTGTCTGAAAAAAAGTGTTTGTGAATTGTTTGGAAAATTGTTTTTGGAAAGAGAATTTAACTTTGTAATGATTCTTGTATGAATATATACAAAGTAGTTATCTCGTTTAGTTTTGGAAATTGTTTAGAAAAATATAACTCGGTAATGATTCTAGTATGAATATATACCAAGTGGTGATTTTCTAAAGATATTTTGAAAGGTGTGAGGTGTGAAAATTGTTTTTAGATTGTGAGCCAACAATTAAGAGTTATACCGACCCAAGGTCTTTATGAGCATTTCCTATCCTTATGAGGGTAAAACTGTCCTTATTATTGAGAAATAAGTAGTTTTATCCTTTGGATGTTTAAGGGTCATCGTAGGGTCATCGATAGGTCATTGAAGGCAACAGTTACGAGGATATCTTAGCATTCGAAGGGACTATCATCTTTTAACCGTAGGCAACATCGGAGGGTCATCGAGGGACAAAGTTGTATATTCGAAGGCAACATCCGAGGGACTATAATTTATTTTATGATGATTTAACCGAAGGGTCTTTGCTAAGGGTATCCCCACGTTCGCGGGACATGACCGTAATATCGTAATCGTAAGGCAACAAAGAGAGGTCCAAGATCACTTATTCAAAGGCAAAGTTTTACAATTAATTATATAATTAGGATGAAACTCCACATTAAAATTATTAAAAATAATATATTAAAAAATTAATACATTAGAAATTAATACATTAAAAATTAATTTAGGGTGAAACTCCACAAGGGTATCCCACAAATAAAGTGGAATACCTAGCCAATAACCTTTTCCTGGGATATGTGAACCTTTACGAAACTCAAAAAAAAGAAACATGTCAGAACACCAAATCAGGGTGCAATCGAAGATTACACCGGAGAAATATCACAACAATAAATAGGATAGGATGAATAATGCATGGCTATGATAAAACATAAAAAAAAAAAACAGAATAGAAAAGTCAGCTACTGTCTCGTTCGCCTCTGCCTCGCATAGCGAAGGCCAGGCGAATACTCGCCCCAGGCTCGCCTAGCGAGGTGCTAGCAAGCGGCCACGGATTTTGAATTTGAAAACAGCCCCACGTTAGGAACTTTGAATTTTATGGCATTTTATCACAGGAATAACATGATCAAACATTCAGGGTATTCAGGCATATTTAAATTCCCATACGAAAGCAAATTATATATCAACATTTAATCATGATGCATTATATATGTAGATATGGCCAATTGAAAGTATAAACAATAGAGATACGCAAACCTGTTTGCCAATTCAAGGTTGAAGGGATTGACCACTTGTAGTATCGGAATAAGTTAGGCAGCGGGAATTGGACGGCGATGGCTTCGGTGCAGATGGGCTGCCTTCAGGGTTTCTTTACTCTGAATTCTCCGGGTAGGCAGGGTTCCTATGCCAAAACTTCTATTCGTTCTTCTCTGTTCTCCTCCTCTCTTTTTTTTCAGTGAATCTCCCAGTGTAACTCCAAGTGTCTTTTCCTCTACTGAAACTTCAGTATTTATAGACTAATTTCGTGGGTAATAGGCTTGGAATGAGGGAGACCCAAGTCCAAAATAATTTGTTATATTTTATTTATTTATTTATTTTAATTAATTAATTAATTAATTAATTAAAAAAAAATTCTCTTTTTTTTTTTTTATTTTCGTTTCTCGTTTTTTTTTTTTTTTTGGGCGCAGAATGAAGCCCGAAATTTTTGTTGTCTGTCAGCTTCGCTAGGCGAGCGCGTAGCGAACAGGCCAGTTTGGGCCATTTTCTGGATTGGGCCATCCGTGAGCTGGGCCTTTGTTTCTTCAAGATCAGTGTTATATATGAGTCGGAATGCCTTGCAAAATGTCTTGAAATATTAATGGGCAAATTTTGGGGTATGACAGCTGCCCCTGTTCAATATTCTTGGACCGAGAGAGTTAGAATGGTGTATACGCCATTCGTGGTTTGGAGGTGGAAGATTATTGAACACTAGAATGCCCCAAAAATTTGCACTTGAGAATCGACAGTTGGTCTTGATGGAGATGGGCTTAAAGATGCCATCCGGGAGGTTTGATGACGAAAGCTTCAGATCGCGCCGTATATTAGGCCAATTTGAAGACATGGGTGCCACACTGGGTCGTACGTTAGACCGTATAATGAGTCATCCATTAGGCTGCCGACTTCGCTGGGGAGTCGGAGTGTGTCATATGCTGTTGGGGATAAAGGATCAGAATGGACCATACGCTAGATCGTATCTGAGTTGCAGAATGAGCCGTACGTTAGGCTGAATCTGATGACGAAAGGGGTAGTCGTACGTTAGACTACACTTCAGAAATGTACCGTATGTTAGGTAGCATCTGAGGGGATGGACATCCGAACGGGTCGTACGTTAGACCGTCGCAGAATGAGTCGTCTGTTAGGCCGCATCTGATGATGAAAGCGGTAGTCGTACGCCAGACTACACTTCAGAAATGTACCGTATGTTAGGTAGCATCTGAGGGTTGTAAGATCCAAACGGGTCGTACGTTAGACCGCGTTGGGGTTGTTGAAGTTCAGAATGGATCGTACGTTAGATCGTATCCGAGTTGTAGAATGAGCCGTCCGTTAGGCTGCATCTGAAAAAGAAAGTAGTCGTACGCTAGACTACACCCCTGAATGTACCGTACGCTAGGCAGCATCTGAGGATTTGAAGGTCCAAATGGGTCGTACGTTAGACCGCATTGGAGTTGCTGAAGAAGTCATGTGTTGGGCTGAATCAGAATGAACCGTACGTTAGGCTGTATCTGATAACCTGTATATGTTGTACTTGCAATAAATGTCTGGGATGGGCTTAGAGATGCCATCGTTAGGAGGATATCGAAGTGTTGTCAGAATGAATGTTCCCATGAACTGTATTTGAAATATGTATCTGAATCTTGAATGTGATTGATAAAGGTGTCTGTCTGAATGAACCTTCTACTTTGACTATATCAGGAGGATAATTAACCTGCAAAGAAAAAGTTAGCTTCATGCTATGTCATGATGCATGAGATGTTTCGTGTTATGCTAAAATAAATGTGAATGTTGTATGCATGCGTATGCTGTGAAAGGATGTAATGAATGAGTTATGCGTATGAGAAGTTCTGCTTGGGGACTCTACTGGGGAAAATAAATCCCCATCTACTGATTTGAGACATTTGTGTCGATGACCCTTTCTCGGCTGGGGATGCTTGATTTCTGTCTGATGGTGGAAATATTCAACAGAGCCTGGCTGGGGATGGATGAGATGATCAATCTGTCTGGTGACGCCGACCTCTGTTGGGGAGTAACTGGCTGTGCCTGGGGATACTGCCATTTTCTGAGGAAAAAAAAACAGGCTTGCTGGGGAAGAGAATTGGTAGCGGATTCATTGGAAGCATGATTAGACCTTTTCCTTGATCCTGAAGTCGGGTAGTAATTGCTATTGCTATTCTATGCATGTATTTTTGGTAAACATCAGTCATATTCAAATGCACATATTAATTCAAATTAAATCAATGGACATTTACGCAACCAAAACAGAAAAGTAAAAACAAAAGCATCTTTTTTTTGAAAGAGGGTTGTATTGATTTTGAAAGGAGGCCTATAAACAGGCAATTTGTGTACAAGGAGACAGAAATCCTAGTAAGAGGAAATTGTCGAAAACAAAGAGAAAGCTATGTGGAAGAAGTCCTATTGATTTTAAGCCTACTACTGTCATTATGTCTTCGAGCATCTCATCCCTTGCTGTCGGATAGAAGTGATTGGCTTGGTCAGTCCCTCGAACTTGGATGAAAGTTGACTGAGAACGGGACATAGTCATACGCTTTAATCCCTAATTTTTGCCTGGACCGCCTTTTCAGGTTTTCAGTCCACCAGGATACCCTTTTTTGCCCAAGCCGCCTTTTCAGGTTTTCGACTTGCCGGGTGTACATTTTTTTTTATATATCCCTAATTTTTGCCCGAACCCTTTTGGTTCGCCGGGATGCCCTTACTTTTGCCTAGATACGTCGATCTAGCGGGTCTCTTTTATGCGTAGTATTTTTTAACTATGTCCGCGTTCACGGGATGTGGGAAGTCTTCACCATCCATTGTAGCGAGTATCATGGCTCCACCTGAGAATACCTTCTTAACTACAAATGGCCCTTCGTATGTGGGAGTCCATTTGCCTCTGGGGTCAGTTTGTGGTAGGATGATGCGTTTGATTACCAAGTCGCCAATTTGATACACTTGTCTCTTGACCTTTTTGTTGAATGCCCTGGTCATGCGCTTCTGATATATCTGCCCGTGACATACAGCCGCAAGTCTCTTCTCATCCATCAAATTTATCTGATCGAGTCGAGTCTGAATCCATTCGTCCTCGTCTAAGCCCGCCTCTTTCATGATCCTTAGAGAGGGAATCTGAACTTCCACTGGTAAAACGGCTTCCATTCCGTAGACTAAAGAGAAAGGAGTTGCCCCTGTCGAAGTTCGCACGGAAGTACGATAACCATGAAGAGCAAATGGTAACATCTCATGCCAGTCTTTGTATGTTACCGTCATCTTTTGTATAATCTTCTTAATATTCTTATTAGCCGCTTCTACAGCGCCGTTCATCTTTGGCCGGTACGGAGAAGAGTTATGGTGTTTTATTTTGAACTGCGTGCAGAGTTCAGTAATCATCTTGTTGTTCAAATTAGTGCCATTGTCAGTGATAATTCTCTCAGGGACGCCGTATCGGCAGATGAGGCTGTTCTTGATGAATCGTGCCACCACATTCTTAGTAACAGAAGCAAATGAGGCTGCCTCCACCCACTTTGTGAAGTAATCAATAGCAACAAGGATGAAACGATGTCCATTAGAGGCGGTAGGTTTAATCTCGCCAATCATATCAATGCCCCACATTGCAAAGGGCCACGGCGCGGTCAACACGTTTAATGGAGCAGGAGGCACATGTACTTTATCCGCATAGATCTGGCACTTATGACAAGTTCTGGAGTGATGGTGGCAATCAGTTTCCATGGTAGACCAATAATACCCTGACCTCAGAATCTTCTTGGCCATTGTATGTCCACTAGAATGAGTCCCAAAGATACCGTCGTGCATGTCTTCCATAATCTTCTCTGATTCCTTTCTATCCACACAGCGAAGCAAAGTCGAATCATGGTTACGTTTGTACAATATTCCATTACTCAAAAAGAATTTAGCGGAGAACTTCCTCAGAAATTTCCTGTCATTGATGGATGTCCCTTCAGGGTATTCCTGAGCTTCTAAATATCTTTTTATCTCGTGGAACCAAGGCTTCTCTTCTACTTCATCAGCGTTAAGTTCATAACAATATGCTGGTTCGTCTAGTCGTTCAATGGTAATCCGGGGAGCTTCATTGTCCCATCTGACTCTGAACATAGATGACATGGTAGCCAATGCGTCTGCCAACTGGTTCTCCTCTCGGGGAATATGTTCGAATGTGATCTCTTCAAAGTATGGGATTAATGTCAACACCTGCTCTCGATAGGGGATGAGGTTCGGATGTTTAGTGTCCCATTCTCCTTTGACCTGACTGATTACTAAGGCTGAGTCTCCATACACCCTCAAAAACTTGATTCTCAGGTCTATAGCAGCTCTGAGTCCCAAAATACATGCTTCATACTCAGCCATATTGTTGGTACACTCAAAACATAGTCTAGCGGTGAAAGGCGTATGGCCACCTTGGGGGAAATGATCACGACGCCAATACCGTTGCCCAATGCGTTAGACGATCCATCAAAAACCATAGTCCATCGGGATCCCACTTCGGGTCCTTCATTCGGTCCAGGTTCTTCATAATCAGTAACAAGCATGACATCCTCATCTGGGAACTCAAAATTCATAGACTGATAATCATTCACGGCCTGATGAGCCAAATGATCAGCTAGCACGCTTCCTTTGATTGCTTTTTGGGTGGTATACTGGATATCATACTCTGTTAAAATCATCTGCCATCTTGCTATTCTTCCGGAGAGGGCGGGTTTCTCAAATATGTATTTGATAGGATCCATCTTAGAAATCAACAAAGTGGTGTGATTCAACATATACTGTCTTAGTCGGCGAGCAGCCCAGGCCAAAGCACAGCAAGTTTTCTCGAGCAGTGAGTATCTTGTTTCACAGTCGGTAAACTTTTTGCTAAGGTAGTATATGGCATACTCTTTTCGACCGGACTCGTCATGTTGTCCCAACACGCACCCCATTGAGTTTTCTAAAACGGTTAAATACATGATTAGAGGTCTTCCCTCAACTGGTGGCACCAGAATTGGAGGTTCTTGGAGGTACTTCTTGATTTTGTCGAAAGCTTCTTGACATTCATCATTCCATATCATCTCTTGATTTTTTCTCAGTAACTTGAAGATGGGTTTGCAAGTAGCGGTCAAATGGGAAATAAATCGGGCAATGTAATTCAAACGTCCCAAGAAACCTCTGACTTCTTTATCCGTACGGGGAACTGGCATCTCTTGAATAGCTCTCACCTTGGCTGGGTCGACCTCAATACCTTTACCACTGACAATAAAGCCCAAGAGTTTACCAGATCTTACTCCAAAGGTGCATTTGTTCGGGTTCAATCTCAACTTGTATTTCTTCAGCCTCTCAAACAGTTTGTATAAATGATCGAGATGTTCTTCTTCAGTATGAGACCTGGCTATCATATCGTCCACATATACTTCTATTTCATGATGGATCATGTCATGGAACAAAACCACCATAGCACGCTGGTACGTTGCTCCTGCGTTCTTTAAACCAAACGGCATTACTTTATAACAGAAGGTGCCCCATTGCGTCACAAACGTAGTCTTCTCCATGTCCTCAGGTGCCATTTTGATCTGGTTATAACCCGAGAATCCATCCATGAAGGAGAATACCTTGTGTTGAGCGGTGTTGTCTACCAGAACATCAATGTGTGGCAGTGGGAAATCATCCTTGGGACTCGCTCTATTCAAATCTCTGTAATCCACACACATTCGCACCTTACCATCCTTCTTTGGCACTGGTACCACATTAGCAACCCATTGAGGATAAGAAGTAACCGCCAGAAAACCAGCATCGAATTGTTTCATGACTTCGGCCTTGATTTTCTCGGACATTTCAGGACGCATGCGACGAACCTTTTGCTTAACAGGACGACAATCTTCCTTCGTCGGCAAACGATGCACTACTATATCGGTATCCAGCCCTGGCATGTCTTCGTAAGACCAAGCAAAAATCTCCACATAGTCATGTAGCATTTGAATCAATCTTCTTTTGACACTGATTTCCAAGCCTGCTCCTATTTTGACTTCTCTCTTGTCCACCTCGGTACCCAGATTTACAGTCTCAACTGACTCCTCATGCGGCTGTATAGTCCTTTCTTCTTGTAGTAACATTCTGGCAAGTTCTTCAGGTACTTCACAATCTTCCTCACTTCCATCTTCGGCTCGGTAGATCGGATTTTCAAAGTCATAATGAACAGTAGTAGAACTATTATCAACAGGATCCAGAGTGGATAGGGATTCCTGACTAAAGGAAATCGGGATAATGTCTTCAGTCTTCCAATTGTTGAGTCCGTCACCAATTGTTGGGAAAATCCAGCTATCCAAGTCGCAATCACTATCAGCATCTTCCATAGCATTAATCTGATTTTTGACTATCTTTCCAGAGTTAAACCCCAGGCCAGCTTTATCAGACTTGTACGGTACATTGATCAGTTGACCCCAACCAGCACGATCACCATTTTCAATCGCGGCTTGAGCATCTTTCAGAGAGATCATGACAGGGGGAGCACGAACAACCTTGGGCACAAGGGGAGTTGGCTTAAGGACAGGACTGGGTGGAGGAACCACTTCAAATGACTGAGAAGGAGTCTCAAAGAATTCACCATCCATCTCGACGTATTTGAAGGCTTGCACACTACTGACAATATACTCTTCTTCTCCACATACAGTGACAACCATGCCTGCTATTGGATACTTCAGCTTTTGATGAAGCGACGAAGCTACCGCACCTGCCCCATGGATCCAAGGGCGCCCCAACAAGCAGGAGTAGGCGGGACGAATGTCCATCACGTGAAAGGTAGTGTTGAAGACTTGAGGTCCTATCTTGATAGGGAGAACCACTTCACCATAGACAACACTCTTCGCACCATCGTAAGCACGCACCACAACATCACTAGGTTTCAGTTCAATGCCTTTGTAGTCAAATTTATCGAGTACAGCTTTCGGGAGCACATTCAAGGAAGAGCCGTTGTCGATCAACACGTGAGCCAGGGTGATCCCCTCACACTCGATGGAGATATGCAGAGCTTTATTGTGATTCTTTCCTGCTGGCGTCAGGTCAGCATCGGAAAAGCCTAGGCCATTGTCAACAGTCAAATTAGCAACATAATGTTCGAATTGATCGACGGATGTTTCTTGAGGCACATGAGCGGTCTTCAAGAATTTCATCAATGCATTGGCATGGGATTCAGAGGATAACAACAAGGACAACATTGAGATTTTAGACGGAGTATGCCCCAATTGTTCCACTACATCAAAATCGCTCTTACGGATGATTTTCAGCATCTCTTCCATTTCCTGTTTGGCAACATCTTCAGAAGTAACTTCGACCGATGTCTCTGACTGAGGAGGATTGACTGGTCTTTTTCCTCGAATTTCGGGAGCGGGAGGTGAGATTTCTGGGGAGTAGATCCTTCCACTTCGAGTAACTTTACTAGTCCCCACAATATCATTAGGATTAGCAGAACTACCAACTTGCTTTATGCCATGGATGTAAACGTCGCCTCCATAGTTCCACGGAATAGCTTTGCTGGAGGAATATGGCACGGGGCCAGGTGCGGTAATAATCAGGGGAGCCACTTTGGGCTCAGCGGTAATCTTCACAGGCACTCTAGTAGCGGTAATCTTCACTGGAGCTTTGGACCTAGCAATCACAGATACCTCTTCAATAGAGTTGTCCACCTTAGGAACCCTTTCAAATAGAATTGTACGATCATCCATCAGCCGTTGAATGCCGTTCTTCAACTTCAAACAATCATTGGGTCGGAGTACACAGAGATCGCAATCTTCAGCACAACCTGGAAATAAACCAGCTTGCAATAAATTCTTCTTAACGATCAGGAGAGGAGATGCTAAATCAGCAACGTCAGTAACGTGAGAATTGTCGTCCACAACATTAACATTCTGGTCATGATTAGGCATAGGTGCTGTGATGACATTGGGGGTCGCCGGAGGATCAAATTCAATTTCTCCAGCGTCGATCATATCCTGAATCTTGTTCTTCAACAACCAGCAATCATTCGTATCATGCCCGGGGCTATCGGAGTGATAGGCACACCTGGCGTTGGGATTATAACGAGGAGAAGTAGTGTTGGGATTTGCAGGAGGGCCTCTGAGGGTAATCAAATTGGCCTTTAACATACTCTGCAGTGCTTGGGTTAAAGTCATATTGATCTTGGTAAACTGTCTTCTCGACCTGTCTTGTCTGTGTTGGAAGTTCTGAGATGGCGGTGCGGCAATTGTAACTGCCCCAACAGTATGGTCACGATTCTTCTTGTTATGCTTCCTCTCACTGTACACAGCATTTGATTCATTCTTTCCCTGATAGGACTTTTTGGTGCTTGCAGAAGTAGCTGCCTGTATCTTTCCACTTCGAATGCCGCTTTCAACCCGTTCACCTGTCAAGATAAGTTCAGTGAAACCTGACGAGGAACTTCCCAGTAGATGGCTGTAGAATGGGCCAGTCAGTGTACCCATGAACATGTCCACTAACTCTCGATCAGTCATAGGGGGTTTGACTCTGCCAGCCAAATCTCTCCACTTTTGAGCATATTCTTTGAAACTTTCTTTAGAGCCCATAGTCATATTTTGTAGCTGTAGCCGAGTAGGCGCTAACTCAGAATTATACTGGTAGTGCTTGTAGAAAGTTGTTGCTAAATCAGTCCATGTGCGGATGTTAGAGCTCTCAAGCTGATAATACCACTCTAACTGTGTGCCAGACAGACTCTCTTGGAAGAAATGGATCCACAGTTTCTTATCAGTAGTGTGCGGCTGAATCTTTCTCACATAAGCCCTTAGATGCATCTGAGGACAAGAGGCACCATCATACTTAGTGAAAATGGGAACCTTGAATTTGCGGGGAATGACCACATCAGAGACCAGACCCAAGTTTTCGAAATCCAGACCGGGCACTTTCTGCCCCTCCATAGCTAGCATACGTTCTTCCAGCAACTTGTACTTATCATCCTTCGGAGAGTACTGTTCATGTTCATAATCTTCATCGTCGTCCTCAGAATTGACGAGATTAGGATTCTCATCTTCCGAATCATTCTCGGTCTCTTCTTCTGAATCCTTCGGAATTCTAATCTTGACTCCTGTAACCTGTCCCTTAAGCCTTCTCCCCGGGTTGATGTAACCCACAGGTTTCTGGTCCTTCTTCTTCTCCATCAAAAGAGCTTTCAGTTCTTCCTGCCCCTTAGATAAGCTCAGCATCATTTCCTGGAATTGAGCATTCTGGGCCTGGAGATCTTTGACAGTTTGTTCGAGAGCCATTGTTCAATCTGTTTGAATCTGCTGGAATCTGTTTGATAGGAAAATCGTGAGAACACTGATCCTTTAGAATACCTGTTATGCGATGCAATGCAATGTATGAAATGTTTTCAAGGACTTTCGGGATTTAACTTTGCATAAACTAACAAAAAGAGCTTTTTTTTTTCTTTTCTCTTTTGTTTTTGCTTTTGTTTTTGTTTTTTCTGTTTTTTTTTTTTTTTAGCAGAGTTAAATCCCTAAATCCTTGAAATGGTTAGTACAATTCCATGATGTTATGATGTTATGTTGTTATGATGTTATGTTGTTAACAAGCACAAGCAAGTCACACAACAATCATTCCTAGGTTTTAAGGCTTGCGTGAGTTCCATAGGTAAATACCCTCCCCACTGAAGTTTGGTTGGTTCAACCTGTCTTAGAATAGTAACCGGGTTCTAGAAGGATCTCAAATCATTGACCTTTCCTTAAGTCCACTTCAGTGCAACACCAAGTGGTTGACCGAAGCTTCCCTAAAGTCCAATCTCAAAGAGTGTAGTATCGAGTCTCAACCAACTCCAGTCGGAACCGAAGCCAGTTATCTCACTACTTTCTAATGGCCAGGATGAGTCAATTAGGGTTCTAAAGGTCTGGTTAATGCTTTTATGACACCACGCGAATGCCAAATATTTCCTCAACTAACATGAGGAACATCAGGACATCCAAAGTGCCACATTAACCGTAGCCATCATTTTGACCATTCCAGTATACGCCGGACAGTCGCGATGATCTCTTGCTACTTACCTAAGGTACACTAGATCCGGGTGTAGGATCTTTCACTCAAGCATAACATACCCAAGCAATCCCTTAAAAATAAATCAGACAAATTGAATAAGTGATCTTGTTTTTAAGGTAACCTCTCTTTTTAAATATTTAGGGTCCCCAGCAGAGTCGCCAGTTCTGTCATACGGTGAACTGGACTTTTTGTGTTTTTTATCGCAATGTCGCGGTTAGCAAGAGTCGCCACCGACTTTTCTTTTATCCAATAAGGAAAGGTGGAAAAGAACAGGAAAGACCTTAATTTAGATTTTGGGTTCGGGAGGTACATTATACAAAGGGAAGGTGTTAGCACCCTTTGTATCCATGGTTATCCATGGGCTCTTAATTGCTCGATCACTTATATTATTTTTGTCTGAAAAAAAGTGTTTGTGAATTGTTTGGAAAATTGTTTTTGGAAAGAGAATTTAACTTTGTAATGATTCTTGTATGAATATATACAAAGTAGTTATCTCGTTTAGTTTTGGAAATTGTTTAGAAAAATATAACTCGGTAATGATTCTAGTATGAATATATACCAAGTGGTGATTTTCTAAAGATATTTTGAAAGGTGTGAGGTGTGAAAATTGTTTTTAGATTGTGAGCCAACAATTAAGAGTTATACCGACCCAAGGTCTTTATGAGCATTTCCTATCCTTATGAGGGTAAAACTGTCCTTATTATTGAGAAATAAGTAGTTTTATCCTTTGGATGTTTAAGGGTCATCGTAGGGTCATCGATAGGTCATTGAAGGCAACAGTTACGAGGATATCTTAGCATTCGAAGGGACTATCATCTTTTAACCGTAGGCAACATCGGAGGGTCATCGAGGGACAAAGTTGTATATTCGAAGGCAACATCCGAGGGACTATAATTTATTTTATGATGATTTAACCGAAGGGTCTTTGCTAAGGGTATCCCCACGTTCGCGGGACATGACCGTAATATCGTAATCGTAAGGCAACAAAGAGAGGTCCAAGATCACTTATTCAAAGGCAAAGTTTTACAATTAATTATATAATTAGGATGAAACTCCACATTAAAATTATTAAAAATAATATATTAAAAAATTAATACATTAGAAATTAATACATTAAAAATTAATTTAGGGTGAAACTCCACAAGGGTATCCCACAAATAAAGTGGAATACCTAGCCAATAACCTTTTCCTGGGATATGTGAACCTTTATGAAACTCAAAAAAAAGAAACATGTCAGAACACCAAATCAGGGTGCAATCGAAGATTACACCGGAGAAATATCACAACAATAAATAGGATAGGATGAATAATGCATGGCTATGATAAAACATAAAAAAAAAAACAGAATAGAAAAGTCAGCTACTGTCTCATTCGCCTCTGCCTCGCATAGCGAAGGCCAGGCGAATACTCGCCCCAGGCTCGCCTAGCGAGGTGCTAGCGAGCGGCCACGGATTTTGAATTTGAAAACAGCCCCACGTTAGGAACTTTGAATTTTATGGCATTTTATCACAGGAATAACATGATCAAACATTCAGGGTATTCAGGCATATTTAAATTCCCATACGAAAGCAAATTATATATCAACATTTAATCATGATGCATTATATATGTAGATATGGCCAATTGAAAGTATAAACAATAGAGATACGCAAACCTGTTTGCCAATTCAAGGTTGAAGGGATTGACCACTTGTAGTATCGGAATAAGTTAGGCAGCGGGAATTGGACGGCGATGGCTTCGGTGCAGATGGGCTGCCTTCAGGGTTTCTTTACTCTGAATTCTCCGGGTAGGCAGGGTTCCTATGCCAAAACTTCTATTCGTTCTTCTCTGTTCTCCTCCTCTCTTTTTTTTTTCAGTGAATCTCCCAGTGTAACTCCAAGTGTCTTTTCCTCTACTGAAACTTCAGTATTTATAGACTAATTTCGTGGGTAATGGGCTTGGAATGAGGGAGACCCAAGTCCAAAATAATTTGTTATATTTTATTTATTTATTTATTTTAATTAATTAATTAATTAATTAATTAAAAAAAAAATTCTCTTTTTTTTTTTTTTTTTTTTTTTCGTTTCTCGTTTTTTTTTTTTTTTTTTTTTTTTGGGCGCAGAATGAAGCCCGAAATTTTTGTTGTCTGTCAGCTTCGCTAGGCGAGCGCGTAGCGAACAGGCCAGTTTGGGCCATTTTCTGGATTGGGCCATCCGTGAGCTGGGCCTTTGTTTCTTCAAGATCAGTGTTATATATGAGTCGGAATGCCTTGCAAAATGTCTTGAAATATTAATGGGCAAATTTTGGGGTATGACATGGGGTTTCTGGTGACTTCTACATATCCTCAATGGGTGGCCAATATTGTGCCTGTGTCTAAGAAAGATGGAAAAGTCTGAATGTGTGTGGACTATCGAGACTTAAATAAAGCTAGTCAGAAATATGATTTTCCTCTACCATATATTGATATGTTGGTAGACAATACAACTAAATCCAATGTCTTCTCATTTATGGACGGATTTTCTGGTTATAACCAGATTAAAATGGCACCCGAGGATATGGAGAAGACAACATTCATTACACCTTGGAGAACATTCTGTTATCGAGTGATACCCTTCGGTTTAAAGAACGCCGGAGCCACGTATCAACGAGCTATGACTACCTTGTTTCATGATATGATGCACAAGGAGATCGAGGTGTCTGTTGATGATATGATTGCGAAGTCGAAAACGGAAGTTGAGCATGTAGAGCACTTGTTGAAGCTTTTCCAGCATTTGAGGAACTACAAACTCCACTTGAATCCGAACAAGTGTACATTTGGAGTCCGTTCCGGCAAGTTATTGGGCTTTATTGTTAGTGAAAGAGGTATTGAAGTTGATCCTGCCAAGGTCAAAGTAATACAAGAGATGCCTGAACCCAAAACTGAGAAGCAAGTCCGAGGTTTTCTTGGCCGCTTGAATTATATTTCCAGATTTATATCCCACATGACTACCACATGTGCGCCTATATTCAAGCTCCTCCGAAAAGATCAGCGTCATGATTGGACTGAGGATTTCCAAAAGGCCTTTGACAGTATCAAAGAATATCTGTCCGAGCCTCCGATTTTGTCCCCGCCTGTTGAGGGGAGACCCTTGATTATGTACTTGACGGTGCTTGATGACTCCATGGGTTGTGTATTGGGTCAGCAAGACGAATCAGGGAAGAAAGAATATGCCATATATTATTTGAGTAAGAAGTTCACTGATTGTGAGTCTCGGTACTCAACGGTTGAGAAGACATGTTATGCTTTGGCTTGGGCCGCTAAACGTTTACGCCAGTATATGTTGAATCATACAACTTGGTTGATATCCAAAATGGATCCAATCAAGTATATCTTTGAAAAGCCTGCTTTAACTGGGAGGATTGCCCGTTGGTAGATGTTGTTGTCTGAGTATGATATTGAGTATCAAGCTCAGAAGGCTATTAAAGGGAGTATCTTGGCTGACCACTTGGCACATCAACCAATTGAAGATTATCAATCCGTTCAGTACGACTTCCCTGATGAGGAGATTCTGTATTTGAAGATGAAAGATTGTGATGAGCCTACGCTCGATGAAGGGCCAGAGCCTGGTTCCCGATGGGGTATGTTGTTCGATGGTGCTGTTAAT
Organism: Lathyrus oleraceus; assembly: GCF_024323335.1. Lineage (NCBI taxonomy): Eukaryota > Viridiplantae > Streptophyta > Magnoliopsida > Fabales > Fabaceae > Lathyrus > Lathyrus oleraceus. Next base: position 262,647,277 of record NC_066581.1, on the reverse strand, counting down.
CAATATGGAAATGGTATTGGGGCACTGATTATTACTCCTCAGGGCACACATTTTCCTTTTATAACAAGGTTAACTTTCAAATGCATGAATAATATGGCGGAGTATGAGGCCTGTATTATGGGTTTGGAAGAATGTATTGATCTCAGGATCAAACATCTTGATGTTTATGGCGATTTGGCCCTTGTTATTAATCAGATTAAGGGTTAATGGGAGACGAATCAGCCTGGCCTCATTCCATATAGAGATTATGCGAGGAGGATTTCAACTTTCTTTACTAAAGTTGACTTCCATCATATTCCTCGAGATGAGAATCGGATGGCAGATGCTCTTGCTACGCTTGCTTCAATGATTGTGGTGAAATACTGGAATGAAGTCCCTAATATCATTGTGGGGCGCTTGGATAGACCAACTCACGTATTTGCAGTTGAAGAAGTAAAAGATGATAAGCCATGGTATTATGACATCAAATGTTTCCTTCAGAATCAGATTTACCCGCCTGGGGCATCTGTTAAAGATAAAAAGACTTTGAAGACATTATCTGGCAGCTTCTACCTCAATGGTGATGTACTTCATAAGAGGATTTTTGACATGGTGTTACTCAGATGCGTGGATAGACACGAAGGAGACTTGTTGATGACTGAAGTCCATGAGGGTTCATTTGGTTATCATTCCAATGGACATGCCATGGCAAAGAAGATGTTGAGAGCAGGCTACTATTGGCTGACAATGGAGCCTGACTGCTGTAAATATGTGAAGAAATGCCACAAGTGTCAGATTTATGCGGATAAGATTCATATTCCCCCGACACTTCTGAATGTTATTTCCTCACCATGGACTTTCTCCATGTGGGGAATTGACATGATTGGCATTATAGAGCCAAAGGCATCGAACGATCACCGTTTTATTCTTGTAGCAATTGATTACTTCACCAAGTGGGTTGAAGCGGAATCATATGCTAATGTGACCAGGCAGGTGGTTGTGAAGTTTATCAAGAATCAACTCATATGCCGATATGGTGTGCCAGACAAGATCATTACTAATAATGGATCTAACTTGAACAACAAGATGATGAAAGAGCTGTGTAGCGAGTTCAAGATTGCATATCATAATTCTTCTTCCTATAGACCCAAGATGAATGGAGCTGTTGAAGAGGCTAACAAGAACATCAAGAAGATTATCCAGAATATGGTTGTTACGTACAAGGATTGACATGAGATGCTGCCATTTGCTTTGCATGGCTATCGTACATCTGTCCGCACTTCAACAGGGGAAACCCCTTTCTCTCTTGTATATGGCATGGAGGATGTGCTCCCCGTGGAGGTTGAGATCCCATCAATGAGAGTCTTGATGGAAGCTAAGTTGACTGAGGCTGAATGGGTTCAGAGTCGTTATGACCAACTGAATTTGACTGAAGAGAAGAGATTGACTGCCATGTGCCATGGTCAGTTATATCAGCAAAGGATGAAGAAAGCCTTTGATAAGAAGGTTAAGCCTCGTGTATTTCGAGAAGGTGACCTCGTGCTCAAGAAAGTTTTGTCTTTCGCGCCCGATTCCAAGGGCAAGTGGACTCCAAACTATGATGGTCCATATGTTGTTAAGAGAGCCTTTTTAGGTGGTGCTTTGTTATTTACAACTATGGATGAGAAGGATTTCACTTGTCATGTGAATTCAGATGCAGTCAAGAAATACTTTGCCTAAAATAAAAACAGAATAGCTCGCTAAGTTGAAAACCCGAAAGGGAGACTTAGGCAAAAATGAGTGTCTCGGTGGATTGAAAACCTGAAAGGGCGATCCAGGCAAAAGTTAGAGACACGAAAAAAAAAGAATATATATATCCTGCTAGATTGAGTACCTCATCTGGGGCAACCTAGGCAAAAATTAGGGATTTGGCAAGTAACTGCATCTTGACAAGACTTTGTTCTACAACTGTCATCTGTCAAAGATTCTCGCTTAGTCGTCGTCAACTGAAGCTTCAAATACATTGGATTCAGAGTTGGTGGAGAAATGGTCATTATGTTCAATGTATCCCTTTTTCCAATATATATCACCAATCTCAAATTTGTAAAGATCCATGGAGTCTCACCATTTGCGGACTACCATTCCATCAAATAAATTTGAGCCTTTATCCAATTCTTTGCACTCTTATTTGTTTCCGTTTAGCAAATGTTTGCATGTTTTAATTGATAAATATCATTGTTTTAAATAAATAAAATTTTATAAACTGTTTTTAAACAAAGCGAACATTCACAATGACTGAAAGGATAAATGGAATGTCTTCAGTGCTCTCCCAAGGATAGTACGATCTCCAAAAGGGTAAGACATTTATTCATATTCCTAGTATATTTGTATCCTCTTCATCATCTTTCAGGTTGTCTCCTCAGCGAGTGCAGAGAAGGGTGATACATCATCAAGTCCCCAGAGAATCTGGAGTTTTGGCCTTAATCTTTTGAGAAATGTGTATACCTCCATCCTCAGATCCCTAGAGAATCTGAGTCTAGCATCTGTATTTTATCAATTATATGGTTGTCATCCCTTGTGTGGACTGACCTAAAATCCCTTATAGATTGATAAAAATTGGTATGCTATCTATTTTCGAGGAAGTTGGTCCTTCCCTCAGCATAAATGAAAACCTCCCGCAGAGTGAGTAGGAATTCCCGGCATGAGTAGAAGTCCTCAACAGGTTAGCTTGCGGCTTCTCCCCGGCGAGTTTGCCTACAACTCATCCCCAATAGGTTGCTTACAACAGACTGTCCCTGGTTGGATCACCTACAGTTTATCCCCAATATAGTTGCCTGATCAAAGCCTGATATTTGTTTCCCCCCCCCATATTGGAAAGCTTCCGAGTAAAGCTGGTGTTGAAGATGCTTATTTCCTTCCCTAGTGGAGCAATTGGTTCTCTCTCCTTGGCAGAGATATCTCTCCAGCAGATAAGAGGAAGTGTTTTGATTATTGGAACTTCTGTTTGGTGGTTGTTCCCCACAGAGTTTCATATCATCCCTTGATAAGTTCCCCAGTAGAGTTTCTTCTACAAAGGAATCTTATCCGTGATTGAGCTCCCCGGTAGAGTTTCCTCTATGATGGATCTTTTGTCTGTTTAGCAGCAAATCCCTGACGATGACTATGTAGATTCCTCAGCGGAGCAATTTGTTCCTTCTCCTGGTGACAGAAATGTTTCTTCAGCAGTTAGAAGAGAATGCTTGATTAATGTGTTTCTGTTTGGTGGTTGTTCCCCCACAAAATTTCATATTGTTGCTTGATAAGATCCCCTGTAGAGTTCTTCTCTGACAGATCTTATCAATATCTCTGCATGCTTCCGAGAATTGTTGGAAGATCCCTAGCAGTTGGTAGCTGTGACTTTTTGCCGATCCCCAACAGTGGTCTTTGATCCTCAGCAGTGGTCTTTGTCTCCAGCGGTGATTGGTGTTTCCTGGTATTTGATGCTCCCCACCAGATGGGATTTCCTCCTGTGGGCCTGGCTTCTCTCTTTTGAGATGTTATACCGGATGTTTGTCCTTTGATTCTTGGACCTGTGTGTGTTAGATATGTCTATTTGTCAGCATTAATCATACATAAACCACACATATACATGCATAACCATGACATCCAGATATTCATGTTGCATTCTTTGCCATATATATTTGATTATTATCTCCTGCTATTGGTGAAATGTTCTTCCCCAAGCAGATGTTTGTGTCTGATCTCTCCATATAGAGTCAACCCTATAGGCAGAAAGTGTCTATCTTTCCTTCTATATTCCCCACTGAGTTATGTCCTCGTGAATGATTATTGTTTCAGTTTCCTCCCTAATTATGTATTAGGAGGGAATTACTCCCCTGAGCTATATCCTCATTGGGTTGAGTCTTGTTTCATTGTGTCTCTCTGGTTTGTTCCTAGATTGACTCCTTTCGTGTTGTTTCCCCTGCAGTTCCCTGTGGTTCAGGTGATCAATTGCTCAGTAAACAGTAATTGTTCATTTTCTCCCTGACGGAGTTTGTGGTTTTCTACCCAGTAACCGGTAGATGTAATCCCCTATTTATTGGTTATCTTTATCCAATATTCGGTATCGATATTCCTTCATTTTTTTGAGTATACCACCCAGTAGCCGGTGATATATCTTTGGGATTATTGCTTTTGCCAATGTATCCCCAACGAGTTATTTTTCATTTACCCTTGTTCGGTAATGATTGTTTCTCCTTTGGATTGGTCATCATTTTATACCCAGTAACCGGTATCCCGATGTCCATTCTTTTCGGTCGATCTATCCTTTATTAACCCAATAACCGGTTGTGGATAATCTTCCATGCGAGTATGTTATCTACATTCTGACGGTAATGGATAATATATCTCATGCGCTCTTCAGTCGAAGTCTTTTTCTTCCCCAGTCGAGTAAGATTCGTATTTCCTTATGGAATCGAATGTCCATCGTGTAAATCGAGTTGCTTTTTCAGCCCTCCTTTTCAGATGATGAGTGTCTTGGGTATTTTCCCAATTCACGCCTGGTTGGTCACCTATTATATGCCCAGTAACCGGTATCCCTGGTGTTCCTTCCTTCTGCTCCCTATTATGACTTTTTTGTCCCCTGTGGAGTCAGATTTTCCTAAGTTGAGATATACCTTTTAGGTTTTCCTCAGATGTTTGGACGATTGATATCTCTCACCCTTATACCGGTCTTAGATATTCTTTCTCCTTGAGCATGTTGTTCTCTCACCCTTATACCGGTGTTTTGATAACATGTCTCACTTTGAGTTTATTACCGAGTATCCGGTGATATCTCATTTTTTCTTCCTCGGCTGAATCCCTTAGTGGATATTCCTCACCTGAGTCTGGATTTTTATCCGAAGTATCCTTTGTGGATAGTTTGTTGTATTGGCATATTCCCCAATACATGCATCTTTGTGTCAACTCGAGTCTTTCCATTGATTTAGTTTCATGGAATTCCTTCGTGTCTCCCAGCAAGTTTAAGTCGTGACTTGCTCACGCATTTTACCCTTATTTCTCCCCAGAGTGTCTGTCTCCCTAATGAGTGTATTACTCCTATGGATTTTTAGTTTTCTCCTGATTTCTTTTTCCTTTATGGCCATATTTCCCCACAGAGTATTAACTTTTGCATGCATACATTTGCATCATGAGGTCTCTTAGGGACCACAATTTGTCTCTTTGTTATTACTTAAGCCCATTCTACCTCGTCGAGATGAAGATTTTAACCTTCATATCTCCGGCTAGAATTACCTTAAATAGGGGCATCTGTAAGACCCTAATTTTGACCCTAAGATCCCTCTTGGCATCATATCTTTGCTCATTGCATTGCCTAAAGGATCATAGCATCTTGGCTCATTTACCCTAGATGTTGGGACTTGTGTGAGTTGGTTTGAGACCTCCAAGCATGCTTGAATTGTGTATTATTGCTTTTCTTATTTTGTTTACTAACCAAAAGCACAAAATATGTCACTAACATCTTTTGTTTTGAAGCTAAAGCAATCATGAGATCCATTGCTCCTAGGAGGCTCCTATGCTCATTGAAGTGGCTAGATGAAGACGAAAGCAAGCATGACAATGGTTCCTAAAGCTCTCAATCATCATATATGTTTCCCAAGTATCTCAATTTTCCAATTTGATCAAGATAAACCAAAATGCTTGAGGATTATTTCCCAAGGAAACCCTAATTCAACTGTGCATTGACTATGCCTTGCTCTTGAAGCAACCTCAACCCATGATCAAATTCAATCAAGGGAAGTTATTTCATTCATAATTTTATGCATATATGATCCTATGTGAGTACCCTCAAACTTTCATTCATCAAGATTTGAAGTTTGGACTTGAGAAGTTGACCAGTGAAGTCATCTGACTATTTTGAGATCACTGAGACCTAACTTTTGATGTGTTTGTCAAATGAAGATGACCCCAAGAGAAACAATGTTCTTAAGAACCAAATGAAGATGACCCCAAGAGAAACATTATAGGTCATTTTGACTGACACCCTAATTTTAGGCCAAGTTCCTAAGGACCTAACTCTTTCATTTTTTATGATTTTGAGGTGATACAAAATGAATTAGAAAGATTAAGATGTATAATTAAAATGTTATGTTGGACAAAATTTCATAATCCTAAAATAAACACATGTGATAATACAAAGCATTATAGGTCACTTTGGACCAAAGCCATTGAATCTTGAAAAAGTCTAACTTCAAGTACCCATAACTTTCTCATTAAAAATCCAAATGATGCAAAATTTAAGTCCAAATTGATCATATTGAAAATATCTACAACTTTTATGTTTAAGATTTTTCCATTTGAGGACTGCATCATTGAAACAGAAGGGCTTGAAGTTGGTCACTTTTGGAAAATTTTCAAAGACATGTTTTGTACCTCAAACTTCATGGCCAGTTTTCACAATTTTCCAAACTCCAAATGGATTTTTGACCAACATATCTTTTGTTCATTATGTCAAGACCTTTCCAACCATTACCCATATGCCTATGTTTGGATTTTTTATGTATGACTTTCAAAGAGGGGAACATTTAGGCCCAAATATGGAATTCACATGGAACCTTCACGCACAAGCAAATACCATTCAAATTGCACGTCCAAACCTTCTCTAAATGAGCTCAGAATTCATTTCCAATTGCTTTTGGGCCTCACATGCGCCTGTACAGGCCCATGCATGGAGGACCCAAAGCTTCATGCACACGAGTTTCTCCTCACTTGGCATCAGCTCCGGCTATAAATACATGCCTTGCTTCATTCAAATCTCATCCTTGAATCAACCTGAAGCTCTGCAGAATTGGAAACCCAACCATACTAAAGGAATTCTCATTTTTAATTTCTCATTTCAAGTTTGAATTTCAACAAAATCAGTTGATCTTCAATACTAATTCCTTAGCCTTGCATTCACATCAAACCTCAAGATCAAACTACAAGCAAGAATTGAAGCAGACCGTGTTGTTTAAAGCTGCACTTCAAAGGTTCATTGCTCAACTGTTTTGATCCATATCTCATCATATATTGTGAATTACTTGTGTTTGTTTGGTTCTCTAAATTCCTCGTGTGAGAGGTAAGCCAGTTGTGGCTTCAATTTTATGAATTGAGGCATTTCAGATTGAACACCTAGATTTTCCATCTCAGATTTCTCCTTCCATTGAGATCTTGAGAGAAATCCAAGGTTACAGGGGTGATCTACATCACCCCAGCTTTAATTTGGTATAAGGCACATGCATTTTGGTTGAGGTTGCAAAACCTGCAACTGGTGGCCGGATTCTGTTGGCTCACCGGAGAAGACGGTGGTTTCCACCACCGTCCCCACGTGGATGATTCCAGGCCTTTGGATCCCACTCCTCCGTTCTAATCGTGGCCATGCATTGTGTTTACTATTTTTAATCCAGCGTGTGATGCGTTTGACTGATGATCACCATGCGCGCGCTTCAACACCATTGGATTGTACACGTCAATTAATGAATTGAATGCAAGCGCTGTGGATTTTCCTTATTTTCTAATTTCTGTTTTATTTTCTTTTATTCCATTTATTTTCAAAAATTCATAATCTTTTATTTGGAATCACAAAAATATGAGACCAATTGCAAAATTTTTCTTTTAAAATCTAGTTTCATAATCTGATTTTTAATTATTTTTGTGATTCCATTTAATATTTTTTGTGAATTATTTTATTTTTGATAGTTTTTAATTCATTTTAATTACTTTTTGATATTCAAAAATTTCAAAAATATTTTCTTAACACATATGGATGATGATAAGTCTATGAAAAATATTCTCATCAATTTCTTAATTGATTTGAGATTTTAGTTCATTTGTGTTATCTTTCTTGATTTTTAATTGTTTTAAAATAGTTTCTGTTTTCAAAAAATGTTGAGAAAATTTGTCAAACTTTGTTTGACCATGTTAGACTTATGATGATTCAATTGGACTTATCCAAGTTGATTTGAATTGAATTTGAAGTTTGACCATACTTTGTTCATTTTTATTTTATGTATTATTTTAATTCCAAAAAATACCAAAAATGTGTTTGACCTTTCTTGAATTCTAATCTTCATTTCACTTCTGTTTACCATTGATTGATGTTGATTACATTCACATTTGATCATTGTATTTTGATTATGTCATTTGAATTCTCATTTTGTCCATTTCATTTCATCTCTTTTCTTCTTCTTTTTCTTTTGGCCAATGAGTTAATGATTTGTAGTTAGTGTAAGACCCCAATTTTGTCCCTAAGATCCCTCATGGCATCATAACATTGCATTTTGCATTGCCTCATGGATCATAAGCATCTTGGTTCCCTTTACCCTTGGGCGGGATCCCTTTTGAGTGGTTTGAGATCACCAAGCATGCTTGATTTGTATATCATTGGTTTTCTCATTTTGTTTATTAACCAAAAGCATAAAAAATATGTCACTAACATTTTTTGTTTGTAGCTTGAGCAATCACAAGGTCAAGAGCTTCAAGGAGATCCTTTGTGCAGAGATATGGCCAAGGGAAGATGATAGCAAGCATGGTAATGGTTCCCAAAGCTCTCATCCATCAAATATGCCTCCCTAGCATCTCAACTCATCATTTTGATCAAAGCAAGTCAAAGGGTTTGAGGTTTGTTCCCCAGAGAAACCCTAATTCATCTGTTCATCAACTATGCCTTGCTCTTGAAGCAACCTCAACCCATGATCAAATACAGTCAAGGGAAGTTCTTTAATTCATCATTTCATGCATATTTGAACTTATTTGAGTGTACTCAATCATCAATTCATGAAGATATGTGAAATTCTAGTTAACAGACTATCGATGTCACACAGGATGTTATGACATCCGATTCTGTGCAGACAGGAATGTAAACAGCAGATAAATGTAAGTGCAGTAAATAACACAAGGAATTATTTACCCAGTTCGGTGTCACACACACCTACGTCTGGGGGCTACCAAGCAAGGGAGGAAATCCACTATTAGCAGTATTAATTCAGGCCTTAAACCACCTGTTTAATCCTATCACTTACTACCTACCCAATGCAATTTCAATCTTAAACTAAGACCAGAGTTCCTACTCACTCCCCCTCAATCACCTCATTGATTACAACCTTTAATTTAGTTTAAAGATAATGGTGAAGTCACACTTCAAACAACTCTTGATTGTGCTTAACAGCTTTAATCAAGATACACAGCACTCACGCTTAAAAGCTTAGAGTGACACAACATTTACAACTCAATGAACACCCTAGTCCAATGCAATCATCTAGGTGATAATTGTTTGGCTCACAAGATAAACCTAATACAAGACACACATAAAAATACAGCAGTGAAGTATGATGGAACAATGAATGCTTCACGCTAAAAACCCCCTGAGTTCTGATGAAGGATTGCCATCCTTTTATATTGCAGCACTTGGGCCTTGTACTTGTATTTCCTAAAATTAAGGTTAAGCAAGTTAACCTAATTTCCACATATTAGGGTGCTAACAAATAGGCTATTTGTTAGTTTCATTAATTGTAGCTCAGTTGTTAGTTTCCTGGATTTTAGCTCAGCTGTTGGATTCCTGAAGAATAGCCTGAGAAAAATACTGAAACAGAAAAACTAACCATCCTACACTTTAGCATATGTTGTCAGGAATGAATGTCACAACATTCCATTTGACGTCCAGAACATAGGCCATATGCTAGGTCTGTTATTTTCCTAAAAACAGACTGTACTAAATGTTGTACTGTAAAAGACCAACCAGTCTATACTTCAGTATCAGTTGACAGATATAAATGTCATAACATCCAGTTTGACATTTAAACAATGGGCCTTATGCCAGGTCTGTTATTCCCTTGATAAACAGACTGAAATACATACTGAACTGTAGCAGAAAAACCAACTTGCCTATTATTCAGTATATGCTGTCAATGATGAATGTCATAACATTCATTTTGACATCCAGACAATAGGCTGTGTGCTAGGTCTGTTATTCTCTTGAAAAACAGCCTGAGATAAATACTGAACCATAACAGAAAAACCAGCTAGCCTATAGTTCAGTATCTGCTGTCAGGGATGAATGTCATAACATCCAGTTTGACAATCAGTAAGTCATGTATTGAATGATTGTCATAACAGAATAGAAAATCAGCCTGTTGTTAGTTTCCTGAAAATCATCCTGAGATAAATAACAGAAAAACTAACTGGCCTGTCAGGAATGAATGTCATAACATTCAGTTTGACATTCAGAGAATGCTGTCATGAATGACTGTCATAACATAACAGAAAATCAGCCTGAAATAAATACTGAACTATAACAGAAAAACTAATTAGTCTATAGTTCAGTATCTGCTGTCATGGATGAATGTCATAACATCCAGTTTGACATTCAGTAAATCCTGTATTAGCTAATCCTGCATCATACTACTTAAGCATGTCATGACATCAGTCAAGACATCTAAGTACAGTAAGTGTTTTAACATAAAATGCAGCCAATCAAAAACATCTACAAACTCCCCTTTTGGCAAATTTTTGGCTAAAACAACTTGGCATCACAACAGAGTTCACAGTAGCGGAAAACACACATCCAAGCAGAGAATTAAATTGGCTAATACACTCAGCACTCATAAAAGTTAAACTTCAAACAACAGCAACACAAGTAGAATGCACACATCACCATAACCTCTTGTTTAGAGGACCTTCAAACGGCAGCAGCCCAAGTAGAATGCACACAACACCATAACCTCTTGTTTAGAGGACCTTCAATGAAATTTGTTGTCCTGGGGTACATTTGTTACTCCCCCTTTTTGTCAAAAATGTTGCCAAAGCAACACTTAATATTACATACCAACAAAAATAAAATTACAAGCAAATTTCAGAAACACACACTTGATTTTACTTCACAGTTTCAATCAAGAATACACACTCTTGATCTTGCTCCACAACTTTGATCAAGACTACACCCACTTGATCTTGCTTCACAGCTTTGATCAAGTAGACCCACACTCTTGCTTCACAGCTTTAGAGTGACGAATTTCAGCCACAAATCAGATCTTCAATCAAACACAGATTGCCATTAAGTGTGCAATCACAAAACACCAGACATTCACCCTGAATGTTCTGTGTACAGGGTGTCATGACATCGGGTATGACATCCTGGAAAAATCCTGCATAATTCCATTATTCCTTTTATAACTTCCAGCAGGTACAATCATATCAGATGCCATGACTTTGTGTATGACTTCTTGAAACACTCCTGCATGAACATATTCTTGAACTCCAGCAGGTACATATCATATCAGATGCCATGACCTTGTGTATGACATTCTGAAACAAATACTGCATGAACATGTTTTTTGAACTCCAGCAGGTCCATAGGATATCTTATGTTAAGACATCACACATAACATCTTGTGAACACTCTTTGTTTTACCAAAATTGCTCCCCCTTTGGCAAATTTTGGCTAAAACATATATCTTTCCTTTTTGTTCACAAGGTAAACTATCAGCAATTAAACAACATAACAGTAGTTTAAACAGCAACAGAAGCAACACAATTACTAGCTTTATAGTTACTAGTAATACACACATGCACAAGGGTACTTCTCCTCCCCTTAAATCTGTGCAACAAAAACAGAATTACTAGTTAAGGATGCAACTAGTAAGACACACAAATGCACAAGGGTACTCCTTCTCCTCCTAAATCTATGCATACATCAGATACTAGTAACTCCAACACCTGTACCAGCCAGAATGTCATTCTGACATCTGCTTCAACATCAACACCTGTGCACTTCCTTCAACAATAGTTGTCCTTCAGTTCAGCTACATACACAACTGCTTCCACATTCCACATCAACACTTATCAACCCTTCTCCCCCCCTTTTAGTCAAAATTGACCAAAGGTGACAAATTAGACAAAATAAATGTCAATTAGTCTATCAGAGAATGTTAGGACAGATGTTATAACATTAAACATGTTAAAACATAATAGTTAAGCAGTGCAAACCATCATCATACACAGCTGTGATAGCTGATATAATGAACAACTCCAAGGAACTCATTAAGAGCCCAAAAAAAAATTACAAACAGGCAACAATGATGACTACCATCATCCAACCATCAACATTTCATACTTGACACTCAGTTTACTTGCCACCAACTTTTCTTTGAGAGGCCACTTCCTTGCCTGATTAGTAGTGATGACTTGACAGATTTTGTTGTCAGTCACCTCAAGCTCAGGTTGAGCTTCATCAGGCCTTCCCAAATACTTGTTGATCACTGAAGGAGAGAAATTTACACACTTGCCTCTCACATACACTTTCCTGAATTCCTTAGACCAATCAGAGCACACTTTCAATTGTTTAATAGTTTGAAATATTAAATAGTACATTCCTAACATCATTAGTTGCTATAATTCCTCAGAAGGCCATATTGCCACTTTGCCCCTTAATTGGTCAATCTGAGTAACATCCAATGTCATGACATTCTGAGTGACATTGTACTCAGTCTGCATCTGGTTCATCCATACCAGTGGGGAACACCTGCTACCAGATGCTAGGTACTTAGCTTCTGCAGTGGATAATGATATACAATTCTGTTTCTCCCTTGCAACTACACCAGTTTGATAAGGACTAATAGGTGAGGCCAACTCATGCCTTTCAATCTGCATAGGTACCATTAAGTGCATGGGCACCAGTTCCAGAAGTTTGGAAGATTTTGGATGTCCCATCTTGGGATATGACATCTTGGTTAGCTTGCCCGCCTGACATTTTCCACAGCCTTTTCTTTCATCCATAAGCAGATTTGGGATTCCTCTAAATATGATCTTCTTCATTCCTCTTACATGAAGTTGTCCAAGTCTTCCATGCCACAACTTCACTTCCTGCTCTTCCTTGGCTGAGGAGCAAATTGAGGAGTAGTTTGAGACTTCAGGTTCCCATAGATAGCAGTTATCTTTGGATCTGGATCCTCTCATAACTGCCTTATTTTCTCCATTCTTCACAACACATTCTTCCTTAGTGAACTGTACATTGAAGCCTTGATCACATAGCTGGCTTATGCTGATGAGATTAGCAGTTAGTCCTTTTACTAACAACACATTATTCAGTTCTGGAACTCCAGGACTGTCCAGCTTACCAACACCTTTGATTTTTCCTTTAGCTCCATCACCAAAGGTCACATAACTGGTAGTATGGGGTTGCATATCTACCAATAAGTTCTCCATCCCAGTCATATGTCTTGAGCAACCACTATCAAAATACCAGTCTTCTCTGGTAGATGCCCTTAGAGATGTGTGAGCCAATTTAGCAACCCATTGTTGTTTCTTGATGGGGGCATTATGCTTAGATGCCTTCTGCTTAGGTCTGACTTGAGGGGTCTGGTTAGGATAACCATGCAACCTGTAGCAAAAGGGTTTTATATGACCAAATCTACCACAGTAGTGACATCTCCATCTCTGAAATTTCTTCTTCTGATGGTTACTCCTCCTGGTTCCCTGATGTTGTGACATTGGTTGTGACTTCTGCTTGAGATTCTGAACTTCAGCCTTTGAGCTTTTGAGTTCAGTTGAGGATTTCTTAACAAAGCCTAAACCAGACATGGTTCCTGACTTCTGTCCCACCTTTAGAATCTCTTCCAAGGTGTCAGTTCCTTTATTCAGCATTCTAATGGATTTTGTCATTTGTTCTAGCTTAGATGTCAGCAATGATATCTCACCATTTAGACCATCTATGACTGTCAGATGCTTCTGTTTCTCAGCTTCCAGCTCCTTGATGAGTTTCTTCTGCTTTTCTCCTTGGATACACACTTCTGCACTTTTGACACATAGCTCTTTATATGAAGCAGCAAGTTCATCAAGGGTAAGTTCATCTCCACTTGAGTCATCATCAGAGGCACAAACACTAGTTAGTGCAGTGACATGTTTAACAGATTCTCCTTCAGGTTCACTCTCAGAATCTCCTTTAGACCAGGTGACAGATAGCCCTTTCTTTTGCATCTTGAGGAAGGTAGGGCATTCAACTCTAATGTGACCAAAGCCTTCACATCCATGGAACTGGATTCCCTTGCCTTGGGTGACCTTTTCTTCATATTTTGATCTTCTACTAATGTCAGATGAAGAGTTCTTGACATTAGGCCTGCCCTTTTGATCAACCTTCTTTATGAACTTATTGAACTGTCTTCCAAGCATGGCTATGGCTTCTGATATGCTTTCATCACCTCCAGTACTTCCTTCTTCTGAATCCTCTTCAGTATTTGATACAAAAGCTATGCTTTTGTTCTTCTTTTCAACATTCTCACACAAGCCCATTTCAAAAGTTTGGAGAGAACTAATAAGCTCATCAACCTTCATATTGCAGATATCTTGAGCCTCTTCTATAGCCGTGACCTTCATGGCAAATCTCTTTGGCAATGATCTGAGAATCTTTCTTACAAGTTTTTCTTCAGCCATTTTCTCCCCTAAGCCACCAGAAGTGTTGGCAATTTCAAGAATATTCATGTGGAAGTCATGAATAGTCTCATCCTTTTTCATCCTCAAATTTTCAAACTTGGTGGTCAGCATCTGAAGTTTAGACATCCTCACCTTGGAGGTACCTTCATGAGTTATTTTGAGAGTATCCCAAACTTCTTTAGCCAGTTCACAGTGATGCACCAGTTTGAAAATGTTCTTATTTATTCCATTGAACAGTGCATTCAAGGCCTTAGAGTTTCCAAGGGCTAATGCCTCTTGCTCCTTGTCCTACTCTTCTTCAGGAATTTGCAGAATGATTCCATCTTTACCTATCTTCGTTGGATGTTCCCATCCTTTGTTGACAGCTCTCCAGACCTTGCTATCTAGAGACCTCAAGAAGGCTATCATACGAGGTTTCCAGTCATCATAGTTAGAGCCATCCAGCATGGATGGTCTATTTGAGTATCCTACATCCTTGTCCATGGTACTAGAAAGTAACGTCCCTAGATCTCACCCAGACATTAACAGGCTGGGTGCCTGCTCTGATGCCAATTGAAATTCTAGTTAATAGACTATCGATGTCACACAGGATGTTATGACATCCGATTCTGTGCAAACAGGAATGTAAACAGTAGATAAATGTAAGTGCAGTAAATAACACAAGGAATTGTTTACCCAGTTCGGTGTCACACACACCTACGTCTGGGGGCTACCAAGCCAGGGAGGAAATCCACTATTAGCAGTATTAATTCAGGCCTTAAACCACTTGTTTAATCCTATCACTTAATACCTACCCAATGCAATTTCAATCTTAAACTAAGACCAGAGTTCCTACTCACTCCCCCTTAATCACCTCAGTGATTACAACCTTTAATTAAGTTTAAAGATAATGGTGAAGTCACACTTCAAACAACTCTTGATTTTGCTTAACATCTTTAATCAAGATACACAACACTCACGCTTAAAAGCTTAGAGTGACACAACACTTACAACTCAATGAACACCCTAGTCCAATGCAATCATCTAGGTGATAATTGCTTGGCTCACAAGATAAACCTAATACAAGACACACATAAAAATACAGCAGTGAAGTATGATGGAACAATGAATGCTTCACGCTAAAAACCCCCTGAGTTCTGATGAAGGATTGCCATCCTTTTATATTGCAGCACTTGGGCCTTGTACTTGTATTTCCTAAAATTAAGGTTAAGCAAGTTAACCTAATTTCCACATATTAGGGTGCTAACAAATAAGCTATTTGTTAGTTTCATTAATTGTAGCTCAGTTGTTAGTTTCCTGGATTTTAGCTCAGCTGTTGGATTCCTGAAGAATAGCCTGAGAAAAATACTGAAACAGAAAAACTAACCATCCTACACTTTAGCATATGCTGTCAGGAATGAATGTCACAACATTCCGTTTGACGTCCAGAACATAGGCCATATGCTAGGTCTGTTATTTTCCTGAAAACAGACTGTACTAAATGATGTACTGTAAAAGACCAACCAGTCTATACTTCAGTATCAACTGACAGATATAAATGTCATAATATCCAGTTTGACATTTAAACAATGGGCCTTATGCCAGGTCTGTTATTCCCTTGATAAACAGACTGAAATACGTACTGAACTGTAGCAGAAAAACCAACCTGCCTATTATTTAGTATATGCTGTCAATGATGAATGTCGTAACATTCATTTTGACATCCAGACAATAGGTTGTGTGCTAGGTTTGTTATTCTCCTGAAAAACAGCCTGAGATAAATACTGAACCATAACAGAAAAACCAACTAGCCTATAGTTCAGTATCTGCTATTAGGGATGAATGTCATAACATCCAATTTGACATTCAGTAAGTCCTGTATTGAATGACTGTCATAACAGAACAGAAAATCAACCTGCTGTTAGTTTTCTGAAAATCAGCCTGAGATAAATAACAGAAAAACTAACTGGCCTGTCAGGAATGAATGTCATAACATTCAGTTTGACATTCAGAGAATGCTGTCATGAATGACTGTCATAACAGAACAGAAAATCAGCCTGAAATAAATACTGAACTATAACAGAAAAACTAATTAGTCTATAATCCAGTATCTGCTGTTGTAAGACCCCAATTTTGTCCCTAATATCCCTCATGACATCATAGCATAGCATTGCATAGCCTCAAGGATCATTTGAGCATCTTGGCTTCCTTTCCCTTTGGGTGGGATATCCCTGTGAGTGGTTTGAGATCACCAGGCATGCTTGCATTGTATATCATTGTTTTTTTGTTTTAATCACTAACAAAAAGCACAAAAATATGTCATCTAACATTTTGTTTTGCAGTCTAAGCAAGCATTAGGTCAAGGCTTTCAAGGAATTCCATTGTACAAGAGCTGAGATATTTTCCTTGAGATGAGGACCACATGATTATCATATTGAGCTTATATGAGCTAGGGTCCATTTTGAAGCCAATTCCCCAAGTGGCAAAGGCTCAAATTCATCAGTCATGTCAAGGTCATCTGAGGACCAAATAATCAACTATGCAGTCTATTCAGGACTTTGAGGTGGGGAAAATGATTTGAGACATCCCATTCATGTTCAAACAAGGCCTATTCATCATGCCAAACATTTATCTTGAAGATTTTGAAGTCATTGCAAAAGTTTCCAAAAATGGAAAGTGACCTATAATTTCAAGTTTCCAAAAATGGCAAGTTTTTGGTCCACATTCAACTTGACTTTCCAACATCAAAGAAGCTTCAAATGAATTTTTGGTGAACATGAAAGTTGAAGATCTTTCTCTCCTCTTTTCAAAAAGTCCTATATCATGTCCATCTGATAATTGGTTAAGAAGTTATGGCCAAATGATCACAAAGCATGCATGGAAGTTCAAAATGCCATAACTTTTGATCCAAAACTCCAAATTGGTCCACTCTTTTTGCAAAATGCTCCTTGTGACCAATGCTTTCCAAATCAACCTTTGCCTTGCATGGAAGAAGATCACATGACCACTTGTTCATACATGTACATTTTGGAGGGAAAATTGGTAATTCAAAATTGGATGATCATACAGGCCAAATACCATTTCTATGATGATTATTGAATGATTTTGAGTGAAATCCCAGCTTGCATGGCACTGTTCACGTGTGGGAAGGCCATGCTAAGCACACTTGCAATTTTGCAAAACACCTCATATTTCTCTAATCAAGTTTAGCCAAGGCAAATTGAGATTAGCACAGTCATTAACACATGATATAAAAGCTAAATCATAACTGCATTTCAGGGGAGAACAATTTCAGATCTCAAAATTCACATTTCCCTCCAATTTTCTCTCTCTTCGAAATTCATTTTTCTTCACATGATTCATCAATCTCTTTGCATATTCATGATCCTTGTGGGATTCTAAGGAAGATTCATCCATTATTCGTGGCAGTTGAGCAAGATCTTGAGCAGAACAAGTGCATGAACATCTTGATGGAAGCTTGAAATTCAGCTAGATCTAAGAGGTTTCAGTGGATTCTTTGTACACAAAGCTTCATAACAAGGTTGAGGAAGAAGATCTGGAAGTTTTGGAAGCTTGAACACACGAGTTTGGATCACTGCACTTCAAGTAAGTTGAAATTCGACCATCTCTTTTTGGTGTTTTCTTGCCATAGATGTGTAGATCTATCCTTGCTGAGCTTGCTGATATGTTTGGATTTGAAAATGGATGAGTATTGTGCATGATATGTGCAATTAAAGTTTGGATGTTCAAAATGTTTTGCCTCGATCCGTTTGATTCATGAGGTTTTAGTTTAAATGAACATGATATTCGTGATCTATGTGAGAAGACCTTTCGAACCATATATATTTCATCAAATTCTGGAAAAAAAATTGAGTCTCCTCCGCCTGGTTGGCCAGAGAAGACGGTTGTAACAACCGTGCGCCACCGCCTGGTTTAAGGCTAGGGTTTATGCTCAAAATGGTGCGTTTCATTCAAACGCTCCTGGCCTGGCGCGCGCTGGTTCGAGTCTTGGCCTAGGCATTTTTGAATTTCGCTTGTTTACCATTTCCTACCTCGCTTGCAAGGGTTCGATACCTGGCCTGTGCGCTTTTGGATTTTATTTGATATTTTTCATTTCCCTAGCGCGCGTGTTCGATTCCCTGGTGCAGCGCTTATCTGAATTTAATTGTTGATATTATCATTTGACCCTGCCTGGCGTGTGTTCGAATCTGGTTGTGTGCATATGCTGATTTCATTTGAATTTCTATTTTCCCTCCATTATTTCACATTATTCCACTTTATTTCTTTAACTTCAAAAAATCATTAAAAATAGTAGAAATGCTTCAAATTGATCCTGATTTTTTTCACATTCTTGTTTTGATTTCTAGTTTTTTATAGCATTCATTTCAGGATTTGTTGATTGCTGGTTTTTTTATTGTGTATATTTTGTTTGAACCTTATGCAAACTTGATATGTCATGATAAATGCTTTGTGAAATGCTCATTGTTGATCCAATTAATCTGAAATTTGACGTGCTTGATCTTCACATGTGACATGATTTTTGAGATTTGGTTTGAGATTTTTATCATATGCTATCACTGTTTTGGACACATGAAGATATGTTGTGACAATCTGTGTCACATTTTTGGTATTCAATTTGTTCATTTTTGTTTACCTATCATTTGAGCTCTTCTGGATATAATTTTTTTCACATTGTCTATTCATAACATGTTGAGTTCATATAAAAAATTTCATGATCGTTCGATGTTTTTCTGTTTTGATTTGGATTTTCTAACTTGGATGTCCATTTTGTGCACCTTTGCTTGCCTTTGCTTTTACATTGATCATTTGATACCTTTGCCACATGATTTGATCTTGGTACTTTTGAGGACATGTTCTTGATTGTTTGAACTTGCTTTGTGCAAAAGATTGACTTCTGTTTTGGTCATTTGATTTGGTTTTGAACCTAGTCTTTGCACTATTTGTTTTGTACATACTAATTGTGCTTTGTGTTTCAGGTTTGGACATTTAGCATTGATGTTTGGTTTGCTCTCACTTTGTGAGATGCAAATGCTTTTGAGTACTAACTCTTGCTGTTTTGTAGGTTCTAATTGATGCTCATGAGTTCACTTGATTGCTTGAGCATTGTTCATTAAGTTGTAAATATTGGAAAGTTCCACTGTTGTCTGTTGGTTTTCTGAATACAATATTAACTGTTTGGCTTTTGTACAGGTACATTAGTTGCTAGCTAGCTTTTGCTTAAGCTTTGGATTGTGGTTGATACACCACTGAGGTAGTTTAGCCCTCTTACTCCATGTAGTCTGGAAGTCCTGTCACCTTTTTGGCAGGCATTTGGCTGAAGTCCTCCTTAAGAGGCTCTGATTGTGATTGTTTATGTTTGTGCCAAAGACCTCTAAATGAGGCATGTTACTTGATAAGTCCTCCTAAGTGAAGAGGCAATTGACAGATAGAAGGGATTAGCAATCAATCCCCTGTTATTCAGTGAGTCTTTCACTATGCTGGCACTACGTGCTGATGCTTTTGAATAAACACCCAAGATCTTTGTATAGAGTCTGTCAAGTGGAATAGGATCCCACATTCTGTATCCCCACATTTTCATTATCATTGAGCTCACCCAGGCCAGGGTTAAGAGCATGAGGTCTCATCCTCATTTCCATATTTCATCAGCTTCACCTTAACTCTCAATGTTAGTGGTTAAGAGCTCACAGATTACCTGATACATTTTGGCTTGTTTGTCGAGGTTGACATGACCCCTCTTGACTAAAGCCCACCTATTTGATTGAGCCTCTTGTTTGTATATAGAGTGTGATGCATTGTTTGCTTGATTGCTTTGCATGTGTTTGTTTTTGCTCACTTGTTTGTTTTGAGGAGTTGGATATAAGTCCATATATTGGCATTTTGTTTCCGTTTTGTTGTTTGGATTCAGATCTAAGTCCATATATTGGCATTCTGTTTCCGTTTTGTTGTTTGGAGTCGGATCTATGTCCATATATTGGCATTCTGTTTCCGTTTTGTTGTTTGGAGTCGGATCTAAGTCCATATATTGGCATTCTGTTTCCGTTTTGTTGCTTGGAGTCGGATCTAAGTCCATATATTGGCATTCTGTTTCCGTTTTGCTTTCAGGAGTTGGATGTAAGTCCATTTATTGGCATTCTGTTTCCTTGGAGTCGAGTGTAAGTCCATTTATTGGCAGCCTGTTTCCTCTTTTTGAGGTTCTCTTTTGAGACTTGTTTATTTGCTTTTGCCTTGTGCTAATTCCAAAGGAACTTACTTGGATCATCTCTATGATCTCAAGAAAGGAACTCCTATTTGTGGTTTTATTTCCTTTTTCCCACCTCTTGCATGCTTAACCTTGATCCTTTTACATCCTTAACCCAAAACCAAAAACTTTTGTGCAAACATTTGACTTGTTTTCAACATTAGAAACCTAGACCTTATGCCTTTGATTTTCAAACTTTCTTTTCATAATACTCATTTTGAATTGAATCTTTAAGTCAACTTTGACCATTTTCGTACATACTTCTAATTGGTTAATTCAACCCATTCAAATGTGTTTCTTTTGTGGCTCCATGTCCACTTTCTTGATCAAATTTTTCATAACCTTTAGCTATTAGGTTTGAGTTATCTTTGTGGTAGATATAATACTCACCTTTGTCCTTAGTGATTGAATTGTAAGACTTCCATGCTTATTATAGGGTTAACCCCTCACTAGCATGTCGAAGCTATTCTCACATGGTGGACTTGTGGTTTTTCAGGTCGAGTTTTCTCCCTTTGATAACAAAAGACCTTAAGGCTTTTGGACCAATCAATCCACCCCTGTTTTGAATTTGTTTACCCGAACTACAGGGTTTTGATCCTTATCTTTCATGAGAGGGTACGTAGGTAATGGGTTCATCTATCCAAACACAAAATGTAAATAAACTTGTATATTCTTTTCTCATCTCTTCAATCATGTTTGCACAAAATATTTTCATAAACAATAACCTTTGCAACAAGTTGTGAAAAGGGCTCCCTAGGAGTACCTAGGATGCATTGGGTGCCTAACACCTTCCCATTGCATAACCAACCCCCTTACCCAGATCTCTGACCCTCTTTTACTAGTTTTGTTTGTAAAACTTTATAGGTTTTTGTTCGCTTTCTAACCATTCCTTTGGATAAATAGAAGTGCGGTGGCGACTCGACTTTGTATGATTTACCTTGGATTTAGTTAATATCTCCAATGGTAACGAATACACCGCTACAGCTGTCATGGATGAATGTCATAACATCCCGTTTGACATTCAGTAAATCATGTATTAGTTAATCCTGCAGCATACTACTTAAGCATGTCATGACATCAGTCAAGACATCTAAGTACAGTAAGTGTTTTAACACAAAATGCAGCCAATCAAAAACATCTACAAACTCCCCTTTTGGCAAATTTTTGGCTAAAACAACTTGGCATCACAACAGAGTTCACAGCAGCGGAAAACACACATCCAAGCAGAGAATTAAATTGGCTAATACACTCAGCACTCATAGAAGTTAAACTTCAAACAACAACAAGTTTTAAGTCGTGACCTGCTCACGCGTTTTCATCCCTTTACTCCCCGGTAGAGTCTCTGCCCAATAGAATGAATTATTCATAAGGGATTGTCGTTTTCCTCCTGATCTTTGCCCTTGTGGACTTATCCCCACAGCGTTTTATCATTTGCATGCATACATCTGCATCATGAGGTCTCTTAGGGACCAAAATTCGTCTCTTTGTTATTATTTAAGCCCATTCTACCCAGTCGAGACGAAGATTTTAACCTTCACTTCTCCGGCTAGAATGATCTTAAATAGGGGCATCTGTAAGACCCCAATTTTGTCCCTAAGATCCCTCATGGCATCATAACATTGCATTTTGCATTGCCTCAAGGATCATAAGCATCTTGGTTCCCTTTACCCTTGGGTGGGATCCTTTGTGAGTGGTTTGAGATCACCAAGCATGCTTGAATTGTATATCATTGTTTTTCTCATTTTGTTTATTAACGAAAAGCACAAAAAATATGTCACTAACATCTTTTGTTTGTAGCTTGAGCAATCACAAGGTCAAGAGCTTCAAGGAGATCCTTTGTGAAGAGATATGGCCAAGGGAAGATGATAGCAAGCATGGTAATGGTTCCCAAAGCTCTCATCCATCAAATATGCCTCCCAAGCATCTAAACTCATCATTTTTATCAAAGCAAGTCAAAGGGTTTGAGGTTTGTTCCCCAGAGAAACCCTAATTCATTTGTTCATCAACTATGCCTTGCTCTTGAAGCAACCTCAGCCCATGATCAAATACAGTCAAGGGAAGTTCTTTAATTCATCATTTCATGCATATTTGAGCTTATTTGAGTGTCCTCAATCATCAATTCATCAAGATATGGGTTGTGGACTTGAGAAGTTGATCAGTCAATTCATCTAACTATTTTGAAATACACTAAGACCTAACTTTTTATGTGTTGGTCAAATGGAGATGATTCCAAAAGAAAAAATGTTATTAAGGACAATATGAACAACTTTCACGTTCATCAAAAATTTATTTAAAGCTTGGAAAGTCATCTCCCATTCCAAGACATTATAGGTCATTTTGACTGAAACCCTAATTTTGGGTCAACTTCCCAAGGACACAACTCATTCATTTTTTATGATCTTGAGGTAGGATAAAATTCATTGGAAAGCTTAAGATGTCTACTTAAAATGTTATGTTGAACAAAACTTCAAAATCTCAAAGGAAATACATGTGATAATGCAAGACATTATAGGTCCTTTTGGACCAAATGCATTAAAAGGCAAAAAAGTCCAACTTCAAGTGCCTATAACGCTTTCATCAAAAATCTAAATGATGCAAAATTTAAGTCCATTTTGATTATCTTGAAGAGATCTACAACTTTGATGTTGGAGGTATTTCCATTTGAGGCTTGCATCATCAAAACAGAAGGGTTTGAATATTGGCCAAATTTAGAAACTTTGCCTTTACATGTTTTGCACCCTGCACTTTAAACTCAAATTTCACCAATTTCCACACTTCAAATGGATTTTTTCCCAACATAACAATTGTTCCTTACATCAAAACCTTTCCAACCATTACTCACATGCTCATGTTTGGATTTGGCAAATGGCATTTTCGAAGAAGAGAAGTTTTAGGCATGATTATGCATAACATGTTGGAACTCATTATACAAGCTTGTGCATTGCCAATTCCACGACCATTTCAGCTCAATTATGCTTCAGAGTGCATTTGGCATTGGATTTGGGACTTTTGAATGATCATGCAAGCCCATGCAATGAATATCCAATTCCATGCACACGACTTTGATCACACTTACCTTGCCTTTCCATCTATAAATAAGAGCTCTATTCCATTCAAATTAGATCCATGAATCAACCTGAAATGCTGCTGAACTGAAAACCTAACCTCTCACCAAAGAAGCTATTTCACTTTTCTTCAAATTTTTCAGATCTAAAATTCAACTACATCTGGTTGAATATTTGGATCTAAAGCTTCTAGACCTTCATCCTTTAGTCCATTGCACTTCTGTTTTGCCAAAGGAAGCAAGGAAGCAAGCTCAAATCTCCAGAATCCAAGGTTGTTCTTCAACTGGTTTTTTCTTCGAAACTCATCATCTATTGATCTATTTGCTTGGATTTTGTGTTGGCTGAAGTCCTCTCAATAGAGGCATCATTACTGTGCATTTAATTTTTGAAATCCATCATGCTCTCATGAACATCACAGAATTTCCATCTCTATTTTCTCTCAATATAGAGATCTAGAGTGGAATTGAGTGATACATGGATGATGTACATCATCCCAACTTTCCAACGATGTATGGATCGTGTATTTTGGTTAAGCTTTTGAAACCTGCAAATGTCACCGGAATCTTCATGCTCACCGGAGAAGAAGGTGGCTCCGGTGGTCATCCCTTTCCCAGATTGATTGTGAGCCACACGATGCGTTTTCCAGATTTGATCCTGGCGCTCCAATGTTATGACTTTTATTTAACTTCCATGTGGCTCATTTGACTGGAGTGTTTGGTGCGTGCGCATGCCATAGCCGTTTGATGATCCAGCTCAATGAATGAGCTTAGATCCAACGCGTGTGGATTTTCCATATTTTCCAATTTCTGATTTTTATTTTCTTTATTTCCTTTTATTTCAAAAATTCATATCTCTTTTATTATTGGTCCAAAAAATATGGGACCAATTGCATTCTTCTCCAAATAATTTCTAGTTTCTAATATTGATTTTTAATATTTTTTATTTCACCATTTGATATTTTTTGTGAATTTTCTCTTTTCTGGTTATTTTTAATTCATTTTAAATAGTTTTTGATATTTAAAAAATACAAAAATATTTTCCTAACCTACTTGAATAATGATGAATCTATGAAAAATATTCTCATCAATTTTTAAATTGATTTGAGATTTATTTGAGATTTTAGTTCAATTAGGTTATTTTTATTCATTTTTAATTGATTAAAAATAGTTTCTGACTTTTAAAAATGCTGAAATTTTTTGTCAAACTTTGTTTGACCTTGTTGAACTTGGGATAAATCACTTGGACCTTTCAAGGTTGATTTGAAGTGATTTTGAAGTTTGACCTTTCTTTTATTTTTAATTCAAGTTTATTTTAATATTAAAAATGCCAAAAAATATTTTGCTTATTGTTTGACCTCCAATCTTCATCTCATTTCTGATTTCTCATTGTTTGACTTTGACTCTCAATGTCATTTGGTCAACACATATGGATTGGTACATTTTATCTCACCTTATGCATTTTATTCTTTCCATTTTCTTTTCCATTATTCATCTCTTTCTTCTTTTTTTTTCTTTCTTTTTGATCAATGAGTTGAAGGTTAATAAGTTAGCATTGATTAGGGAGACTTAATCTTCTTTGATTCAAATCTAATTCATCTTGATCAATTGATCAAGTGAATGGCTTTGCATTAAGGATAGGTTGTTTCCTAAATCATGCAAAAGACTTAAACCAATACAAGATCAATTCTCTTCTTCTTTTTGGCATGGCAAGTTGTTGGAACTTGGTTCACTAATCAAGACTTCTAACTTGTGTTGTTGCCTACATTATTATTGACCGGCCTCAGATAGTTGTGACTTCTACATAAGTCCAATTACGATTGCTTAACATAGCGCTAAATTTGCCTTATGGCACACTAACTACTAACACTAATCATTAACAATTAACATTTACTTTTTGCACTTTACTTTTATGCAATTTACTATTCTTGTACATATTATTCATTTGCTTTTTCCTTTGCTCACTTGAGCACATGTTTATGTTAATGCCATTTGCCTTTTGCTCACTTGAGCACATAATTGTACATATATTATTGTGCTTGTGTTTTGTTTTGATTGTTGTGAACCAAATGCAAAGAAATGGACAAAATGGACTTAGACTTTAGGACCTTCCCTATGCAAATTTGGAGTCAAAGAGCAACTAGGCATTGGGCCTTTAGAGTGCTATAAAAAGTCAAAGAGCAACTAGGCATTGAGCCTTTAGAATGCTTAAGCTTGAAGATGAACATTGAAAGGACCATATTCTAAACTCCCTCTTGTCCATTCTTTGATTGTATTATGGAACCTTTTGATGTGTGTTTTCTTTGTGCTAGGGATTCCCACTTGAGCTTAATTGAGGAACCATTACCATGAGCTTCCAAGAGAGAGAGATACAAGATGCATTGAGGAGTTTTTCCAAGTTCATTCGATTGTTGATTGCTTGAGTTTATTACTTACTTGCTTGTTTATTCCAAAGGATGGGAGCTACTTGGATCATCCATATGATCTCAAGAGAGGAACTCCATTGTGGTCTTATTCTTATCCCTCACCTTTTTGCTTTACTTAGGACCTTACCCCTTCTTCTTCTTCTCTCCACTCTAACCCAAGCCAAAACTTTTGTGCAAACATCTAACACTTATTTTCAACATTAGAAACCTAAGCCTTATGCTTTTGATTTTCAAACTTTCTTTTCATAATACTTATTTTGAATTGAACCTTTAAGTCAACTTTGACCATTTTGTATATGCTTCTAATTGGTAAATATAACCCATTCAAATGTGTTTTTGTGGTTTCAACGGCCACCTTCTAATCAAAACTTTTTCATAACCTTTAGTTATTAGGTTTGAGTTATATTTGTGGTAGATGTAATACTCACCTATATCCTTAGTGATGGACAATGAGTCTTCCATGCTTATTATAGGGTTAACCTGTAACACCCTTCTAAATTACCCCAAATATTTAATTAAAATATAACAACACGTCAATCAGAGTAATATGCAATCAAGGGTGTCACACAATATTTCACAATAAATATTTAGTCATGCTCATTATTTAACTCAAAACATAGAGTATTGCACAATACGCAGCGGATAGAGATCAAATCGATCATTCAAACATGTAACATATTACATGTAAATTATTCAACAAAGTAAAAACATCCCGTCCCGATGTTACATCTATCAGAGCATGACCCACTTAGGAGACTAAACTAGACTCCAAGCATTAGCTTCTACTCAACTCATTGCTCGTTACCTGAAAAATAGTGTAAGGGTGAGTTCCTCAATCGATATAATAAGTGTTATAAATTATCATGTCATGTTAAGTAATTTTACACATTTCATCACCCTAATTATAACACACATTCCGTAACAACAATATCAACTCAATCATACTCAGCATCATCACAACACACAACACAAACACACGTATAATACTGGAATACATCCATTCATATTATACGCCATACATACATACATTATGCAATGAGACTCCACACATGCGGTACCGACTATTCGTGAACATATAGTTCACCTCACCGATCAAACCCAGATACGGCTACCAAGTCCACTAGTCCCACTCAATTGAGACCTAGTGACTCCCTCACTAATTCCTCACCACGGGAATTAGCTACCACCGACTCACTAATTCCTCACCACGGGAATTAGCTACCACCAACTCACTAACTCCTCACCACGGGAATTAGCTACCACCAAGGACTACAATATGCATGCTAAATCACCTAGCAATGCAAAATCATCAACAATGATCCACAATGGACTTATGCTCACACTCTAAGCCATAAAACAGTCCATTCACCAACACACGCATAAGATATACACTCATAGCATTATGCATACCATCATCAACACATTCATCAAAACATCCTATCATGTCAATTAATTAATCACAGTATTAGCACACTCTACCAATACCTACACTGGTCAAAACAGCGGGAATTTATCCCTATTACATCATATGCCAACATAGGCCAACCCTCAAATAGGCACACAACATTTAAAACACCAATTTCCACTCTGCAACAGTGTTAACCGGTTAACGCCCTGGGTTAACCGGTTAACGCAGCACAAACACACTTTCTGGCAAAACGCAACAGTGTTAACCGGTTAACGCCCTGGGTTAACCGGTTAACGCAGCACAAACAGCAATATCTCAGCAATCATAACAGTGTTAACCGGTTAACACCCTGGGTTAACCGGTTAACGCAGACAAAACAGCAATTTTCCACAATTCACAACAGTGTTAACCGGTTAACACCCTGGGTTAACCGGTTAACGCAAGATAGAAAGCTGTTCCTGCGCTAACACAAAGCAGAATGCAGAATTCTCCGCATTTTCCGCCGTTGGAGGACTTCCGGACCTCCGATTTCAATTCCGTAAAAAGCTACGTTTTCGGAAAATCACAACTAACCCAAACACAGATTCAATTACAGCCTAATCACAGTTTATCCAACATAATTTTCCAGCATTCATAATCCCAATTAGGGCCAATTCAACGGCTTATCACTACCCATTACATGCTAACCCATAATACCCATTAAGCGACGATAAACCCCCCTTACCTGAGTTAATCCGGCGAATCTTTAAGCTCCAAGCTCTTCTCTTCTCCAACTTTCTTCCTCTTGCTCTGCCTCTTTGCCCTTTTCCTCTTTCACGATCGCTTCTCTGTTTTTCACGTAAAACCTTTTTACTCCTAATGGTCTCTTTTCCTTAATTCCAACTTATATATATTTTCCAATAATAATAATAATCCCATAATAATAATAATAAAATTTCCAATTATTTAATTAAATTAATAAATATATTATTAACTCAATTTAATTAATGATTTTATTATTATCGGGGTGTTACATAACCCCTCACTAGCATGTTGAAGCTATCCTCACATGGTGGATTTGTGGTTTTTAGGTTGAGTTTTCTCCCTTTGATAACAAAAGACCTTAAGGCTTTTGGACTAATCAATTCACCAACTCATTTTTGAGATTTTTACCCCGAACTACGAGGTTTTGATCCTAATCTTTTTAAGATGGTACGTAGGCAATGGGTTTATCCATCCAAACACAAAAATGTAAACAACTTGTATATGCTCTTCTCATCTCCTCAATCATGTTTGCACAAACAAATTTTCATAAAACAACAACCTTACAACAAGCGTGAAAAGGGCTCCCTAGGAGTACCTAGGATGTTTTGGGTGCCTAACACCTTCCCATTACATAACCAACCCCCTTACTCAGATCTCTGATTCTCTTTTACTAGTTTTTGCTAAAACTTTTAGGTTTTTGTTCGCTTTCTAACCATTCCTTTGGATAAATAAAAGTGCGGTGGCGACTCGACTTGTATGATTTACCTTAGATTTAGTCAATATCTCTAATGGTAACGAATACCCCGCTACAGAAAAGTGGCGACTCTGTTGGGGATAAGATGAATGATTGCCCTAGTGGGTTTAGCCTACTTTTCGCGTTTTGTTGTATTGTATTGTTTTGTGACATATTTTTGTGCAATTTGGGATTACTGTATTGTATGTCATGATTAATTTTCTTGATATTAATTCCTTGTATGCTTGGTGATCTTTGTGAGATGAGTTCTATACCCAGACTCGAGTGCACATTAGGATAGGAGAATGACGTAGTCTTGTTGACTTGTGTGGAGTTATTCCTTAGCAAGTTGACTTGCAAGTCCATTCACTTGGTGGAGGTCATGTTGGGATCAATAATGTCACACAAGTAGTTGTGGTTAGACGTTACTCTTTCCAATATATATCTTAGAAGCCAAGGACCTTAGTTTACCAAGCCCATCTTGGCCTATTCTTAGGATGTAGTGCGAAGGTCGTTCAAATGTAAGATTTGATACGATTGTTATGCGATACTAAACTCATAAGAGTCTCTCTTGAGAATATTTTTGGAATACGAGTAGTCGTTTCTCCGATAATATCCGAAAGATGGGATGACGACTATGGGAACCTCTTGTAGAACATGTTTGGCAGGTTTAAACCCTAGTACACTCCCTTTGGGTGGTTCTTAACCGAGACTCCATGCTCGTGACTCGCAACAAACCCTTGATTCGTGGTTGATCCGTTCATGTATCCTTAGTATCAATGGAACTTGGGTGTTGATAAGGTGTAAACCATAATCCACCAAAATGGATGATTGATATTAAGGATAACATGATCCATCCCATGATCTTTGTTTGGTGTGCTTTGCTTGATCCTTGAGTGTGATTGTTGCATTCATGCATTCATGCACCCATTTGCATCCATATCATCAATAATGAAGAAAATTTTCAAGGAACTTAAGGGGCATATTTGCAAATTTTCAGACATGGAAAGACAAAGAAGGAATAAAAAGAAGTACAGTTTCAGACAACCAGATTTGAAAGAATTAAGGAATTTCACATCCTATGTATTAGATCCTTTGGGTTTTAAGGCTCGTTTTGGGAAGCTTCTTCCTCTTCTGACTACTCAGGTGGATGAAGGATTGATGAGTGTATTGGTGCAGTTTTATGATCCCTTGTACCGTTGCTTCACGTTTCCGGACTTCCAGCTTTTGCCTACACTTGAGGAGTATGCCTACCTTGTGGGTATACCTATTCTAGACCAGTTGTCGTTTAGTGGCTTGGAGAGTATTCCTACTTCTCAAGAGATAGCAGACATGTTGCATATAGATGAATCTATGGTTGGTGCTCATATGACTACCAAAGGTGCAATTCAAGGTCTCCCTTCTGAGTTCCTCATTGCTCAAGCTACTGTATATGGGAAGGCCATGAGTGAGGACGCCTTTGAGGCCATATTTGTACTTCTCATCTATGGGTTAGTGTTATTCCCCAACATCGACAAGTTTGTGGATGTGAACGCTATTAGGATCTTCTCTACTCTTAATCTCGTTCCGACTCTGTTGGGTGACACTTATTTTTCTTTGCATATGAGGAATGCAAAGGGCGGTGGTGCCATTGTGTGCTGTTTTCCTCTGTTGTATAAGTGGTTTATTTCTCACTTAATACAGACGGTCACCTTCAAGGAGAACAAGGGATGTCTACGGTGGTCCACGAGACTCATGTCTCTCATTAATGATGATATCTCTTGGTACAACCGTGTGTATGATAGTGTGTAGATTATTGACTCTTATGGTGAATTCTCCAATGTACCTCTTCTTGGTACATGTGGTGGGATTAACTACAACCCTGCTTTGGCACGTCGTCAGCTTGGGTTCCCCCTAAAGGATAAACCTGATAAAATTCTGTTAGAGGGTGTGTTCTTTCAGGAGGGTAAAAATCCCCAAGGCTTGAAGGGAAGAATGGTCCGTGCTTTGCGCAAGATTCATAGGAAAGGAAGGAAAGAGTTGGGTCCTAAGAATTGTGTTACTTTGGAGCCTTACACTGCTTGGGTTAGGAAGAGAGCGTCTGAGTACCTCATGCCTTATGAGTATCCAAGACCTACACCTTTGGTTATGGCTGGGCCTTCAACCCTCCCTAACCAAGGAGTAGAGGAGTTGAGAGACGAAGACCGATCACGTGCTTGGATCCGTGAAAGAGAGGAGTTGCTTCAGCAGATCAAGGAGAAGGATGCTTTGATTGAGTTTCTCGAGCATCAGGTTATTGATGATCCTGATGAGGCATGGACTTCTCTACTTCCTCAGTCTTCCAGGTTTTGGAAGAGGAAGTACGACCGACTCGCCAAGGAGAAGGCAGATATGGAGGCAGCCTACGAGAGGGAGGTGAAGAGACTTCGTGCATCCTATCTTCCTGTGTCCCGAGCTTTGGATGATTGTTTCTAGGGATCCATAGGATGATTATTTTCCTTTTCTCTTGTATATGGTTACCAATGTTGTACTTCTTTGGTATAAAATATTTCCCAAATATTATGTTTCCGTATAAAAGTGTTTAATATTTCCAAAATTTGCAAATAGAACCCTAAAATTCCGTTGAAGTAAAAAACAAATCATGTGCACAAGTATTGCATGCATCATGTGCATAAGCAGGTTTTGTTCCCGACTTCTTGTCCTGTGGTCTAACTTTGTGTTCTTCATTTATTTTAAAGACAAGCTGACTCACCGGTACTACACCAGAGCCAACATTTCAAGACTGATGGATCATTTGAAACAAGAGAACTGCGAGCTGAAAGAGGAAGTGGCCAGATTAAGTGCCCTAATGAAGTCATTCATGGCTGCCCATAGCCAGTCTTCTCCGACACCTTCAACTCCTCCCCAGAGGACCGTCATCTCTGAGATTGTCTCCTCGATTGTGCCTGCAGCCAATGCACACTTTGCCCCGACGGCCATGCCATCCGGATTCCCGTGGGGGATGCCTCCCAATTTCATGCCCGAGGGTCCTGCTCCCACCTTTGCTTCTATGCTGGCATCTAGCCTGGTCCTTGCTGTTCCTCCTCCTATCGTGCATACTCTGCCCAGAGTAGACGATACCATCTATCATTCTGAGCCGTCTGAGGGCCCAGATGTCTATGAGAAGATGGACGCTATGAATGATCAATTTCTTGAGCTTCGCAAGGAATTGAAAACTCTCAGAGGAAAGGATCTTTTCGGAAAGTCTGCTGCCGAACTCTACTTGGTTCCTAATGTGAAGATCCCTGTGAAATTCAAGGTCCCTGACTTTGAAAAATACAAGGGAAATACTTGCCCTCTCAGCCACCTAGTCATGTATGCCAGGAAAATGTCGACTCAGACCGACAATGACCAATTGCTCATCCATTACTTTCAGGACAGTTTGTCTGGTGCTGCTCTGCGTTGGTACATGCGTTTAGACAGTGCGAACATTTGATCCTTCAACAATCTTGGCGAGGCCTTCGTCAAGCAATACAAGTACAATGTGGATATGGCTCCCGATAGGGATCAATTGAGGGTCGTGTCCCAGAAGGACAAGGAAACATTCAAAGAATACACCCAGAGGTGGCGAGAGGTAGCAGCGCAGATCGTGTCCCCGCTAGAAGAGAAAGAGATGACTAAGATCTTTTTGAAGACCTTGAGTTCTTTTTATTATGAGCGGATGATTGCTAGCGCTCCTTCTGACTTCACCGAGATGGTGAATATGGGGATGCGTCTAGAAGAAGGGGTTAGAGAAGGGCGTCTAACAAGAGAGGAATGCTCCTTCTGCCAAACGTTATGGGGCGTTTGCGAAAAAGAAAGATGGAGAGGCACATGTTGTGACCTCCCATATGAAACCAAGAAGACCCTTTGTGAGGAGGAAGACCGTGCGTCCCGCCGGTAACCAGCACCAGGTGGCTCATATAGCACCTGTCTTCAGAGATAATCAACAGTACCAGCAACATAACAACAATCAGCAACCACATTCGTAATATCAACATCAACAGCACTGTCCGCAACAGCAGGCCTACCAGCCTCGAAACAGTAATCAAACCAGCACAAGTTACGAGAGGAAAAGGGTCACCTTCGATCCTATTCCGATGACGTATGCAGAATTATATCCCTCTTTGATAGAGAGGAAGTTGATTACTCCGCGAGACCCACCGGTTATACCTACTAACCCCCAGTGCTGGTATAAGCCCGAATTATACTGTGTTTACCATTCTGGTGCTCCCGGCCACGACGTGGAGAATTGCTACCCTTTGAAGACCAAAGTTCAAGACCTTGTGAGGTGTGGCATTCTGTGTTTCGAAGATGTAAGTTCTAATGTGAAGAAGAACCCATTGCCCGAGCATGGGAAATCTGTCAACATGGTCCAGGGCTGCCCTGGCAAGTACAAAGTCAAATACGTCAGTCATATTCGACAATCCCTGGTCGAGATGCATCATTTGCTATGTGATTAAAGTCATTATGAGCATGACCATGATAGATGCCGAGACTGTTCTGTTAATCAAAGAGGTTGCCGCCAGGTGCGCAAAGATGTTCAAGAAATGCTGGATGAAGGAGTTATTGAGATCCTTCAAATAAGAAATGTTGACGAAGACGCTGATGAGGTCAACGTAATTTCTCCAGTATTCTGGATCCCCGGGCCTGTTATTATCAAGTATGATGGTAGCAAGCAGAAGGTTTCTCCCGCATTAACCATCAAGCCAGCCGGACCGGTACCGTACTCTTCTGAAAAGGCGGTCCCCTATCGCTACAATATTGTCGCGGTAGAAAATGGGAAAGAGGTACCCTTGCCATCCTCATCTGTTGTTAACATTGTCGATATTAGTGGTTTGACCCGCAGCGGTCGTGTATTTTCAGCACCTTCAAAGCCTCAAGCTAATACTGATTCTGTTGAATGCCCGATTGGGAATGCTGGAAGCACTCCGAATCCGACACTTGTTGTTAAGCCCTCTTCTACATTGAGAACTCCTACTTCTGTTGGCCCAAGCGACAATACGAAAGAAGATTGTGATGAGATGCTGAGGCTCATCAAGAGGAGCAAGTACAACGTTGTAGACCAGCTTCTACAAACGCCATCCAAGATATCTGTGCTATCATTGCTTTTGAATTCACAACCACACCGAGAGGCTCTGCAGAAGGTGTTGGATGTGGCATACGTGGATCACGATGTCACGATAGAACGATTCGATAGCATTGTTGCAAACATTACTGCTTGTAACAACTTGAGCTTTTGTGACTCTGATCTCCCCGAGGAGGGAAGAGACCACAACTTGGCATTACATATATCTATGGGTTGCAAAGATGACGCCATATCTAATGTGCTGGTGGACACTGGGTCATCATTGAATGTATTGCCAAAATCCACTCTCTCGAAGTTGTCATATCAAGGGCCTCCAATGAGGCAGAGTGGAGTAGTTGTGAAGGCTTTCGATGGGTCTCGCAAAACTGTGATTGGGGAAGTTGATCTCCCAGTCAAAATTGGACCAAGTGATTTCCGGATTACCTTCCAGGTTATGTATATTCACCCATCGTATAGCTGTCTCCTAGGCAGACCATGGATTCACGAGGCAGGCGCCGTGACATCCACCCTACACCAGAAACTGAAATTTGTGAAGAATAAGAAGCTGGTGGTGGTAGGGGGAGAAAAGGCTCTCCTGATTATCCATTTGTCTTCCTTCTCATATATAGATACTGAGGATGAAGTTGGAACTCCTTTCCAAGCTTTATCTATTGCTGAACCTATCGAGAAGAGAACTCCTTCATTTGCTTCCTACAAAGATGCAAAGTTGGCCATTGAGCATGGTGCAACTGCTGGATTAGGGAAAATGATTGAGTTAGAAGACAACAAGTCCCGAGCTGGCATGGGTTATTCATCTAGGATTTCTAATACGCAAGGGTTGTTCAAGAGTGGAGGGTTCATCCACACTGGTCAAGACGAAGAGGTTGCTGCCGTTCTGGAAGAGGACGAAGAGGATTCTGGCAACTTCGTCATCCCTGGGGGGATCTGCAATAATTGGGTCGCTGTGGATATTCCAACAGTTATCCATAAGTCAAAGTAATGTTCATGGTGTTTAAAAAACCCTCCTCCCATGCCAAAAGAAGGAGTGATGACATTGTTGGCGCATAAACAAAATGATATTTTCATTCAATAGATTCATGTTAAATGTGTGTTTTTCCAATTATTTTCCCTTTTCGCTTTTTACATGAAATTGGTGATCACATAAAACCTAAAAATAGATTAAAATCAATCTTTTCATTTGCATAATGATCTGCCTTGTTTGAATTCTAAAGCTTTTCATATCCAAAATCATTATGTAGGTTGATCAAACCCGTTGAACATAATGACCCAACACCATCTCCCAACTTTGAATTCCCTGTATTTGAGGCGGAAGAAGATGATGTTGAAGAGATTCCTGACAAGATTACTCGTCTACTTGAGCATGAAGAGAAGATCATTCGACCACATCTCGAGAATCTGGAAACAGTCAACTTGGGGTCTGAAGATTGTGTGCGAGAAGTGAAGGTTGGGGCACTCCTGGAAGAATCTGTTAAGAAGGGGTTGATTGAATTGCTACGAGAATACATCGATGTCTTTGCCTGGTCATATGAAGACATGCCTGGTCTAGATACAGATATTGTGCAACATTTCCTACCTTTGAAACCTGAGTGCGTGCCTGTGAAGCAGAAGCTCAGAAGAACTCATCCTGATATGGCAGTGAAGATCAAAGAGGAAGTTCAGAAGCAAATTGATGCAGGGTTTCTGGTGACTTCTACATATCCTCAATGGGTGGCCAATATTGTGCCCGTGCCTAAGAAAGATGGAAAAGTCCGGATGTGTGTGGACTATAGAGACTTGAATAAAGCTAGTTCGAAAGATGATTTTCCTCTACCACATATTGATATGTTGGTAGACAATACAGCTAAATTCAATGTCTTCTCATTTATGGACAGATTTTTCGGATATAATCAGATCAAGATGGCACCCGAGGATATGGAGAAGACAACATTCATCACACCTTGGGGAATATTTTGTTATCGAGTGATGCCCTTCGGTTTGAAGAACGCCGGAGCCACGTATCAACGAGCTATGACCACCTTGTTTCATGATATGATGCACAAGGAAATCAAGGTATATGTTGACGATATGATTGCAAAGTCAAGAACGGAAGTTGAACATGTAGAGCACTTGTTGAAGCTTTTTCAACGTTTGAGGAAGTATAAGCTCCGTCTGAATCCAACAAGTCTACATTTGGAGTCCGTTCTGGCAAGTTATTGGGCTTTATTGTTAGTGAAAGAGGTATTGAGGTTGATCCTGCAAAAGTCAAAGCAATACAAGAGATGCCTGAGCCCAAAATTGAGAAGCAAGTCCGAGGTTTTCTTGGTCGCTTGAATTATATTTCCAGATTCATATCCCACATGACTGCCACATGTGCGCTGATATTCAAACTCCTCCAGAAAGATCAGTCCCATGATTGGACCGAGGATTGCCAGAAAGCTTTCAACGGTATTAAAGAGTATCTGTCTGAACCTCCGATTGTGTCTCCGCCCGTGGAAGGAAGACCATTGATTATGTATCCGACTGTTCTTGAAGACTCAATGGGTTGTGTCCTTGGTCAGCAAGACGAATCAGGAAAGAAAGAGTATGCTATTTACTACTTGAGCAAGAAGTTCACCGATTGTGAGTCTCGATATTCAATGCTTGAGAAACACATGTTGTGCTTTGGCTTGGGCTGCTAAGCGCCTACGCCAGTATATGTTAAATCATACGACGTGGTTGATATCCAGAATGGATCCAATCAAGTATATCTTCGAGAAGCCTGCTTTAACAGGGAGGATTGCCCGTTGGCAGATGTTGTTATCTGAATATGATATTGAGTATCGAGCTCAGAAGGCTATTAAAGGTAGTATCTTGGCTGACCACTTGGCACATCAGCCGATTGAGGATCATCAGTCAGTTCAATATGACTTCCCAGATGAGGAGATTTTGTATTTGAAAATGAAATTGAGATGAGCCTACACTCGATGAAGGGCCAGAGCCTGGTTCCAGATGGAGTATAGTGTTTGATGGCGCTGTAAATCAATATGGAAATGGTATTGGGGCAGTGATTATTACTCCTCAGGGCACACATATTCCTTTTACAGCAAGGCTAACTTTCAAATGCACGAATAATATGGCTGAGTATGAGGCCTGTATCATGGGATTGGAGGAGTGCATTGATCTAAGGATCAAGCATCTTGATGTTTATGGTGATTCGGCCCTCGTTGTTAATCAGATAAAGGGTGAATGGGAAACGAATCAGCCTGGCCTCATTCCATATAGGGATTATGCGAGGAGGATTTCAACATTCTTTACTGAGGTTGACTTCCATCATATTCCTCGAGATGAGAATTGATAACATGAAATAATATCACATTTTTGGACTCGATTTAATTAAATTATATTATTATTTGTTTCGATTTATTTCATTTTATTCGATATTACTTGGTATTTTTCCTTTTATTTGTCTCAAACAATTTATTTGAAGCATAAGTGAAAAAGGGAGAAAAAGGGGTGCAAAAAGATAATGAAAAGCAAAATCCACAAAAGCCCAGCCCACAAGCCAGGAGCGCTGAACCTGTGACGACCGCCACATAAGGTGTGACGAGCGTCATGCCTTACTACCTTGTGTTACGAGCGTAACACATGGTGTGACGCCCGTAACACCCCTCTCCTATATTTTAGGCTCCAGAAGCGCAACAGAGGCACGTTGAAGCCTATTGTTACGCTTGACCCTTGGAACGTGAAGATTTTAACGGAAAGGACTTTTGGAAACCGTTACAAACCATACTAATATAAATAGTTGCTCTTGGCCAACCCTGAAGCTCTCCGTCTCTTTCCGCCGTGCAAACATATTTTACAGCATCATTTTTTCTGCAGCTTTCTACTTTTATTTGCAATTTTTATTTCCTTTTCCAGTCAATCTTTTAAGCACTAAATTAATTTTTCACACAATAGTTTATACACCGGAAACTATTGTGTATCTTTTACTAGATCTAACCTTACGTTAGACCCTAGAATTTTATTCCTTCGCTTTTATTTTCCTGTCCGATTGAAGAATTCAAGAATAAATCCAACCGGTCTGTGGTGGAGTGTTCAAGATTGCTATTAATTACTCAGGTTCTTTAATTTATTGTTTTAATTTATATATGCCCTTCATTACTGTTTATTTATATTGTTTGCCTGATATGGTTTCATTTAAGCATGATGATTGTTTAGACCTGTTTAGCATGTCCGGCTAAGTATTTTAGATATCGGTATGTAAAGTAAGCGGAATGAAGGAATCAAAACTAAGTTGGTTTAATTTCATTTAAAAATAAAGTCACTCTTTTTATGGCCTCAATTTACAGCATTAATCCCAAAGTTTTTGTACAAGAGTAAAAGACGTAAAGAAGTTATAGGCAATAGAGCGAAAGTTTGAGTTTTTAACTGGACAGTGTAAATTGGACATTAATTCTAAATCAAGGCGAAAGCAATTTTTAGAGTTAATTAAATTCTAATCTTTTTTCAAAAAGTATTTTTAAAGGTTAAATGTGAGGACGAGAGTTAAGCATTTAGGTTTAATTATATAATCTAAGTCAACAGAGCGAGAGTTTGAGACGAGGGTGTTTAAACGGTTATTATTTTAATAAAAAGAGTTTCTATAGATTCTATTGTTTTCAAAAGGTGATTTTGGACTTAACTAATAAGTGACAGCTACGTTAATATAAAGTCATGGTCTATTCAACAGAGCGAGAGTTTGAGAAAAGGCTTTTAATCAATAGTGTCTACTGAAAAGATTTATTTTAAAACCGAGAAACCAACGAAGATTTGATTCCCTAATTACGACGAACTACATACCGATATCCGCTTAATTGATATTTAATTTAGATCTAGTTTTAGTTTTACTTTTCCCCCGAACAATCAAAGTATCATCCGCCTTAGCTTTACGAAGTAACCTTAGAAAACGGTATATCGATTCATAAGTCCCTGTGGGATCGATATCTTTTAAAACTACGCGATAGAACTGTGCACTTGCAGTTAGTACCCCATTCGACTCATAAAGTTGCGATCAAGAATCGGATGGCAGAACCAGCTCGTGCTCTTCGAGATTACGCCGCTCCATCGCAAGATGAGCCGCATTCGAGTATTTCTCCACCCGCAATCGAAGCAAACAACTTCGAACTTAAGCCTTCGCTGCTACAGGCAGTGCAACAGAATCAATTCTCTGGAAATCCTACCGAGGATCCAAACCTTCATTTATCCGTATTTGTCCAATACGCTGATATTGTTAAAGCTAATGGTGTCACTTCAGAGGCAATTCGACTTCGTCTTTTTCCTTTCTCGTTAAGAGATAAAGCTAGAAGATGGCTTCAGTCTCTTCCTTCCAACTCAGTCACAACATGGAATGAGTTGAAGAAAGTCTTTCTTGCCCGATATTTTCCTCCAAGCAAAACAACTATGTTGAGAGCCCAGATAAATGGATTTAAACAGAAAGATAACGAGTCTCTTTTCGAAGCATGGGAAAGATACAAAGACATGATGAGACTTTGTCCACACCATGGTTTAGAGGACTGGTTAGTAATTCATACCTTCTATAATGGTCTCCTGTACAACACAAGATTAACAATAGACGCCGCCGCAGGTAGTGCGCTTATTGATAAACCTTATGTCGATGCTTATCAACTTATCGAAAGCATGGCCCAAAACCATTATCAGTGGGGAAGCGACCGAACAATGGTAGAAAAACCTCAAACAAAAAGTGGCATGTACGAGATAGGTAGCCTTGATCATGTGAATGCAAAAGTGGAAGCTCTTGCCCAGAAAATTGAAAGTTTGAATGTATCACCTCCAGCCACCGTGGTTGCCGCAACTCAGAATTGCGAAGTCTGTGGAATCCAAGGTCACACCCCTGCAGATTGTCAACTCCTAACAGGAATCCAAGCAGAGCAAGTGAACTATGCTCAAGGAAATCCCTACTCGCATACCTATAACTCTAACTGGAAGAACCATCCTAATTTTTCATATAAGAGTAATAATGCTTTATACGCACCAGGACAAGCTCCCAATCAAGCCCCAGCTATACCTCCGGGATATCAAAAGCCGATCCCATCTACACCTAACAATAACGTTCCTAGGAAATCCAACTTGGAAATAATGATGGAAAACTTCATAGCTTCTCAACAGCAAACCAATAAAGATTTCTTAAACCAGAATGTACACACTAGCGAACAAATTAAACAACTAGCAAGTAAAGTAGATGCCCTGGCTACCCATAACAAAATGCTGGAAACACAAATCTCACAAGTAGCTCAACAACAAGCGCCTACTGCTGCCCCAACTGGTACATTTCCTGGACAGCCCCAACCTAACCCGAAAAGCCACGCTCATGCAATCATATTAAGAAGTGGAACAGAAGTAGAAGGACCGTCTGATCCAAGGATGGAAAATCGAAACTCTAAAAAGTCAACTGAGGAAGAAAGTAAACCTAAGGAAAAGGAAGAGAGTAATAAGGAAACCGTAGAAAGAAAGAACCTTATGTACCTCCACCACCTTATAAACCACCTATCCCTTACCCTCAAAGGCTTATTAAAACCAAAGATGCGGGCCAATTTAAAAAAATTTGTTGACTTACTGAAACAATTAAACGTCACAATTCCGTTTACAGAAGCTATTACGCAGATTCCCTCATATGCTAAGTTCCTAAAAGAAATTCTTTCTAATAAGAGGAAACTTGAAGAGAGCGAAACCGTTACACTCACTGCTGAATGTAGCGCCATAATCCAGAATATGCCTCCTAAACTTAAAGATCCTGGTAGTTTCTCTATACCCTGTCACATAGGAAAATTTGTCATAGATAAAGCCTTATGCGATTTAGGAGCCGGTATCAGTGTTATGCCCTTATCCATATGCAAGAAACTGGAAATGGGAGAATTAAGACCAACTAAAATGTCTGTGCAATTAGCAGATCGTTCTGTTAGATATCCTGTAGGAATTCTTGAAAACGTTCCCGTGCGCATAGGACAATTCTACATTCCAACCGATTTTATAATTATGGACATTAGAGAAGATGAAGTTACACCCATTATATTGGGAAGACCATTCTTAGCAACCGCCGGTGCTATCATAGACGTAAAACGAGGACGACTCACTTTCGAAGTAGGAGAAGAGAAAATTGAGTTCATTCTCTCCCAATTTTTGAAAGCACCTGCAATAGAAGACACATGTTACTTCATGGATATCATCGATGAATGCATAAAAGAAACATAGTTAGAAAATGACAAATTGCCTGACTATCGTGTAGAAGACAAACTTAACCAATGTTTAGCAATAACACCGGATCCTACACAATGCCTTAAGAAACCAACCCTCGACCTGAAAACACTTCCCAAAAATCTGAGATATGAATTCCTAGACTTAGAACTTGAACGACCAGTAATAGTTAATGCAGACCTAGGAAAACTCGAAACCGAAAAACTCCTGCATATCTTAAGAAAATATCCAACCGCACTAGGATACAACATCACCGATCTTAAAGGGATAAGTCCTTCTATTTGTATGCACCGCATCATGCTAGAAGAAGACTGTAAAACCTCTAGGGAACATCAGAGGAGACTAAACCCGATCCTGAGTGAGGTAGTGAAGAAGGAAGTAACAAAGTTATTAGAGGCAGGTATCATATATCCTATATCTGATAGCAAATGGGTTAGTCATGTACACGTAGTACCAAAGAAAGGAGGTATAACAGTTATCAAAAATGAAAAAGGAGAAACTATAACCAAACAAATCGAATCGGAATGGAGAATGTGCATTGACTATAGGAAACTAAACAAAGCAACCCGAAAAGATCATTTCCCTTTACCATTCATAGACCAGATGTTAGAACGATTAGCAAAACATTCTCATTTCTGCTATCTAGACGGTTATTCAGGCTTCTTTCAAATACCAATTCACCCTGATGACCAAGAAAAGACAACATTCACATGTCCTTTTGGTACCTTCGCTTATCGACGAATGTCGTTCGGCTTGGGCAATGCTCCCGCAACCTTCCAAAGGTGCATGATGGCAATATTCGCCGATTTTCTCGAAAATATCATGGAAGTATTTATGGACGATTTTTCCGTATGCGGACAAAGCTTTGAAGAATGTCTTGGAAACCTAGAGAGAGTTCTAGAGCGATGTGTAAAAGTAAACCTAGTACTTAATTGGGAAAAATGTCACTTTATGGTACAAGAAGGAATTGTTTTAGGACACATCATATCAAATAGAGGAATTGAAGTAGACAAAGCCAAAATAGAAGTAATCGAAAACCTTCAACCTCCGAAAACTGCGACAGAAGTACGAAGCTTCTTAGGACACGTCGGTTTTTATCGACGATTCATTAAAGACTTCTCTAAAATAACTAAACCTTTAACCAGATTATTAATGAAAGATGCTGAATTCATCTTTGACAATAAATGTTTAGAAGCATTTCAAATGCTTAAACAAGCATTGATCTCCGCGCCCATAATGCAGACTCCGGATTGGAATGAACCATTCGAAATAATGTGTGACGCAAGTGACTACGCCGTAGGTGCTGTTTTAGGACAACGAAAGGATAAAAAGCTTCA
Source organism: Lathyrus oleraceus (assembly GCF_024323335.1). NCBI lineage: Eukaryota > Viridiplantae > Streptophyta > Magnoliopsida > Fabales > Fabaceae > Lathyrus > Lathyrus oleraceus. The sequence continues at coordinate 262,604,638 of NC_066581.1, read as the reverse complement.
CGTCATATATTACGCAAGTAGAACCCTAGATGAAGCACAAATGAATTACGCCACAACCGAGAAAGAACTCTTAGCAGTAGTATTTGCACTAGATAAATTTCGTTCTTACTTGGTTGGAGCTAAAATAACCGTTTACACTGACCACGCCGCCATTAAGTACCTCTTAACAAAAAAGGATGCTAAACCTAGACTCCTAAGGTGGATCTTGTTGCTACAAGAATTCGATTTGGAAATCAAAGATAAGAAAGGAACTGAAAACGTAGTAGCGGATCACCTCTCTAGACTAGAAAATCTGGAACCGGAAAGAACATCAATCAACGATGATTTCTCGTACGATAAACTTATAGCTACTTTGGAAGAAAATAAAGTTGATAAACAGGTAGAGACCACCTTAGCTATATGTGTTACACCATGGTACGCTGACTTCGTAAATTATTTAGCTGCCGAAATAGTTCCACCTAATTTATCTTACCAACAAAAGAAACGATTCTTCCATGACATAAAACATTATTACTGGGATGACCCTTTACTTTTCAAAAGAGGCCCCGATGGTATTTTCCGTCGGTGTATACCTGAAGAAGAAATAGAAAATATAATCCAACACTGTCACTCCGCTCCTTATGGTGGACATGCAAGTACATCCAAGACCTGCTCCAAAATCCTACAAGCCGGTCTTTATTGGCCAAACATATGGAAGGATGTGCATGCGGCTATCAAGAAATGTGATAGATGTCAACGCACAGGAAACATATCTAGACGTGACGAGATGCCACAAAAGGGCACTTTGGAAGTAGAGATTTTCGACGTGTGGGGATAGATTTCATGGGACCTTTTCCACCTTCTTTCGATAACAAGTACATACTCATAGCGGTTGACTACGTATCAAAATGGATTGAAGCTATAGCTGCTCCAACAAACGACACACGAGTAGTAACTAGACTCTTTAAGAATATAATATTTCCAAGATTTGGGGTCCCAAGAATAGTAGTCAGTGATGGCGGATCACATTTTATATCTAAGATACTCGAAAAACTACTGTTTAAGTATGGTGTAAGACATAGAGTAGCAACACCTTACCATCCTCAAACCAGTGGACAAGTGGAGGTGTCTAACAGAGAAATCAAACAAATATTAGAAAAAACAGTCGCCACCTCAAGGAAAGACTGGTCATTGAAGCTACCAGAAGCTTTATGGGCATATCGAACCGCTTACAAAACTCCCATAGGGACAACCCCATTTAAGCTTATTTATGGAAAATCTTGCCACCTCCCGGTAGAATTAGAACATAAGGCCTACTGGGCTATCAAAAATCTAAATTTAAACTATAAGGCCGCTGGTGAAAAGCGAATTCTTGACATAAACGAATTAGAGGAACTTCGACAAGACGCCTACGAAAATGCCAGAATCTACAAAGAAAGAACGAAAAAATGGCATGATAAACGTATATCCAGAAAAATCTTCAAACAAGGCGATATAGTCCTTTTGTTCAACTCTAGACTTAAGTTATTCCCAGGAAAACTACGATCTAGATGGTCAGGCCCTTTCCAAATCACCAATGTCTTTCCAAGTGGAGCTGTGGAAATTAAAGGCAAATCTATGGAACCATTTATCGTAAACGGGCAGCGTCTAAAACATTACCACTATGCAGAGAACAATGAAGATTCGCAAGTCCTGCATTTAGACGTAATGCCTTCAAAAGTTATAGATTATATTTGATAGTTTTTATGTCGAGCTTGCGACATTAAACAAAGCGCTTCGTGGGAGACAACCCACAAATATTCTTTATTTTTATTTTTATTTCTTCTTTAATTATTCTTTCAAATTCTATTTAGTATTCATTCTTAATTTATTTTAACTTATAAAAATTTTATTCTTTTCTTCTTTCGGCATTTGGCCAAATCCTGACTAAAACTCTTGTTTTTCTTTTCTCTAGATAACACTAACCTGATGGGACAAATTGATCGTATGGGTATCAAATTCAGAGGGAAAGCTCATAAACAAAAGTTTGAGGAACTAGCAGAGAGAGAGATGCTACCTAGTTTGTATGCTGATGATTGGGCAATGACTGCCCTTGGACTAAGAGAGAGTGTCTTGTATTTGCTGAGTCAAATAGGGTGGGAAACCACTCCTATCCGAAGACAATTTGTCACTTACCGGAGACTGACTCTAGAATTCCTTAGTTCTCTGATCTATCTACCCAGCCATGGAAAAGGAATAAGCAGAGGTTTCATTCAGTTTAGAATGTTCAACATGGAGTATCAATTTAACATTCAAGATTTTACCAACCTTTTAGGTTTCCCTACCTCTTTTGGTACATTCACAGTGAGCCAAGAGGACCTTTTTGAATATAGAGAACTTGAACATTTTTGGGGAAGCTTGACCGAAAATGACGACCCCGAGGAACATGAGTTTCTCTCTAGAAACATATATAACCCGGCCTTTCGTTATTTCCATAGGATCCTGGCCCACACCCTTTTTGGGAAGAAGTCAAATATTACTACAGTATCACGTGATGAACTCTTCATCATGTTTTGTGCTTCCCAGAACCGTCCTGTGAATGGTGCCACTTTTATGTTGGCGAACTTTGACCGCCTTATCCAAGATGAACGAGCACCAATTCAAATAGGTGGATTGATAACCATGATTGGTAATGCTATCGGATTACGGCAACCTATGCTTGACCTAAGCCCTTTTTGTGGCATTGCGACTATGAGTATACCTTTCCTCTTCAACATCATGTTTATAGCAAACCTCGGGCCTGAAGAGTTTGAGCTTATAATTAACAACCAAGTTCTTTGCCTATTCACCTTGCCCAGTCTGAGGACTAGTGTTCATAACCGCAATAACTGGCTCTACAACCTAAACGGAATACCATCTCCTGCTAGATCTACTGAATCCATCCAGGACTATGAGATTTGTGACGACCAGATCCCTTATGCTGAGTCCGACCCTCAGACACCATCTGGTTATTATGATATTGACTCTCCTCCTCAACCTATCCCGACCTAAGAGTCGGCAATACCTGATCCTAGACATCATATGCCCGGAGATAATTATAACGCCATCATTCAAGCCTTGATGTCAGAACAAGACGCCCTCCGAGAAGAGTTAGCTAACATGGGACAAGAATTTATGGGATACATGAGAAGTATGACAAATCAATTCCACGAGTTGCTAAACCGTGTTAACTCCTTTGCTCCTCCAGCCAGAGATCATGCAAGTGGCTAGAAGTCGTTTTTCTTAGTTACTTAGTTTTAGTTTAGGCTATTTATTAATTTTGATTCGCATTATTTTTAATAGTAGTATTTGTTTTTCTTTCGCATGTTTGCTTTTGTTTTCCAATGTTACATTATGATTATTTTATGAAGCTATTGCATTGTTGGTTTATTTTATTTTTTGATCTATGCAATTTCTATTACAAATAATAATATCCACTATATGCTAATAATTACTATGCCTGTTGAAGAAATACACATATTATGGTAGTAAAATAGCATGCAAGACTATTTAAAAGCAATTCAATAGCAAAATAAAATAAACATAAGAAAAACAAAATAACAAAAATAAAATATATAATAATAAAAACAGAGTATGAAGAACCCACACAAATGACCGTTACAAGCTGGCTGTGTGACGAGCGTCACACAAGCCATCACGGTCGTCACACCAAGTGCCTGTGACGCCCGTCACACCCCTGTCACGAGCGTAACACCTTCAGACTAGGTTAACGTTAGTAACCGTTGGAGACACGACCGTTACACCTCCCACTTTTTACCTTCCCCATTCATTCACCCATTTACTCACATTTACCCACATTTATTTATTTTTCACCCACTCCCTTTCCAACTTCCAAATTTTTTCCTATAAATACCCACCATACCTTTATTCATACACCACAAACCATTCTATAAAATACATTTCATTTTCTTACCTTTTACTTCTTTCAACCCACTTATCAGTATGGCGGGCAACCAAGAATTCGGAAATATCATCTTCCGAACCGAAGATGAAAATTATCAAAGGGAGCAGTTTGAGCGTTTCCAACAGCGAGGCGTCCTATCCACCAGGTATCCTGATTTACATTGTTTACAAGAATTAGGATTACTTCAAGGTATCCAATGGATGCTCCGCCTTGCTGATTTAACCTTTCTATGCACTCATAATCAACCTACCTACCCCGCTCTCACCTTAGAATTTTTAAGTTCTTATTCTTACAACACTCCCACCGATGAAGACGAGTACTTAACCGGTACCGCAACCTTCCGCATGTTCAACACCGAATACTCACTGTCCCATGATCAGCTGAGTGCCATGCTACAATTCCCTGTAGGAGACCGAGTCCACCCAAGAATCCCTCCGAACTCCCAGTGGCAAATAAACGCCTTCGACCTCTTTAGGAAAATATCCGGAGTAGAAACCGATAATTGGGATGCACTACTTGCTTCCCATATACATAACCCAACCATCCGGTACTTTATCCGCATCCTGCAAAACACAGTTTTTGGAAGACCGAACAACAGCAAAGTCAACGCCAAGGAATTATTCTTCCTCCACTGCGTCTTTGAAATGGATACAAAGGTAAATGCTGCTTCTTTCTTATTTTATCATATCCGCACCCTTTGTGCTAGAGGCTGCCAACCTTTTGTCATTGGAGGATTAATAACCACAATAGCACTTGGCTTAAATCTAGGGGACCGACTTCAAAACTTACAAGCTCTCCCACCCCTATTGATGGATATAAGTTATTGTCGTTCCAGCCGCCTAATCAAAAATAGGGTAGGCGGACGATATTATCTTATGGTGAGTAACCACGAAGTCCCAAGCGTTGTTTTACCCAACATCGCCCTCACAGATGTCACCAACCCCAACCGCTTCATCTACGACCTTAATGCTCCCGAAGCTACCGAGCCCTCACATGCAAACTCGTCCCCAGACGAGTTTGAAGAAATGGAGCAAGGCGATCAGGTTCCTACACACCAATCAGTCCCGCTCAACCCTTCCGATAACGCAGCTGGACCATCCTCACGACGTCGTCGACGAAGAAGGCCAACAACCAATGATGACATCATGGACGCTATTGATGGTATGCAAGCGCAGAATCTCGAAGTGATGCAAATGATGCGCCAGATGCAACAACAACAGGAAGCGAGAAATGCCATAACCGACCAGCGGTTCACTGAGTTGCTAAGCAGGTTTGACGACTTAGAAGTCCGTCAGCGATCGCCAGGTCCAAGAACAAGAGGCGGCAGGCAGCATTGATTTTAGTTCTTTTTTTCTTTCTTTTTTTCTATTTCTTTTGTTTTATTTGAAACATTGGGGACAATGTTTCATTTAAGTTTGGGGAGGAAAACCTTGTTCTTTCAACCTTCCCTTTTCAAGTATGTTATTTTCCCTTTCATTGTTATTTCCCTTCCTTATTATATAAAGAAAAAAAAATTAGTTATTATAATGTATATTTATTTTAAGTTAAGTCCCTAGTGTGAAAAATTTCCATTATCTATCCCTCAATTTTCTTGAGCCATAACAAAAATTTAACACAATCAATAAATATAAAGGTTGCTTATTTTATCAAACTTGAGTGAAATCAAGACAAATTAATTACCATACCAACGCTCTAAACAAACCTCAACATGTTAGATCGGAAAATTACCTATTATACCAACCCCTTGAACTTTTAGTTTTATAGTAACCCTGAGTAGTTTATACAAGAAGTCAGCACCATCTTAATAGCAAACTACGTGGAGGGCCGATGAATATAAGTGAATGATTCCCAAAATTACAAAAAATATATATATCAGGAAATGCACTAATTAAGTTAGGTGATCCTTACCCAATCATTTAATCTAAAGGTTGCAGATCATACAAAGCATGATACGAAAGATCCATTATGAGTTGGTTCAGCAGGTATCTGGTGCTGAACTTGGTAGAGCGGACTACGGTCCGATCCCCCGCAATTTGCAATGGACTAAATAACAAAGTTATCCAACTTATGTACCAGAGCTTCAAGCTAAAAAGGGGATCAAAATCACTAACCGGTCACTCCACTATGTGCGCGAAACGATAAAGGGCTTAATGTGATTTCGCTAGAATGAAAACGGGTGAAATAAGAGTAAAGGAACTAGGCTAGTTATAATAGCATGACTCGAACTGGTTTGCATAAGGTGAGGTTATCTGAGGTTGTAACGGTAGTTGTTGATGTCAAGATTAAACCTAGTTTACTTCTAAACAAGGTTTACTTGCAACCTAGTACGAATTGATGTGTGTTTTGAAATTTCATTTGGCTAAATTTTTAAACGATTTCTATATTGTATCTTGCTTGAGGACAAGCATAGGTCTAAGTATGGGGGAGTTTGATAACATGAAATAATATCACATTTTTGGACTCGATTTAATTAAATTATATTATTATTTGTTTCGATTTATTTCATTTTATTCGATATTACTTGGTATTTTTCCTTTTATTTGTCTCAGACAATTTATTTGAAGCATAAGTGAAAAAGGGAGAAAAATGGGTGCAAAAAGATAATGAAAAGCAAAATCCACAAAAGCCCAGCCCACAAGCCAGGAGCGCTGAACCTGTGACGACCGCCACACAAGGTGTGACGAGCATCACGCCTTACTACCTTGTGTTACGAGCGTAACACATGGTGTGACGCCCGTAACACCCCTCTCCTATATTTTAGGCTCCAGAAGCGCAACAGAGGCACGTTGAAGCCTATTGTTACGCTTGACCCTTGGAACGTGAAGATTTTAACGGAAAGGACTTTTGGAAACCGTTACAAACCATACTAATATAAATAGTTGCTCTTGGCCAACCCTGAAGCTCTCCGTCTCTTTCCGCCGTGCAAACATATTTTACAGCATCATTTTTTCTGCAGCTTTCTACTTTTATTTGCAATTTTTATTTCCTTTTCCAGTCAATCTTTTAAGCACTAAATTAATTTTTCACACAATAGTTTATACACCGGAAACTATTGTGTATCTTTTACTAGATCTAACCTTACGTTAGACCCTAGAATTTTATTCCTTCGCTTTTATTTTCCTGTCCTATTGAAGAATTCAAGAACAAATCCAACCGGTCTGTGGTGGAGTGTTCAAGATTGCTATTAATTACTCAGGTTCTTTAATTTATTGTTTTAATTTATATATGCCCTGCATTACTGTTTATTTATATTGTTTGCCTGATATGGTTTCATTTAAGCATGATGATTGTTTAGACCTGTTTAGCATGTCCGGCTAAGTATTTTAGATATCGGTATGTAAAGTAAGCGGAATGAAGGAATCGAAACTAAGTTGGTTTAATTTCATTTAAAAATAAAGTCACTCTTTTTATGGCCTCAATTTACAGCATTAATCCCAAAGTTTTTGTACGAGAGTAAAAGACGTAAAGAAGTTAAAGGCAATAGAGCGAAAGTTTGAGTTTTTAACTGGACTGTGTAAATTGGACATTAATTCTAAATCAGGGCGAAAGCAATTTTTAGAGTTAATTAAATTCTAATATTTTTTCAAAAAGTATTTTTAAAGGTTAAATGTGAGGACGAGAGTTAAGCATTTAGGTTTAATTATATAATCTAAGTCAACAGAGCGAGAGTTTGAGACGAGGGTGTTTAAACGGTTATTATTTTAATAAAAAGAGTTTCTATAGATTCTATTGTTTTCAAAAGGTGATTTTGGACTTAACTAATAAGTGACAGCTACGTTAATATAAAGTCATGGTCTATTCAACAGAGCGAGAGTTTGAGAAAAGGCTTTTAATCAATAGTGTCTACTGAAAAAATTTATTTTAAAACCGAGAAACCAACGAAGATTTGATTCCCTAATTACGACGAACTACATACCGATATCCGCTTAATTGATATTTAATTTAGATCTAGTTTTAGTTTTACTTTTCCCCCGAACAATCAAAGTATCATCCGCCTTAGCTTTACGAAGTAACCTTAGAAAACGGTATATCGATTCATAAGTCCCTGTGGGATCGATATCTTTTAAAACTACGCGATAGAACTGTGCACTTGCAGTTAGTACCCCATTCGACTCATAAAGTCGCGATCAAGAATCAGATGGCAGACGCTCTTGCCACACTTGCTTCAATGATTGTGGTTAAACTTTGGAATGAAGTTCCCAATATCACTGTGATACGCTTGGACTGACCAGCTCATGTATTTGCAATAAAAGAGGTGAAAGATGATAAGCCGTGGTATTATGATATCAAGTGTTTCCTTCAGAACCAGTCTTACCCGCCTGGGGCATCTGTGAAAGACAGGAAGACTCTGAGGAGATTATCAGGAAGTTTCTACCTCAATGGTGATGTGCTTTATAAGAGAAATTTTGGCATGGTTCTGCTCAGATGCGTGGATAGACACGAAGCAGACCTGTTGATGACTGAGGTCCATGAAGGTTCATTTGGTACTCATTCCAATGGACATGCCATGGCTAGAAAAATATTGAGAGCAGGCTACTATTGGCTGACAATGGAGTCTGACTGCTGCAAATATGTGAAGAAATGCCATAAGTGTCAGATTTATGCGGATAAGATTCATATTCCCCCGACACTTCTGAATGTGATTTCGTCACCATGGCCTTTCTCCCTGTGGGGAATTGACATGATTGGCATGATAGAGCCAAAAGCGTCCAATGGACACAGATTTATTCTCGTAGCAATTGATTACTTCACCAAGTGGGTTGAAGCGGCATCATATGCAAATGTGACTAGGCAGGTAGTTGTGAAGTTTATCAAGAATCAATTCATATGCCGATATGGTGTGCCAGATAAGATTATTACTGATAATGGATCTAACCTGAACAACAAGATGATGAAAAAGCTGTGTAGTGAGTTCAATATTGCACATCATAACTCTTCTCCCTATAGACCCAAGATGAATGGGGCTGTTGAAGCAGCCAATAAGAATATCAAGAAAATTATCCAAAAGATGGTTGTCACGTACAAAGATTGGCATGAGATGCTGCCATTTGCTTTACACGGATATCGCACATCCTTCTGCACTTCAACAGGGGCAACCCCTTTCTCTCTTGTTTATGGCATGGAGGTTGTACTCCCAGTAGAGGTGGAGATCCCATTAATGAGAGTCTTGATGGAAGCTAAGTTGATTGATGTTGAATGGGTTCAGAGTCGTTATGACCAGATGAGTTTGATTGAAGAGAAGAGATTGACTGCCATGTGCCATGGTCAATTATATCAGCAAAGGATGAAGAAAGCTTTTGATAAGAAGGTCAGGCCTCGTGTGTTCCGATAAGGTGACCTCGTGCTCAAGAAAGTCTTGTCTTTCGCGCCCGATTCCAGGGGCAAGTGGACTCCAAACTACGAAGGCCCATATGTTGTTAAGAGAGCCTTTTCAGGCGGTGCTTTGATACTTACAACTATGGATGGGGAGGACTTCACTCGTCCTGTGAATTCAGATGCATTCAAGAAATACTTCGCCTAAAAATAAAAACAGAATAGCTCGCTAAGTTGAAAACCCGAAAGGGCGATCCAGGCAAAAGTTAGAGACATAAAAAAATAAATATACATATCCCGCTAGATTGAGTACCTCATCATGGGGGCAATCTAGGCAAAAATTAGGGATTAGGCAAGTAACTGCACCCTGACAAGGCTTTGTTCTACAACTGTCATCTGTCAGAGATTCTTGCTCATTCATCATCAACCAAAGCTTCAAATACGTCGGATTCAGAATTGGTGGAGAAATGGTCATTATGTTCAATGTAGCCCTTTTCCAATATATATCACCAATTTCAAATTTGTAAAGATCTATGGAGTCTTGCCATTTGCAGACTACCATTCCATCAAATAAGTTTGAGCCTTTTATCCAATTATTTGCACTCTTATTTGTTTCTATTCAACAAATGTTTTGCATGTTTCCATTGAAAAAAGTATCATTATTTTAAATAATCGAATTTTTCATAAATTTGTTTTTTAAACAAAATGAACATTCACAATGACATAAGGATACTTAAGAGATCTCCAGTGCTCTCCCAAGGATAGTATGATCCCCAACATGGTAAGACATTTGTTCATATTCCTGGCATGTCTGTATCCTCTTCCTGCCGGAGCCTTTTGTGGTTTTTCCTACTAAGCAGGGTGTTTGGTAAGATATTCACCACTCTTCCCTTCAGCAGAGTAGCGACCTTTCCTTCTCAGCAGGTGTGATCTTTGGTAGTACGGTATTTGGCGGTGACCTTGGAAGCCTCCTGTTTGGCGGTTGTTCTCCACAGATCCCCCACTTTCTCGGATGGATTCCCCAATAGAGTTGCTCATGCGGCGGATTTTATCCGTGCAATAACTCATGTCCCCAGCTGGAATGACTGATGTTTGTTCCCCTGCAGAGATCTTTGCTTCCTGGTATCTCTTGCCCTCATCAGATTGGATACTCTCCAGTGAACCTGGCTTTCTCTCTTGAGATGTAGTACCGGATGTTTGTGTACTTATTCTTTGGAGCCGTTTGTGTTAGAAATGTCTGTTTGTCAGCATTCATCATACATAAACCATGCATGCGTGCACATAGTTTGATTGCATTCTTTGCCATATACCTTTGTTTGTAATCCCCTGCTAGTGGGTAATATGCTCCCCAAGCAGATGGCGGTGTCTGATCCCTCAATATAGAGTCAGCCCCTTAAGCAGAAAGTGTTTATCTTTCCTTCCATATTCCCCACCGAGTTATATCCTCGTGGATGATGGTTGTTTCTGTTCCTTCCCAACATATATTAGGATGGGTTTCCCTATTGAGTTATATCCTCACTAGGACGAGTTTTGATTCAGCTTGCCTCTTTAGTTTGATCCTAGATTGGCTTCTTGCGACTGTTTCCTGCACTCCCATGTGGTATAAATGAATAATTGCTCAGTAATTAGTAATCATTCATCTTATCCCCGGCGGAATCTGTGGTTTTCTACCCTTATACCGGTAGTTATAAACTCTATTTCATCCCCTTGCAGAGTTAACCTCTTACGGTTACTCTTCCGTGGTTTTCTATCCAGTATCCGGTAGATGTAATCCCCTCCTTGACGGTTACCATTATCCAATATTCGGTGTTGATATTCCCTCATTCTTTTGGATAATTGCTTTGATTAAGCACTTTATCCCCAACAAGTCATCTTTCATATACCGGTCGCCGGTAATGTTTGTTGCTCCCCTTGAATGGTCATCATATACCTAGTTTCGGTATCCCGATGCTTTTTTCTCTCGGTCGATTTATCCTTTATTAACCCAGTAACCGGTTGTGGATAATCTTCCATGCGAGTATATTATCTACGTTCTGACGGTAATAGATAATATATCTCATGCACTCTTTGGTCGAAGCCTTTTGTTCTTCCCCAGTTGAGTAAGATTCGAATCCCTTTGTGGAATCGAATGTCCATCCCATATCGAGTTTGCTTTTAGCCCTCTTTTGGATGATGAGTGTCTTGGGAATATTCCCCAATTCATGCTTTGGTTGATCACCTATTATATACCCAGTAACCGGCATCCCAAGTGTTCCCTCCTTCTGCTCCCTATTATGACTTTTTGTCCCCTGTGGAGTCAGATTTTCCTGAGTTGAGATATACCTTTTAGGTCTTCCTCAGATGATTTGGTTGATTGATATCTCTCACCCTTATACTGGTCTTAGATATTCATTCTCCCGGAGCATGTTTTTCCCTCGCCCTTATACCAGTGGGATCACATGATCTCTTTTTGAGCTTATTACCCAGTAACCGGTGATACCTCATTTGTTTTTCCTCAGCTGAGTCCTTAGTGGACATCTCCACATGAGTCCGGATTTTTATCCGAAGTATCCGTTGCGGATAATTTTGTTGTATTGGCATATTCCCCAATACATGCATCTTCGAGTCAGCTCGAGTCCTTCCATGGATTCATTTCATGGATTCTCTCCGTGTCTCTCAGCAAGTTTTAAGTCGTGACCTGCTCACGCGTTTTCATCCCTTTACTCCCCGGTAGAGTCTCTTCCCCATAGAATGAATTATTCATAAGGGATTGTCGTTTTCCTCCTGATCTTTGCCCTTGTGGACTTACCCCACAGCGTTTTATCATTTTCATGCATACATCTGCATCATGAGGTCTCTTAGGGACCAAAATTTGTCTCTTTGTTATTATTTAAGCCCATTCTACCCAGTCGAGACGAAGATTTTAACCTTCACTTCTCCAGCTAGAATGATCTTAAATAGGGGCATCTGTAAGACCTCAATTTTGTCCCTAAGATCCCTCATGGCATCATAACATTGCATTTTGCATTGCCTCAAGGATCATAAGCATCTTGGTTCCCTTTACCCTTGGGTGGGATCCCTTGTGAGTGGTTTGAGATCACCAAGCATGCTTGAATTGTATATCATTGTTTTTCTCATTTTGTTTATTAACCAAAAGCACAAAAAATATGTCACTAACATCTTTTGTTTGTAGCTTGAGCAATCACAACGTCAAGAGTTTCAAGGAGATCCTTTGTGCAGAGATATGGCCAAGGGAAGATGATAGCAAGCATGGTAATGGTTCCCAAAGCTCTCATCCATCAAATATGCCTCCCTAGCATCTCAACTCATCATTTTTATCAAATCAAGTCAAAAGGTTTGAGGTTTGTTCCCCAGAGAAACCCTAATTCATCTGTTCATCAACTATGCCTTGCTCTTGAAGCAACCTCAGCCCATGATCAAATACAGTCAAGGGAAGTTCTTTAATTCATCATTTCATGCATATTTCAACTTATTTGAGTATCCTCAATCATCAATTCATCAAGATATGGGTTGTGGACTTGAGAAGTTGATCAGTCAATTCATCTGACTATTTTGAAATACACTAAGACCTAACTTTTTATGTGTTGGTCAAATGGAGATGATTCCAAAAGCAGAAATGTTCTTAAGGACATTATGAACTACTTTCATGTTCATCAAAAATTGATTTAAAGCTTGGAAGGTCATCTCCCATTCCAAGACATTATAGGTCATTTTGACTGAAACCCTAATTTTGGGTCAACTTCCCAAGGACACAACTCATTCATTTTTTATGATCTTGAGGTAGGATCAAATGCATTGGAAAGCTTAAGATGTCTACTTCAAATGTTATGTTGAACAAAATTTCAAAATCTCAAAGGAAATACATGTGATAATGCAAGACATTATAGGTCCTTTTGGACCAAATGCATTAAAAGGCAAAAAAGTCCAACTTCAAGTGCCCATAACTCTTTCATCAAAAATCCAAATGATGCAAAATTTATGATTGTCTTGAAGAGATCTACAACTTTGATGTTGGAGGTTTTTCCATTTGAGGCTTGCATCATCAAAATAAAAGGGCTTGAACATTGGCCAAACTTAGAAACTTTGCCTTTACATGTTTTGCACCTTGCACTTTAAACTCAAATTTCACCAATTTCCACACTTCAAATGGATTTTTGCCCAACATAACAATTGTTCCTTACATCAAAACATTTCCAACCATTACTCACATGCTCATGTTTGGATTTGGCAAATGGCATTTTCAAAGAAGAGAATTTTTAGGCATGATTATGCATAACATGTTGGAACTCATTATACAAGCTTGTGCATTGCTAATTCCACGACCATTTTAGCTCAATTATGCTTCAGAGTTCATTTGGCATTGGATTTGGGCCTTTTGAATGATCATGCAAGCCCATGCAATGAATATCCAATTCCATGCACACGACTTTGATCACACTTACCTTGCCTTTCCATCTATAAATAAGAGCTCTATTCCATTCAAATTAGATCCATGAATCAACCTGAAATGCTGTTGAACTGAAAACCTAACCTCTCACCAAAGAAGCTATTTCACTTTTCTTCAAATTTTTCAGATCTAAAATTCAACTACATCTGGTTGAATCTTTGGATCTAAAGCTTCTAGACCTTCATCCTTTAGTCCATTGCACTTCTGTTTTGCCAAAGGAAGCAAGGAAGCAAGCTCAAATCTCCAGAATCCAAGGTTGTTCTTCAACTGGTTTTTTCTTCGAAACTCATCATCTATTGATCTATTTGCTTGGATTTTGTGTTGGCTGAAGTCCTCTCAATAGAGGCATCATTACTGTGCATTTAATTTTTGAAATCCATCAAGTTCTCATGAACATCACAGAATTTCCATCTCTGATTTCTCTCAATATAGAGATCTAGAGTGGAATTGAGTGATACAGGGATGATGTACATCATCCCAGCTTTCCAACGATGTATGGATCGTGTATTTTGGTTAAGCTTTTGAAACCTGCAAATGTCACCGGAGAAGAAGGTGGCTCCGGTGGTCGTCCCTTTGCCAGATTGATTGTGAGCCACACGATGTGTTTTCCATATTTGATCCTGGCGCTCCAATGTTATGACTTTTATTTAATTTCCATGTGGCTCATTTGACTGGAGTGTTTGGTGCGCGCGCATGCCATAGTTGTTTGATGATCCAGCTCAATTAATGAGCTTAGATCCAACGAGTGTGGATTTTCCATATTTTCCAATTTCTGATTTTTATTTTCTTTATTTCCTTTTATTTCAAAAATTCATATCTCTTTTATTATTGGTCCAAAAAATATGGGATCAATTGCATTCTTCTCCAAATAATTTCTAGTTTCTAATTTTGATTTTTAATATTTTTTATTTCACCATTTGATATTTTTTGTGAATTTTCTCTTTTCTGGTTATTTTTAATTCATTTTAAATAGTTTTTGATATTCAAAAAATACAAAAATATTTTCCTAACCTATTTGAATGATGATGAATCTATGAAAAATATTCTCATCAATTTTTAAATTGATTTAAGATTTATTTGAGATTTTAGTTCAATTAGGTTATTTTTATTCATTTTTAATTGATTAAAAATAGTTTCTGACTTTTAAAAATGCTGAAATTTTTTGTCAAACTTTGTTTGACCTTGTTGAACTTGGGATAAATCACTTGGACCTTTCAAGGTTGATTTGAAGTGATTTTGAAGTTTGACCTTTCTTTTATTTTTAATTCAAGTTTATTTTAATATTAAAAATGCCAAAAAATATTTTGCTTATTGTTTGACCTCCAATCTTCATCTCATTTCTGATTTCTCATTGTTTGACTTTGACTCTCAATATCATTTGGTCAACACATATGGATTGGTATATTTTATCTCACCTGATGCATTTTATTCTTTCCATTTCCTTTTCCATTATTCATCTCTTTCTTTTTTCTTTTTTTTTCTTTTTGATCAATGAGTTGAAGGTTAATAAGTTAGCATTGATTAGGGAGACTTAATCTTCTTTGATTCAAATCTAATTTATCTTGATCAATTGATCAAGTGAATGGCTTTGCATTAAGGATAGGTTGTTTCCTAAATCATGCAAAAGACTTAAACCAATACAAGATCAATTCTCTTCTTCTTTTTGGCATGGCAAGTTGTTGGAACTTGGTTCACTAATCAAGACTTCTAACTTATGTTGTTGCCTACATTATTATTGACCGGCCTCAGATAGTTGTGACTTCTACATAAGTCCAATTACGATTGCTTAACATAGCGCTAAATTTGCCTTATGGCACACTAACTACTAACACTAATCATTAACAATTAACATTTACTTTTTGCACTTTACTTTTATGTAATTTACTATTCTTGTACATATTATTCATTTGCTTTTTCCTTTGCTTACTTGAGCACATGTTTATGTTAATGTCATTTGCCTTTTGCTCACTTGAGCACATAATTGTGTATATATTATTGTGTTTGTGTTTTGTTTTCATTGTTGTGAACCAAATGCAAAGAAATGGACAAAATGGACTTAGACTTTAGGACCTTCCCTATGCAAATTTGGAGTCAAAGAGCAACTAGGCATTGGGCCTTTAGAGTGCTATAAAAAGTCAAAGAGCAACTAGGCATTGAGCCTTTAGAATGCTTAAGCTTGAAGATGAACATTGAAAGGACCATATTCTAAACTCCCTGTTGTCCATTCTTTGATTGTATTATGGAACCTTTTAATGTGTGTTTTATTTGTGCTAGGGATTCCCACTTGAGCTTAATTGAGGAACCATTACCATGAGCTTCCAAGAGAGAGAGATCCAAGATGCATGAGGAGTTTTTCCAAGTTCATTCGATTGTTGATTGCTTGAGTTTATTACTTACTTGCTTGCTTATTCCAAAGGATGGGAGCTACTTGGATCATCCTGTGACGGTGTATTCGTCGCTATATGATCTATCGATTAAATCATAAGCTAGGGATACATTGAAATTTTCGAGTCGCCACCGCACTTTTATTTATCCAAAGGATTGGCTAAAAAGCGAACAAAAGCCTAAGAAGTTTTACACGTAGAAAACTAATAAAAAGATCAGAGATTCTGGGTAAGGGGTAAATTACGCAATGGGAAGGTGTTAGGCACCCACTACGTCCTAGGTACTCCTAGGGAGCCCTTTTCACACTTGTTGTAATAAAATTGTTATTTGTTATGACATAAAGATTGTGCAAACATGATTGGGATGGTGAGAAAAGAATATACAAGTTTTATTATTGGGTTATTTATTTTTGTGTTATTGTGTTCGAACGGATGAACCCGCTGCCTACGTACCTTCCATCAAAGGTAAGGATCAAAACGCCGTAGTTCGGCTAAAAGATTTCCAAAAGTTGGTGGATTCAGTTTTAAACACAAGCACTGAGGCTTTTCATTATCAATGGGAGAAAACTCGACCAAAAACAACATCCACCATGCGAGGATAGCTTCGACGTACTTGAGGGGTTAGCCCTGTTTTCAGTACGGAAGTCTTACTGTCGACTCACTAAGGATAGGCAAGATTTACATCAACCACAAAGATAATTGAAACCTATGGCTAATGCATGAAAAGATTAACAATGGACAAAGCCAAAACAAGTGAATGAGTGAAGTTAATTGATTGTGATTATGAAAATGAAGTCAAAGTATGATTAAGATTGATTTGAAGAAGTATTATGAAATGGAGTTTGAAAAAAGTCAAGGACTTGGGGTCCAGGTTTTTAGTTAGAAAACATGAAGATGTTTGCACAATAACTATGTCAAGTTTGAAATCAAAGTGTGAAAAGGTTTAGGACATGATGAATGATGAATGGATGAGGATGGGAAGTAAAACTTCTTAGAAGGTTCACTTCTTGAGATCATATAGCAGATGATTCAAGTGTGTCCTTTGGAATAGCAATTAATAATAACAAACAAACAAAGCAAGAAAGACGGATATCGGATGCCAATCACTGGGCTTATACCAATCTCCTAAAATAAAACTGGATATCAGATGCCACTCAATGGTCTTACACTAATCTCCACAGGCAAAGAAATAAAAGCGGATACCGGATACCAATAGATGGATTTACACCAGTCTCCTAAAACAGAAATGGATATCAGATGCCACTCAATGGACTTACACTAATCTCCTCAAAAGAAAAACAAAGATGAAATATGGAAGTCAACTGCCAATCTGTCTGGACTTAGGTTAACTCCACAGTATGGTCCTAGGAAATCCAATGCCACGTTACAGGGACTTACAATGGATCCTCACATACAGGAACAAAAGCAACAATATGATCATAGGAATGCAAATGCCAACTTACAGGGACTTATAATTGCAACCTCTCATACAAAGAAAAACAAGACATGGAAGTCAGATGCCAATCTGTCTGGGCTTACTCTAACCTCCACAGTATGGTCCTAGGAATACAAATGCCAACTTGCAGGGACTTACAGTTGTATCCTCTCATACAAACAAGCAAAACAACATGTGATCATAGGAAAGCAAATGCCAACTAGCAGGGACTTACAGTTGCTTCCTCACATACAATCAAATGCATCAAGCAAAGATAAGATGAGTGGCCAAGGTGATGGTCTTATACTCACTTCCATATCATAGGAGCAATGGCCAATGGATGGTCTTACAATTGTCCTCAATGGGTAAACAACAATGATAGCATCACACAGTCAAATGATATGATTATGCATTGATGAGCAATTAATGATGATGAGTGCACAAAGCATGAAAGCAAACATGTGCATATGAAGCAATCAATCAATCAATGAATATCAAACAGCACACTCTATAGCCAAACAAGGGGGCTCATACAAGAGGGTTTGACTATGAAAGTCCACTGTAATAGGTAAAGGTCGCTCTTAACCTTGCCATTGAGAGGCTAAGGTGAAGCAGATGAAAAGGAGAATGAGGGGTGTGCCTCATTGCTTCTATCCCTGATCAGGGAGAGCATCAAAGAAAGTGTGGGAGCTCAGAAAGATGGAGCTCTTTCCACATTATTGACTCGATTGATCTTGGGTATTTATCTCAATGCTTCAACCATGTAATGGGAGCAAAGAGAGGACACACTGAATAGTGGGGGATAGATTGCTTATCCCTACCTTCCACCAATTGCCTTACTTGAAGGACTTTTCCTGCTTGGGACAATTTTAAACACACACAGGCATTGCCTCTTAAGGAGGACTTCAGACAGTTTGCCCGGTCAAATAACAGACCGGGTCTCCAGACTACATGAAGAAGAAGTAATTATACCTCAAAGCAAATGCTAAAAAGCAAAGCAAGCAAGTTCAAAGAACTTAAGCAACTAAAGTACCTGCAAAAGTCAAACCAATTAGTAAACAGCTCAACAATCAAAATCAAAAGAAAATGAACCAATAGTCAACCACAGAGGGACCAATTGTGCAAGGCACAAATACTCAAGCATATGAGTCACCTACAAAACAAAGGTTAGCACATTAAACAATCAAACTAAAACACATTTGAATGATCCTCAAGGCATTGGTGCTTGACCTGAAACAGATGAACTCAACATAAGCTTAGAAGACCACTAGGACTAGCCTAGGGTCAAAGATGAAAGAAAAAGTCAAGGCAGCAAGGAAAAGTCAACCCAAACCAAGTCTAAACATTTAATAAGCAATCTCAATTGGATTCATAATCAAATCATGCATCATTATCATTTCATATGCAAAAGGATGCAAAGCATGGCAAGAAAGAGCACAAATAGGTCAACAGCAAGACCTCTTTCAAAAGTCAACTCAAACAATCTCAAAAATCATGAAATAAATCACACTCAATCCTAACATCTAGCATGGTAGACATGTAAAATTTCATGGCATTTGGATGAGAGTAAGGCAGTCAAGTAAAATCATGAAGTCAAACCAAATTCAAGTAAGCATGATGAAAGTCAACAAGCATGGGTCAACTTCAAAAAATCATATCAATTTGAAAACAGAAGAGAAATGAGTGAGATTAACACCAATGCAAAGCTTGAGATGTCTAGTTATCCCATATGAAATTTCATGGTCATACAATAAGATTTGAGAATTTCACAAAAGATTTGGCAAGGCATAGCACAAAAAGTCAACAAATGACCAAGTATGGAAGAAAATTCTCAATCAAATGGAAAACAGCAAGATTAATTCCAAGAAAATTCATACACAAACTAGACATGTGATAGATGGTTCATGCAAAATTTGGGGTCAATTGGATAAGGAAGTGTGTGAACAAAATTTGTGAAAATGCATGTCATCCATATAGCACCAAATGTGACACATAACTTCAGAAAATCATAACTCTCAATCCACAAATGATAAATGCACAAGCTTTATATGGAAATGAAGGTCAATGTGTCTAGTTTTACCACAAAAAGTTTCAGGCTCATTGGATGCATCATGACAATTTCACAATTGAAATGGCAAGAGATATCATTTATGCACACATGTTAGAAAACCAATTATCATTAAAAATCCAGCCAATGGAAAATTAATTAAAATTCACAATAAAATAGAGGACACATTCATGAACATGAGAAAAAAAATTGCATGATTTTTGGATAAAAATTGAAAGAGAAATTAATTGTGGAAGATGAGGAAATAATTGGATGCAAGATGAACAAATGGTATGGCAAAGGGTCAAACATGGTCAACGGATGGCATACTGGTAATTTTGCGCCTCACTAATTGAAACGGCGTCGTTTCAGGGCGCCCCAGGAAATGTTCTCATTGGCTGTTGCCAATGGAACAGTAAACATGGCCAATGGTTGAGTTTTCTGGGTTTAAGAAAAACCCTAGGGTTTCTAACAGCATGGTTATGGCATATGAACTCATGTTCATCATCAAAAATCGCTTCCAAGCAGAAACTTCCAACATCAATTGTTCAACATCACATCGAAATTAAACATGGTAAACAGCAGGGGGTGACACAAACATGTTCATGCATACCTAGGTAGCAATAAACCAACACACATTCATGCAAAATTCTGGCAAGTTTTAAGGTTCAAACACAATAGCATAGCATTTCATCATCCAACTTCATCATCATGTAATCATCATCATCAAGCAAACAGCAGGAAAAATTCGATGTGCTTCATGTCATAAACATCAAAACAACACAAGCAGGAACATTTCTAGGCAGGGTCCCCTAAGCTGCAGCAAGCATTCATCATCATCATCATTCGACCAAACAAAACAAACAACAGCAAGGCATTGGTAATGTTCATACAGCAAGCAGGTCAACAGCATACAACATAATCGAATGGATTTTCAGGGCAATGTTCAAGTAGTTTCAAAACAGCAGCAAGCAATTAATTTCGATGAAATCCAACAACAGCACATAAACAGCAGGGCATAGCACAGTAGGTTCATGTAACACACAAACAAACAATAAACCAGCACATTCAGGTGGATTTCTGGAAAAAAGAGTATGGCGATTTCAAAACAGCAGCATGGTTTATGCATCAAGTTCATGGTGTCTTCAAGCAATCATCAACAACATCAAACAACATGATTCGACCAAGCATACAACCTCATGCATCATCAACCAACAACAGCATAAACATATTCATGAGATTTTCTTGGCAGCTTAAGGTAGCAAAACAGCAGGGCATTCATGTTCTTCATGCAAGCATCATCATGAAACAAATTTCGAACAACCATCACAACAGCATAGCATTAACAAATCACATGAGCACGACTCATGCACCAACATCATGCATCATCAGTCAACAACAACATAAGCATAATCAATGAGGGTTTTCTGGACAGAGTTATGTTTAAGCAGCAACAGCATCATCACTCTCATTCAAATCGAAATTTTTTTTAAGCCCAGAAATTAAAATCAAACATAGCAATGCGTTCATCAAGGCATGGTGAGTAACAATCCAGCATCCATTTTCCATGAAACACAAACAAATGCATGAATCGAGCAAATAAAGTATGAACATCAAGTTTTGATCATGAACAAACAGTCCCAGAAATGGATGAGCAGCATATCATTAGAACCATTAGGGCATGGTGAAAGCAAATCCATAATTATTTTTCAGTGTAACACGACATGGCAGTAGAATCGAACAAGAAAAGCATATGTGCATAAAACTTATTTTCCAGATTCCTCGCAAGTTAATCAACCAATTCATGTGAGACAAAGTGTATTTGCTTCAGCAAGCTAAGACCTATACTAATCACATGGTGGTTTGGCAAGAGAAGGCAATCGAAATCTTACCAATAATGAAGCAAGCTGATGATGCAGTGTCTGTTTTGGTGTTGCAAGCAAAAACAGGTGAAGCTCTTGTTTGATGTTGGAGGAAACTTGAAGAAAATCAACTTGAGCAACTTAAATCCATCTTGAATCCACACTTGCCATGACTGATTGCTTGAAGAAAACAGGGTTTGAGAATGAACTTCCAGCTGGTAAATGATGCTGTAACAAGGCCCCAAATGATGCTTGGATGATTGCTGAACCAAGGCTTGCCCGAGTGTTTGGAGGATTTGGCCAGAAAAGTTCAATGTGCAAAAATGCAAGAAGGAGAAAAAATGAAGGTTTTGGTCGTGGAGGCTGTAATCTCTAGGTTTAGAAATGCAGAAAAGTAACTTTTATATGACTGTTTAACATCCCTTAACCATGTGGTAAGTTGGTTTTACCTTAATGGAGTCATTTGCCAATTTTACTAATCATGAGCATTGCATTTGGAGGGTGTAAATGGCTGCACGAATTGGGCTTGAAAAGGCTGCAAATGACCTTTGCCAATGCTGTTTTGTGTGTGCTGCAGAACTGCTGTACTTGTTTTGCTTAATGAATCCAAAATGCATTTTGCCAAGTTTGTATATAAGTGGAAATGGAGGTGTGTTTGTCTGCACGAATTTGGGCCTGCTACAGGCTGCCAAGGACCAACATGCTTTGCTGTTTGTTGTTGCTTCATGAATTGCTGTACCTTGCTTTTACTTAATGAGACCAATTGTACAATTTGCCAACTTTGCCTTTTGGTCCAAAATGATGGCACAAGGGTGAAATGAACATGGTTTAAGGCTTGGAACAAATCACAAATGATATATGAAACATTTCCCAATTGGCCAATTGGTGAAAAAAGTCTTAATTCAAAAAGTCAAAGTTTGGTCAAACTTTGAATTTAAATGAAAAAGGTCCAAAAATGCCATTTTGATTGGTGGGGTTTTAGGTCATGAAATTTATATTTTTGGAAAGAGGATGAAAAATGTGGTTTGTAGGAAAAAACCCCACCAAATTTGGCCTTATGGTTTGAGAGTTATGGCTTGTTGAAGTTCAAAAATTGGTGAAAATGATTTGATCATATCTTGACAACCACACATGGGATTTGAGAGTTCTTGGACTTTTTGAAAATGGGAGAACAAGATCTTCAACTTTCATGTTGGGCAAAAATTCATTTGAAGCTTGTATCATGATGCAAGTTTAAGATCAAGAAGTTTCCATTTTTGGCAGTTGAAATTACAGGTCCACTTTCTATTTCTGGAAAATTTTCTGATTGACTTGATTTTCTTCCATGATGAGGTTTGCCATGATATATGAGGCTTGTATAAGCATGAATGAGCTCCTTCAAATCAATTCTATCCATCAAATCATTGATTAAATCCACTGTTGACCAAGTTTGACTTTTCTAGGGTTTTGGATGACTGGACCACTTCTGATGAATTCCAAACCCTAATTCCTTGAGAACTTGACCTCAAATGATGTCACAAGATGTATGAACCTTTGATTATTGATCATGGTGCCCAAATTCTGCAAGAATGGCCACCATCCATTGCTTTGACTGACTGTTGACTGACTTTGACCTAATTGCTGATGATTGCTTCAACTGCAAGCAACAAGGTTAAACTGACAATATTTTTGTACTTTTTGGTTAGGAAACACATGAAAAGCAAAGATATACAAATGCAAAGTATGCTTGGTGATCAAGAATCAACCCACAAGGCAAACCACCCACTAGGAGGGGACAAAGGCATGCAATGATCCTTGAGGTCATGATATGATATGATATGGGCCATGAGGGATCTTAGGGCCCAAAATTGGGGTCTTACACATCCATATGATCTCAAGAGAGGAACTCCATTGTGGTCTTATTCTTATCCCTCACCTTTTTGCTTTACTTAGGACCTTAGCCCTTCTTCTTCTTCTCTCCACTCTAACCCAAGCCAAAACTTTTGTGCAAACATCTAACACTTATTTTCAACATTAGAAACCTAAGCCTTATGCTTTTGATTTTCAAACTTTCTTTTCATAATACTTATTTTGAATTGAACCTTTAAGTCAACTTTGACCATTTTGTATATACTTCTAATTGGTAAATATAACCCATTCAAATGTGTTTTTATGGTTTCAACGGCCACCTTCTAATCAAAACTTTTTCATAACCTTTAGTTATTAGGTTTGAGTTATCTTTGTGGTAGATGTAATACTCACCTATATCCTTAGTGATGGACAATGAGTCTTCCATGCTTTTTATAGGGTTAACCCCTCACTAGCATGTTGAAGCTATCCTCACATGGTGGATTTGTGGTTTTTAGGTTGAGTTTTCTCCCTTTGATAACAAAAGACCTTAAGGCTTTTGGACTAATCAATTCACCAACTCATTTTTGAGATTTTTACCCCGAACTACGAGGTTTTTATCCTAATCTTTTTTAAGATGGTACGTAGGCAATGGGTTTATCCATCCAAACACAAAAATGTAAATAACTTGTATATTCTCTTCTCATCTCCTCAATCATGTTTGCACAAACAAATTTTCATAAAACAACAACCTTACAACAAGCGTGAAAAGGGCTCCCTAGGAGTACCTAGGATGTTTTGGGTGCCTAACACCTTCCCATTACATAACCAACCCCCTTACCCAGATCTCTGATTCTTTTTTACTAGTTTTTGTTAAAACTTTTAGGTTTTTGTTCACTTTCTAACCATTCCTTTGGATAAATAGAAGTGCGGTGGCGACTCGACTTGTATGATTTACCTTAGATTTAGTCAATATCTCTAATTGTAACGAATACCCCGCTACAGTTAGCCTTGACATATGAGAGGCTTAACCTTCTTTGATCCAAATCAAATTCAACTTGATCAAAGATCAAGTGGATTGCTTTGTGTCCAAGATAGGTTGCTTCTTGGTCAAGCAAAAAACTTGAAATCCATACAAGGCCTTTTCTCTTTTCTTTTTAGCATGGCGAGTTGTAGGAGCTTGGCTTACTAGTCATGGTCTCTAACTTGTGATTATTTGCCTATAGTTTTATTGACCGACCTCAGATAGGTGTGACTACTACATTAGTCCATTTACGATTGCTTAACATAGCGCTAAATTGCCTTATGGCACACTAACACTAACTACTAATTACTAACTTTTAATTCAAGCATTTAATTCTTGCAATTTACTTTAATGCAATTTAATTTCTAGCTCACTTATTCATATTGTCTTTTCCCTTTGCTCATTTGAGCTCATGTTTATGTTTATGCCATTTTCCTTTTGCTCATTTGAGCTTATTATTGTATATAAATATATTGTTGCTTTGTGTTTATTTTGTGATTGTTTGTGTGAACCCAATGCAAAAAGGAGAAAGGACTTAGAATTATGACCTTACCTATGCCTAATGGAGTTCAAGAGCAACTATGTCTCATGCCTTTAGAATGCTAAACTTGTTGAAGAGAAATTAGGCCTCATGCCTTTAGAATGCTAAATTTTGAAAGTTGACTTGAAAGGACCTCTAATCTAAACTCATTCTTTGTCCATTCCTCTTATTGCATTGTGAACTTTTTGATTGTTTGTTCTTGTGTGATAGGGATCCCAAACTTGAGATAGTAAGAAGGACCATTGTCATGAGTAGCCAAGTTAAGAGAAAGACAAGCCAATGGAGATCCTAGGAGCTTGAATGTTTAATTGTTTTGATTGCTTGTTGCTTGCTAAGTCCAAAGGAAAGGAGCATCTTGAATCATCTTTATGATATCAAGAAAGGAACTCCAAGGGTTTTATCTCTTCTCTCATCTTTGCATGTTTAGGATTAACCCTTCTCTTCTTCTCTCCACTCTAACCCAAGCCAAACTCATTTTGTGCAAACATTGACATTGTTTTCAAAACTAGAAACCTAGGCCATATGCTTTTGATTTTTTAAAACTCTTTTCATTAATACTTATTTTGAATGAATCTTAAGTCAACTTTGACTTCATTTTGTGAATACTTCTAGCTTGTAAATACAACTCATTTCAAGTTAATTTTGTGGTTCCAATGGCCACCTTTGTTAAAACCTTTTTCATAAACATTAGTCATTAGGTTTGAGTTATCATAGTGGTTAATGTAAACCTCACCTTATCCTTAGTGATTGGACTATAAGTCTTCCATACTTATTATAGGGTGGATCCCTCACTAGTATGTTGAAGCTCTCCTCACATTGTGCATTGGTGGTTTAGGTTGAGTTTTCTCCCTTTGATAACAAAAGACCTTAAGAATTTTGATCAAATCAATTCACCATTTTTTTTGAGATTTTTACCCCGAACTACGAGGTTTTGATCCTACCTTTGTGATGGTATGTAGGCAATGGGTTTATCCATTCAAACAACAAAATTGTAAATAATATGTATATTCTTTTCTCATCCCCCCAATCATGTTTGCACAAATATTTTCACAAATACCAACCTACAGTACACCTTTGCAAAAAGGGCTCCCTTAGAGTACTAAGGATGTTTTGGGTGCTTAAAACCTTCCCATTGCATAACCAACCCCCTTACCCAGATCTTTGACATTTTTATTAGTTTTTTATTTGATAAAACTTCTTACTTGGTTTTTGTCCGCTTTCTAACCTTTCCTTTGGATAAATAGAAGTGCGGTGGTGACTCGAATTGTATACTTACTTTTGATTTAGTCAATAAATCTAAAGATAACGAATACCCCGCTATAGTGAATCATCAAGCCTCTACCACTCTTACAGAATTCGATACCAAGGAAATATGAGATATTTCCCAAGTCTGACATTTCAAATTCCTCACTTAGGTCATGTTTGAAATCTTCGATCTCCTTCTTGAAACTTCCTATTATTAACAGGTTATCAACATAGAGATATAGTATAGGAAATTCAATATTGCTTCTTCTTACGTATACTTCATGCTCAGTTTTTCACTTCACAAATTCCCTTTCCCTTAGGAAGTTGTCTATCTTCTTATTCTAAGCTCTTGGAGCTTGCTTAAGTCCATACAGGGCTTTATGCAGCCTGTATACCTTTCTTTCTTCGCCGTGTTTCACAAACCCAGCTGGTTATGCAACATACACTTCTTCATCTAAGGGGCCATTCAGGAATGCACATTTCACATCCATCTGACATGTATGCCAATTATTCATGTTTGCTAGACCAACAACCAACCTGATTGTTTGAATCCTATCAATAGGTGTAAAAACTTCGTCGAAGTTGATTCCTTCCTTCTAATGAAATCCTTTCGCCACAAGTTTTGCCTTGTGTCGATTTACCTCACCTTTGGGATTCAAATTCACCTTGTATACCCACTTCAAATCGATTGCCTTCTTGCCTTGAGGCAATTCTACAAGTGACTAGGTGTTGTTGTTTTTAATGGACTTCAATTCCTCATTCATTGCTTTCACCCACTTCGAATCCTTCAATGCCTCAGTTGCATTGACTGGTTCGACATCTTCATAGAAAGCATAGTGTACCAGTTGACCTTCATCATTGACCATATCATCTGATGTAATCACACATTCTTGCAACCTTGCAGGCACATGTATTATTCATTGAGGTCTGCTTATGCTTTCTTGACCTATGACTTCTTTATGTCATACTTCTCTTTCGACTTCACTTGCTGGTTCTTCACATGATATTCTCAATGAATCCTTCTTTACATTTCAGTCCAATCCCATTACTTAAGCTAATCTTTGATCACGTCTCTGATGATCACTACTTGCTTGCTCACCGGGTCGAACAACTTTTAGCCTCCAGTCGAATGATATCCTATTAGGATCATCTGACATGACTTATCAACAAGTTTTCTTCTCAACTGATCTGGCACATGTCTATGTGCTATAGATCTAAATACTTTCAGATGACTTAAGCTAGGCTTGACACCAGACCAACATTCTTCTGGCGTTACTCCTTCTAGCTTATTCGTCGGACATCTGTTCAAAATATATGTTGTTGTCGACACTGCTTCTCCCTGTAATTCTTTGGGTAGATGCTTGCCTTTTAACATACTTCTCACCATGTTCATGATGGTTCTATTCTTACTTTTTGTAGTTCCATTCTACTATGGAGTGTAGGGTGGCACCACCTCATGCATAATCCATTGTTTCTCACATGATCCATCAAAGTCTTTCGACATATATTCTCCACCATCATCAGTCCTCAGAATCTTAAGCTTTTGACCACTTGGTCTTTCGACCATAGATTTAAACTTGGAAAACACCTTGATCACTTCACTTATCTTCTTGATCAGGTAAGTCCACAGTTTTTGATTGAAATCATCTATGAATGTGAAAAAGTATTTGTTACCTCTAATCGAATCCACCTGGATAGGACGATGCACGTCAGAGTATATGACTTCAAGAATTGTCTTCGACTTTCTTCCTGCATCCTTGTTGAAGTTGTTCTTATGTTGCTTCACCTGCACACATTCTTCACACACTTCATTTGGAATGTCGATTTCTGGTAACCCTGAAACCATATTTCTTCTTTTCAGATCTCTAATGTCTTTGAAATTGAGATGGACAAGTCTATAGTGCCATATCTATTCATCCCTGCTAGATGCAAATGCAAGGCACTTGTGCTTCATCATATTAAGTTCAATCTTGAAGGTTCTATTCTAAGACATAGGCTCCTTTAAGATTAACCTTCCACCCGAGTCGAGAACTCTCATCATATTGTCTTTGATCGACACTTTGTAGTTCTTTTTGACCAACTTCCATATGTTGAGAAAATTACTTTTCATGTCTGGTATGTACAGTACATTGGAAATTACTGACCTCTTGACATCTTTCCCCATAATCAAAACATCACAAATACCTTCAGCTGCTAGAGTATTGTCATTTGAAAATTTTACCATGTTCTTCATTGAGGGTTTCATGTTGACAAACTAATCTTTCCTACCAGTCATATGCAATGAGCATCATGATTCCAAGTACCATTATTACTGGAATCTTTCTTCATCTCTTGTTGTGACCATCAACAACATCTCTTCTTCTTCATGCTTTGTAAACTTTGCATCAGTTTCCCCATTCTTTAGTTTTTTAGGATAACAACTTGAGTAGTGACCATACTTCTGAAAATTGAAACATTGAATGTGATTTTTGTCAAGTTTTCAACCACCACCATTTCCTCTACCTACATCACTGCCTCTTTGGTTACTTTGGCATGAGGGTATTCTCTGATTCGACCAACCTCCTTCTTGCTGATTTCAACCAGCCGAATTGTTGTAGCCTCGTTTACCTTTCTTGTCAAGCAACTTCTGTAAGACCCCAATTTTGTCCCTAAGATCCCTCATGGCATCATAACATTGCATTTGCATTGCCTCAAGGGTCATAAGCATCTTGGTTCCCCTTACCTTTGGGTGGGACCTCTTGTGATTGGTTTGAGATCACTAAGCATACTTGGATTGTATATTATTGCTTTTCTTATTTTGTTTACTAACAAAAAGCACAAAAATATGTCACTAACATCTTTTGTTTATAGCTTGAGCAATCACAAGGTCAAAAGCTCCAAGGAGATCATTGGTGCAAAGATATGGATGAGAGAAGAGGAAAACAAGCATGGTAATGGTTCCCAAAGCTATCATCCATCAAATATGCCTCCCTAGAATATCAATTCATCATTTTGATCAAAGCAAGTCAAAGGGTTTGAGGTTTGTCCCCCCAGGAAACCCTAGTTCATCAGATCATCCACAATGCCTTGCTCTTGAAGCAACCTCAACCCATGGTCAAATACAATCAAGTGGAGTTCTATAATTCATCATTACATGCATATTTGAACTTATTTGAGTGCCCTCAATCATCAATTCAACAAGATATGAGTTGTGGAGTTGAGAAGTTGATCAGTCAATTCATCTGATTATTTTGAAATACACTGAGACCTAACGTTTTATGTGTTAGTCAAATGGAGATGATCCCAAAAGAAGAAATGTTATTAAGGACAATATAAACAACTTTCATGTTCATCAAAAATTGATTTGAAGCTTGGAAGGTCATCTCCCATTCCAAGACATTATAGGTCATTTTGACTGAAACCCTAATCTTAGGTCAACTTCCCAAGAACATAACTCATTCATTTTTTATTATTTTGAGGTGGGATCGAGTTCATGGGAAAGCTTAAGATGTCTACTTAAAATGTTATGTTGAACAAAATTTCAAAATCTCAAAGGAAATACATGTGATAATGCAAAACATTAAAGGTCACTTTGGACCAAATGCATTGAAAGGCAAAAAAGTCCAACTTCAAGTGCCCATAACTCTTTCATCAAAAATCCAAATTATTCAAAATTTAAGTCCATTTTGATTTTCTTGAGAGGATCATCAAAACAAAGGGGCTTGAAAATTGGCCAAATTTGGAAACCTCACCTTTGCATGTTTTGCACCTTACACTTTAAACTCAAAATTCACTAATTTCCACACTTCAAATGGATTTTTTCCCAACATAACATTTGTTCCTTACATCAAGACCTTTCCAACCATTACTCACATGCTCATGTTTGGATTTGGCAAATGGCATTTTCGAAAAGGAGAAGTTTTAGGCATAATTGTGCATAACATGTTAAAACTCATTACACAAGCGTATGCAATGCCAACTACACGGCCATTTCATCTCAATTATATCTCAGATTGCATTTGGCATTGAGTTTGGGTCTTCTACATGGTCATGCAAGCCCATGCAATGAATATCCATTTGACATGCACACGAGTTTTATCACACTTGCCTTGCCTCTCCATCTATAAATAGAAGCATCATTCCATTCAATTTCCATCGATGAATCAACCTGAAATGCTGCTGAATTGAAAACCAAACCTCTCACCAAAGGAACTATTTCATTTTCATTCAAATTTCTCAGATCTGAAATTCAACTAAATCTGGTTGAATTTCTAGATCTAAAGTTCCTAGACCTCTCTCTCATAATCCATTGAAGCTCTGTTTGACCCAAGGAAGCAAGGAAGCAAGCTCAGATTACCACAATTCAAAGGTTCTCTCCAACT
The DNA here is from genome assembly GCF_024323335.1 of Lathyrus oleraceus. Lineage (NCBI taxonomy): Eukaryota > Viridiplantae > Streptophyta > Magnoliopsida > Fabales > Fabaceae > Lathyrus > Lathyrus oleraceus. The sequence continues at coordinate 262,574,230 of NC_066581.1, read as the reverse complement.
GGTTTTTCCTTCAAAACTCACTATTTCTTGATCTATTTGCTTGGATATTGTGTTGGCTGAAGTCCTCTTCATAGAGGCAATTGTTTTGAGTACTCAATTGTTGAAATCCATGAAGTTCAGCATGAACACCATCAAGTTTCAACCTCTGATTTCTCTCATTATAGAGATCTAGAGTAGAAATAGATGGCATAGGGGTGATGTACATCACCCCAGCTTTAATTTGGTACCTAGATCGTATGTTTTGGTTGAGTTTGGAGGACCTGCAACTCTGGTCGGAGCTTGAGTGCTCGCCGGAGAAGACGGTGGCGCTGGCCACCGTCCACCATGCCAGATTCAATCTGGATCGTTGGATGCATCTCCCACGTTTTTATCTCAGTCATGCATTTTGTTTACTTTCAATAATGCCACATGTTTCGCCTTGATTAAAGCCTACCGTGGAAGCGCGCATGTGGAGCGTCTGATCAGCCACGTCAATTAATGAGGCTTGATCAGACGTTCCTTGTTTTTTTTATTTTATTAATTTCTGATTTAATTTCTTTTATTTCCTTTATTTTCAAAAATTCATAACTTCTTTATTTTTAATCCAAAAAATATGGGACCAATTGCATTCTTCTCCAAATAAATTCTAGTTTCTAAAATTGTTTTTTAATATTTTTTATTTTGTCATCTGATATTTTTTGTGAATTTTCTCTTTTCTGGTTATTTTTAATTCATTTTAAATAGTTTTTGATATTCAAAAAATACAAAAATATTTTCCTAACCTATTTGAATGATGAGGGATCTATGAAAAATATTCTCATCAATTTTTTAATGGATTTGAGATTTATTTGAGATTTTAATTCAATTAGGTTATTTTTATTCATTTTTAATTGATTAAAAATAGTTTCTGACTTTTTAAAATGCTGAAATTTTTTGTCAAACTTTGTTTGACCTTGTTGAACTTGGGATAAATCACTTGGACCTTTCAAGGTTGATTTGAAGTGATTTTGAAGTTTGACCTTTCTTTTTATTTTTAATTCAAGTTTATTTTAATATTAAAAATGCCAAAAAAATATTTTGCTTATTATTTGACCTCCAATCTTCATCCCATTTCTGGTCTCTCATTGTTTGACCTTGACTTTCAATGTCATTTGGTCAACATACATGGATTGGTACATTTTATTTCACCTTATGCACTTTATTCTTTCCATTTCCTTTTCCATTATTCATCTCTTTCTTCTTCTTCTTCTTTTTCTTTTTTATTTTGATCAATGAGTTGAAGGTTGATAAGTTAGCATTGATTAGGGAGACATAATCTTCCTTGATCCAAATCTAATTCATCTTGATCAATTGATCAAGTGAATGACTTTGCATTAAGGATAGGTTGTTTCCTAAATCATGCAAAAGACTTAAACCAATACAAGATCAATTCTCTTCTCCTTTTTGGCATGGCAAGTTGTTGAAACTTGGTTCACTAATCAAGACTTCTAACTTGTATTGTTGCCTACATTATTATTGACCGACCTCAGATGGTTGTGACTTCTACATAAGTCCAATTACGATTGCTTAACATAGCGCTAAATTTGCCTTATGGCACACTAATCATTAACCATTAACATTTACTTTTGCACTTTACATTTATGCAATTTACTATTCTTGTACATATTATTCATTTGCTTTTTCTTTTGCTCACTTGAGCACATGTTTATGTTAATGCAATTTGCCTTTTGCTCACTTAAGTACATAATTGTGTATATACTATTGTTCTTGTGTTTTGTTTTGATTGTTGTGAACCAAATGCAAAGAATTGGACAAAATGGACTTAGATCTTAGGACTTTACCCAAGCTAATGGAGTTTGAAGAGCAACTAGGCCTCATGCCTTTAGAATGCTTAAATGTCAAAGAGCAACTAGGCCTCATGCCTTTAGAATACTTAAAGCTTGAAGATGAACTTTGAAAGGACCATATTCTAAGCTCCCTCTTGTCCATTATTTAATTGTTAATAGAATCTTTTGATGTGTGTGTTTCTTTGTGTTAGGGATTCCCACTTGAGCCAAATTGAAGAACCATTGCCATGAGCTCCTAAGAGAAAGATTCAAGTAACATTGAGGAACCTTCCAAGAGTTCATTTGATTGTTGATTGCTTGAGTTTATGCTTATGTGATTTCTTATTCCAAAGGATGGGAGCTACTTGGATCATCCATATGATCTCAAGAGAGGAACTCCTTTTGTGGTTTTGTTCTTATCCCTCACCTTTTGCATTGCTTAGGATCTTAGCCATTCTTCTTCTTCCCTCCACTCTAACCCAAGCCAAAACTTTTGCGCAAACATTTAACAATTGTTTTCAAACATTAGAAACCTAAGCCTTATGCTTTTGATTTTCAAACTTTCTTTTCATAACACTTATTTTGAATTGAACTTCTAAGTCAACTTTGACCAAATTTTGTACATACTTTTCATTGGTAAATATAACCCATTCAAATGTCTTTTTGTGGTTTCAATGGCCACTTTCTTAATCAAATTTTCCATAACCTTTAGCTATTAGGTTTGAGTTATCCTTGTGATAGATGTAATACTCACCTATATCCTTAGTGATGGACAATGAGTCTTCCATGCTTATTATAGGGTTAACCCCTCACTAGCATGTTGAAGTTATCCTCACATGGTGGATTTGTGGTTTTAGGTTGAGTTTTCTCCCTTGGATAACAAAAGACCTTAAGGCTTTTGGACCAATCAATTCACCAACTCATTTTGAGATTTTTACCCCGAACTACGAGGTTTTGATCCTAATCTTTTTTAAGACGGTACGTAGGCAATGCATTTATCCATCCAAACACAAAATGTAAATAAACTTGTATATTCTCTTCTCATCTCTTCAATCATGTTTGCACAACAAATTTTCACAAAATACAAACCTTACAACAAGTATGAAAAGGGCTCCCTAGGAGTACCTAGGATGTTTTGGGTGCCTAACACCTTCCCATTGCATAACCAACCCCCTTACCCAGATCTCTGACTCTCTTTTACTAGTTTTTGATTCGATAAAACTTTTAGGTTTTTGTTCGCTTTCTAACCATTCCTTTGGATAAATAGAAGTGCGGTGGCAACTCGACTTGTATGGTTTACCTTGAATTTAGTCAATATCTCTAATGGTAACGAATACCCCGCTACAACTTCCCTTTGTCTTTATTTTTCTCTTACTGGTTGCACCTGCAAAGCCACATCACTCTTCGACTTGCTTGCATCTCTTTCATCCATTATTTGTTCATGAGATTCAAGTGTCCCTTGAAGCTCTTCCTTTGCCAATGTTGACAAATCTTTCGACTTTTTTATGGCTACTACCACGTGGTCGAACTTTGGGACCAATGACCTCAAGATCTTTGAAACAACTTATCTTTATGTCAAGAATTCTCCACATACCTTGATTTGATTCAGCAGTTTTGTAACCCTAGTGAAAAAATTAGTTATGCTCTCATTGTCTTCCATCTTAAGTAATTCATACGTTCTTTTATAAGTTTGTAACCTCACCTCTTTCACCTTCTCTCTGGCTCCAAATGTTTTTTCAAGAATTTCTCATGCTTCTTTCGCTAATTCAACATCACTAACCTTTTCGAAATTGTTAGAATCAACACATTGATGAACTATAAAGAAAGCTTTGTGATCTTTCTTCTTCAATTCTTTGTGTGCATCTTTTTCTTCATCCATCACATTTGTTGTAAGTCGTGTCACTCCCTCCTTCACAAGATCCCAAAGATCTTGATAGTAAAAGACAACATTTATCTTCTTGCACCAATTCTCATAATTCTGATTCTTTAGAATTGGGAGACTCATCGGAAAATGCCCGTTTAGATGATTCATCATGTTATGCTTCCAAGAATTGCTCAACCAGTGCTCTAGATACCAGATGTTGGAATTCACCAAAACCTATGGAGAATTCTGCTGCACAATTCATAATTGAAGAAAGAAATAAAAGATGAAAATTGGGGAAGAAATAGAATTGGGATTTTATCAAAGTAAGGGAAGAAGAAGAAGAAGAATTTATACAGAGTAATTATCTACTCTCAAACTGAGATTTATTCAACTTATGCAACCACACCTCTGTTGTGTTGTATAACAACCAATAAGGGTTACTCCCTATTTGTAGATTTTGGTCTTGCTTACTCCTTAAGTAAATCCCAAAATACCTAATTCTATTAACCCTACAAAATTGGGCCTTAGTAAAAATCCATGTTGAGGCTAACTCCTGGACACTTCGACAACTAAGTGTTCGACAGTAACATGCTTCGACACCATGAATTATAATTCAACACCATTGGCATATAATCAAATATGTATAGAAGTGGCATACGTAATAAAGTATGTTCTATACACGATGACCACTTCTCATTCAATTAAGGTTCATGTGGACATTCTATTGTCAAACTTGTTTCACTTTTAACAACATGACAGTTCTTGAAAATACATGACAATATGAACACAATAAGTGTTTTTATAATTACCTCCTTACCATAAGGTCACATTGCATAAATATCTATGCTTTATATTGTTTCTATCACAGACGCGTCGATTAGTGTAATATTACGTATCAACTAGCATACGATAATTTAATGGGCAAAAGGAGAAAAACCATAGTCATGGCAAGCAGAAAGAAGAACTACTTTTGAACATGGGTCGACATGAGTGTGAATTGAAGTAGGATTTTGACCTAAGATGCTACACTCAGTTGCCTCTCTAATGTCCTGCTTAAGTTCTTGCCCACCCCTTTTCAAAATCCGAAATTAGCCTTGATAGAGATTTTGACTTGCGCCATAGCTAGCGGAGTTGTTAACGGTATGAAAGTGGAAGATCAAAGTATTTTCTTGAGGCGATCAATTGAAAGTATCCCCCATTACTTCATCAAGAATTGAAAACATAAAAGGTCTTCCTCACACAGTAAAGGTTGAATAAGAGAGATAAAGCATTGATCTTGATTTATGATCTCCGAAAAGAGTCTGATGTAGTGTAGTAACTTGAAAATTTACAAGCTGAAAGATCTTTGGGATATTTAGAGCAATACCAAAGTTGGAATCAACACTAGTAAGAAAACAATTTCTTAGATGAACACAATTTTCAGCGCTTGGGATAGAAAATAGAATACTTATCTGTATAGAGGTTATCGCTATCACCGATCGAGCTAGACCAAGCCCTAAATGTTACCGACACATACTTTATATGACATAACTATGTTGAAAGCGTTGGACGAGTCGATGTGTGACATAGAAATTTTGATGCCGACAAGTTTGATACCTCGAACATCATCACAAAGCAGCAGATAGAAAATTTCATACTGTCAATACCCCAGTTTTGTTCGGGCATTTTAAAACTTTCACACACTTTACTTTATTTTACTTTTCACCGTCGACATAGCATAACATGCCTTTCAACTTGCATAATGCCTAAAATGTCGACCAAAATAAATGTTTGGATCTACAAACAAATCAGTCAAATCATTTCTCAAATATATGTAAAACTAACGGGCAAAAACTTAAAGATCGGGCCTGCAGATGTCAGTTTTATTAATCTATGGTCCGCGTAGTTCAATCTGGCATGCTCGTTTAATTTTTTCGACTACTTGTTCGGGCGCATTTTGTATTGCCCGAGCTCTTTAATCAAAAAATTTCTACTTTAAAATTTGATCAAAACCTGTCTATTTTCCAGAAGTTTATTTCGCGCTGATCATTTTGGTGCATTCATTTTTATTTTCCGTGCACTTTTGCGTCCAATTTATATTCATTTTAATCCATTTTACTTTTATCTTTTTATCAAATGGTTTAGAAAAATTAAAATAGAATATTCATGACTTCATTTTCATTTATCATGTTTATTTAAAAGCATGTGCATTTTAATTGATTTAATTGATTTAATTCCATTTTAATATCTCAAAGCATCTAGGAGGGGAAACTTTGGTATTTTAAATTAATTTGTTTTTCTTTATTTTTGTCCTGACCGTCAGATTCAAAATAATCAATGGTCCATAATAACTTTCGATGTCCATATATTTCCACCAATCAAGTAAAAGGGAAATAAATAAATTAATAACAAAAACTAAAAGCATGGAAAAGAAAGCTGGCAATGCAAAGGAGGGGGGACACATGTCATCACCTTGATAAATTCTTTATCAATTTCATAAAATATCTCCTTTCCTCCACTAAGAGAGCGACACGTGGCTCTAAAAAAATTCCATCCCAACGTCTCTTTTGCTCAGACAAAAAAACAAAAAGGGAAATCTCCAATCATTTAGGGACACACATTCCTCTCTCAACTGAAGGAATAAAAAAGGGTGAAAGTTATTTGAGGGGGAAAGTCATGATAACTAATCATCTCACAATGCACCACCACTTTCAGCGTGAAAGAGGGAAATTGGCAAAAGAAAACCATATATTTTGTTATGACCAATGAACCGGATTCCATTCACTATAAAATCCCCTTCTTCAAAATACTCTCTCTCTCTCACTAATAAAGGTATGCCACTTCATCCACATGTAAGAGACATATATTTTTTCCCAATATAACTCTCTCTTTCCATTTTGCAACGGAGAACTTAACCCATATACTCTCAGTTTCAACAGAAAGAAAAAAAATCTTATTCCTAAATAACCTTCCATTACCACCAATACTTCCTCTCTTTCAACTTTTTCTACAGATTTAACTTTTTCCCATCTAGATCTCTCTACCTCCTCTCAACTTTTTTCATTCTCTTCTCATCAACAACAACACTTTTAACACTACCTCATCATCTCATCACCCTTCTTGCATCAATTCCCTTCCTCACATCAACAAAATTCAGAAAATCCATTTCCTCTCCCTCACTACAATGTAACAATTTACACTCAAACAACAACCCCTTAAAACCTCCTTTCTTTACCGGCGACAGAAGCTTCACCACTAGACCACCAACTTCGAACTACCGCAAAAAACCATTCTTCTTCTTCCTCTTCCAATGGAACCGCCACCCATACATAAAAAATCGGTACCACGAAACAGCCTCACCACCTTAAGAAATCAATTTCACTCTTAAACCCTCCCTCTAAATTCAATGATCCAAACATAAACCGTCATGACGTTCAAATTGTTTCCTCATTAACCGGTCCGCTCGGCTACAACTCCCACATCTGTCACGAACTGTAATTATGTGCTCCATCTCTCTAAAATGCTACTGCTTCAACAAACAACATCGGTGGCTATTTGCTCTACAATTCTGTCAAAGCTTCGAGCAATAACACAATAATAATAACTTAGTGTCAATTGGTTCTGTTTTCTATTATGATATTGTTCTAATTGTTGATTGATTCTTGTATCTCTTTTACGTATTTGGATGATGTTTGTGTATTCGATTGCATGCACGTTTGATTTGGGCATAGTGGTGTTATATTCAGTATAGTGATAATGTTCATACTGTTTTCGTTAATGGTACTGTTGTTTTAAGAAAAACGATTTGAATAGAATAGAAAGAGTGAGGGAACGAGCTTGGTAGATAATATTTTTTTCTTCTGTTTTCAACTCTTGAAACGTAGGGAGAAGAACTTTTTTTTGTATAAACGGGGACACGTGTTGGTTAATAGTTGGTTAGATTTCACTTGTCACCTTTTTGTTGACTCAAATTTGCTGAAATAGAGTGTTGCCTTAATTTTTTCGATTTCATATGTTTATTTGTGTTTATCTTTTTCTTTTTAAATTTAAATTTAATTTGTTCAGTGTTATTTTCAATCTTTTTATATGTTATTGTTTTAAGGTGAATTTAGGTCAATGTTGGGTTTGTTGTTGGCTAGAGAATTCAAAATCCGTTTTATTATCATTTACTTGTTATATTTTTATTTTATTTTAAATTTTGTTTTCGTTATTATTATAAAATGAATTTAGATGAAGTAGTGGGATCTTGTTATATATTTAGGTCCATATTTATTTTCCACAACCCCATGTTCATTGGTACATTCTTTTGTTTATTTTTATTATTTGGATTTGATTAGTTTTAATTGATCAATTAGTTAAATTTTTAATTGTTGAGCTAATTATAGTTTTAAGTTGATTAATTTTCATTTAAATACTAAGTGGTTATTAAATTTTTCATTGCGTTATGATTTCGGAAGTTCAAATTCAATTTGACTTTCGAAAATAATTTAGATGCACTGATTATATTGATCGGCCTCATATAGGGTGATTCCTACATGAATCACTTTAAGATTGCTTAACATAGTACTAAATTCAGTTTGCTTTCGATTACGGCTGGTTTCCGGTCCCATGACTTTCTCTTGGGCCTTCTTACAATGAGATCTTTTTATACTTGTTTAATTGGCTTACTCTCAGGCCTTCTTACAATGAGATCTTTTTGTACTTGTTTAATCGGCTTACTCTCAGGCCTTCTTACAATGAGTTCCTTTTACACATACTTGTTTAATGACCCTTGTATCTTAATCACCTAACTTTTGATTGCTTTGTTAGCTTAGTTAGCTTTTAACTCAAGATTAAAATGAACCACTTTCAAAAAAAACAAAAATAAGCACTCGATCCAACGTCGAGTAATTTTCCCAAATCAAAATCATTTCGACTATCCTAACCTCTCAATCATTTTCAATAAGCAAAAACCTTGGTTCAATACCAAGTGATCCATTTCAATCTCGACTAAATCGTTTCGATACAATCTAAATCCTTTCCCCGATTTAAACATAAGATTAAAATCTTTTTTAAAAAAGAAATACAACAGAAGAAGATTCTTGGAGTCCCGCATTCCTCAAATCTTCGAATGAACACTCTCGAGGCACACGTCTTGGATTAGCCTTTCATTCACTCTTTTAGTTTCTAAAACACCTAATAATTTGGACAAAAGGAGGGGACATTGGAGTCTAGGATTCCGGTGGAATCTCTGAACAATCAAGTCCGAGACACACATCTCGTTGAAAGTTCATTATCCATAAAAATAATTTCTTAAATACATTGAATGAAAAAGGTATAGTTGGAGTCTAGCACTTCAGTAATACCCTGAATACTTGATCCTGTGGCTCACGTCTCATTCTTATCGACTATTCGTCACTCACTTAGAAAACATACAACACATCAAACTTATCCTCTTGCCCCCATGCAATGGGAAACCATTCACAAGAATACATTTATATAGTCTATTCTAATGCGTACAAACAAGCTCTTAAGCCTCCTCCGCGAGTAAGCAAGCCATATTTTTCTATTAGAATACGATATAAACATGTCTTCACCATAAAAAACCTAATTTCTCACCCCCGTGAGATCAACAACTCTTTTCAAGAGAACATTATGCAATCCTTTCTAATGCGTAGACAAACTAGTGCTTAAGTCTCCCTCGTGAGCATGCAAGCCAATGTTTAACCGTTAGAATGTGATACAAACACTTGTTCATTAAAACACACTAAACTAATCAAATCTATATTTTCTCTCCCCCGTGCGCTCAAAATCTTTTCACAAACGGACACTATTTAGTCCTTTCTAACACGTATAACAAGCGCTTAAGCCTCCCATGCGCGAGCGTACAACTAAATGTTTAAACTGCTAGAAGGCGATTAAAAGGGATCTTTTCTACCACAAAACAAGCAAACGCTAAGTCTCCCATCCGCGAGAAAACAAGACAATGTTTAACTCTTAGAATGTGACCTAAACATTCGTCCTCTAAAATAAATCAACCAACACTCTTGGCTACAAAGAACTACGTAGCTTTGAGTTCTCCATCGTACCTGGAGATACATAGGAGCGAGATTCAAATCCCTTCAAGCACTATAACAAAAAACACCAAAAATATATTTTGTCTTGCCCAAAACTACTTCGCTTTGAATTCCTCATTGTACACGAGGCTACGTAAGAGCAAGACTCGCAATCTTGACAAGCACCCTAATAAAAAAAATTGTGGACCCTTTCTTTTCATCTTCTATCTTTTAATATTTCAAAGAAAACAATTAACATAAGCTAACATTCAATCTCAAGTTTTAACTAAAAAGTTCCCGTTGAATACAACAGACGTGAAGGATGCTAATACCTTTCCCTTGCATAATCGACCCCGGAACCCGAATATGGCTGCGATGACCATTTTCTTTTTTAAAGGTTTATCAATATTTTCCTTTTCCTTCATTGGATTAAATAAATTTAGGTGACGACTCTGTTCGAATCATTTTTTCCACGACCATTGCGAAGGATCATATTTTTCGAGATACGACACATACCGGTCTACCAAACTCTTAAGTTTGGCTCTTTGAGCGTTCATACTTTTCTTTTATTGGCCCGTCGGCGCCATCGTGTTACTTCTTTGTCGTCCTTACTGTGTTGGAGTGTATATTGGTATAGATGTGGACGAACTTGAGGCTCAAGTAAGTTTTACCGAGCTCCACGGTGAATGCTAAATGTTCTTGATAAACATTTTTGGATAATCTCCCTGAAGCGAGTCAGGTGAGACCACAAGCGCAATAGGAATCGGGTGTTTGGGAGGTTATTTTAGAAGTGAGGAATGACCACCATTTTTGTGTTCTTCCAGGTTCTTCTCTGTATCATTATACCCCCTTTTGATATTCTCTTTGGAACCTCTTGTACAATCTTCCTTTCAACCCTTTGACTCCTTCTATAATGGGTCATAATGAGCCGCCCCTATATTTCTCATGCTTGAATGCTTAAGGTAACGTCTGTCATCTCATAATGACTATTAATCATGAGATGTAACGGGGTTTAAACATCAATTTCATGACCTTCATGCAACCCTTAGTCTACCTCTTAACCGTTAGGATGAGCTACTAACTCGTTCTTCCGACATCTATCAAGGGATGACCTATGTGTCCCTCCTGGGTTCCTGCATGACCACCTCAACTAACACTAAAAATAGATATGTCGGCTAAGCTAAAAATTATGGGATCTACATTATTGTATAGTTTCTTTATGTTTATGACATGATTATCACCGATGATGGCTCTGTTGGAATTGAATAGCTCAAGAAATTCTTGTGTGAGCAGTTTGAGATGAAGGATCTTAGACCATTAAGTTACTTTTTGGGACTTTAGGTTTTATCTTCTAGTGATGGCTTATTTATCTCATAAGTTAAGTGTCATACCCCGATTTTGGCCCTGAAAATTTTCCCCCATCAATCACTCGTTTGCATTCTTTCTTCATGACCATTCCATCTGGTCATGATGCCATCCAAAAAAAATGTTTGTTATTGGACATGCTACCACGACCAATCTGTGTTTGTCTTTTGGGTTTTTGTTTCTTTATTTGGTATAAGATGATTAATCTCCTTAGCCATGCGAGATTTGAAAACTCTTTCATTTGTTAGAATCAAGTGAACCTCATGTTTCATCTTCCGTTCCAATTCCATCGAAGTGACTATTATTCCCGCCTTGTCACATTACCAATTCTCACTTTGCTTTCAAATAAATTATGTGTCAAGTGGCAAAATATTTTATTTTGGATCATTATGCATATTCATTTTCTCATTCATTCATAACTCAAAGAAATTCCATACATACTCCTTCATTCATGCACATATTTTACTATTTCATATTTTTACATTTGTCACATATTTAAATTTGCATTCATATTTTCTTCATTTTCACATTGAGATTTTCCATTCATGCATGTTTAAAGATTCCCACATAATCATTCATATTCCAATCATTCATACATGACCAAGGACCTTCTCACATTCTTTAAACCATTATCATTCATTTGCACGGTATACGATTAGTTCATAATTTTAAAAGTATCTCACATGAATACTTGGAAGTTTTAAGGCAAAGAACAACTATGTTTTGCTACAAGGACACCAATTTTCATTCACATCCAGTGTTATATTCATTACAAATCATGAGATTTTGCTAAGCTTACAAATTTACAGAAGGGACATTGGGGACCAAATCGAACTCACTCCAAAACTACCAAAAACTAATTCCAATTAACATGCCAAATCATCCTCCAGCTTCTGCCAATGAAACATATACTGCTAACAAAATAAATGGTCATGGAGGGAAAACTTCAATTGATGTTACTGCTGAACACGTCCTTACATCAGCCACTTCCATAATTCACAAACGTGTATGCTTCCATGCATTCATTTAGACTGGGTCTGTCTTCTGGATATGCTAATGGGATGTACCCAAACAACACGAGAACACCAAGTTAGACGATTTCTTTTTATGCCGGAGGGCAATCTAGCATCAGCCGTGAGCTATTCTAGTCTATGGCCAACACAGAATGTTTGGAAAGGTGATGAATGCACTCGTGACGTTCTTCTTGATATTGGTAAAGATAAACAACTCTGCAGCAAATTTGACCACAGTATAACAGCACGGTTAGCCTTGGTCTTGGCACCAACGTGTATATGATTTCTTCCAGCCGCCGCAGCCCATAATTCAGGTTGGAATGTTTCTGCAACAACACCACCTGAAATTGATGGAAAGTTACCTGCAAGCAGTGGACATGACAAACAGGTTGTTACATGGTACATTGATTCGTTAAAACGAAAAGTAATGATGTAGGAGATAATGTGAAATTCAATTTTCCAATGGCATTCACAACAACAAAGCTATCATGGAGCACAATCGAATATGGTAATAGAATGGGACCTTAAATGAAAGAAGCATGCAACATCAACACCCGGAGACTTTATGTCGGTGTCGGAAATCCAAATGTCAATCACAAATGCTGGAAGCAGATGGGGAGCCCTTCAATTCAAGGAACAGAACCTCGCGCATGACTCATACGCGCACTATTGTTCACAAATCAATAATGAAGCTTCTTCCTAGAGACAATGGAAGAAAAATGAGGAGGATAAGTATCAGAAATAAAGAATCTGCAGTTGACATTATAACTTATAAGTAGATGCATCATTGTAACAACATTCAAACATTGTGATGATGATGATACCACGTGTATTATTTAAGCTGATATCAAGACCTCAAAGAACTGAAGTAGCACTTTTTTGGCTGCTGCATCCTGAACCATCATCACGTCCAACAACAAAAGAAATCCTACAATCCAAAGTGATTAATGGATTACAGGAGCTATGTAGTGAAGAATTGTCAACACAATAATGGACATATTAAAAAAACATCTTCCTGTTTCTGGGAATGAGGGATTACCTGAACTTCGGAAGATTTCTCAAAGGCTTGAAGATAAAATCTATGTTGCTGCCAAAAGCCAGTCCGATCATCTCCGGAAAATTAACCGCGGGAAGGAAGCTATGAAAGCTAAGGATGGGACATGCGAGTCAGCAACTTTGGAAATCACACTTTGTCATAGTTAATGCTTTGTTTTTTATATGCACAATAGTAAGAATATGGTGGTATTCTACTTTGCTTTAAGTCCAAACGACGGCACCGAGTGGAGATGACATATTCAAGTTGAAGCAGGGCATTTCTTGGAGGTACCTGCCATGACAGTAGATACGGTAACATACTGGATCAGCAAGAATGGGGTTCAGTTACTTGTCAATCTTAATGTCTATACAAAGAGTTCCAGCGTTACCCGGTCGCTGATAAATTCGATTTGCTTCTTCAGTATGCACAACTTTTACCCTGAGAAATTTGCCCGACTTCCTCAATTGTTACAACCCCGCAATTAGAGATTCCAGCTACATTTACAATGTCAGGATGCTCCTATGAATGTCGACGTTGGATTCAATATGGACTTTGCTTCTTTCTCAAAATATGCCGCAGGGATTACCTTCAACAAAGCGGATTTCTCTGTGACACATATGTTGGCGGATAGAGGAGAGGCGAATGTTGAGGGATGGAAATAGAGGGCTCCAGGCTCAATTGAAGGATACGGTAGAAGCGGTGCAAGTAGCAAGTGAACTGCCTTTTAGGCTTAAAGAAGCCGAAGAACCTGCGATTAATGAACAGAAACAGATTATGATGACAGAACCAAAAGCTGATCCGATGAACGCTGATAGCAACATTGATGATAAAACAAAAGTAATAATGCCGAGGAAATCAAGCAAGCATATAACAGGAGATATTGGAATGCAAAGTGTGAAGCCAAGGACATCTCTTTATCAACTGCAAAGTATGAAGCTAAGGGCATCTCTTTATCAACTACAAAATCTGAAGCTAATTTGGACTTGCAAGATGTTATAGCAGTAGCTCGTTCAACATCCAACCTTGCTCAACTCCATATCAGCGAGCTTACCAAGATGAGAAGCAATGAACATACACCTGACAATAGCTCTGAGAATCCATTTTGAAGGCAACAATGAATCTACCACAGAAAGGGATTATTTCACTGAACAAAATGCTGCAAACAACAGGATCTTGCAAGCATCAAACCACACATGTTATATTCCGGTAAATTCACAGCGGTAAATAGCCTTTTACCGGTGGTAAAAGTCCACAAGTGACCCAAAAAGGAATTAAGACAAATTTAAGAGAAGAAAGTACAGGATTCGAGTTACCTTTTCCAGATCCAACACCAAAATAGGGTAGACAAACAGGAGCACCTCAAGCACTTCCAAGTGGGATACCCCTTTTGATTGCAGTAAGCCAACTCAAAACCCTAGCAGGGTGAGTATAAAAGGAGGACGATAACCGTGAATCTGGACCGAAAAAAAAGAGCCGCCTCCTCCACCAGATCGCAACCACGGAATCCCAAGGATCGATAACCTCAAGCTCACGATCAACTTCCGACGCAACAAACCCTTCCGCCGTTGACGGTTTTCGGTGACCACCAGCGATTGACGAAGCAGAGAAGTTCGTGGGAGCAAGAGATTCATATCGAAGAGGAGTCCTCTGAAGAATAAACGAGAAAGGTGAGAGTTTTGTTTTTTTGATTTTTTTTAAGCCATGGTTTGTTTGCGTTTAGAGAGAGATTGAGAGAATGGAGTGTGTTCTCTGTTTTATCTTCACATTGAAAAAGAGACAATGTTTTTGTTAAAAAAGAAGGGAGAACGTGAATGGCCATCTTGGGAAACCGATAGTCTTAATTAATTTAAAAAAACTCTCCAGGTTTCATTAGAACGTGAATGGATATCTTGGGAAACCAATAGCCTTAATTAGTTTTTAAAAAAAAACTCTCCAAGTTTCATTTATTTATTTTAATTAAAAATGGAATCTGGGATAGGGGATGCGACCCTTCATTGGAGCAGCTTGTTGTTTCTTTTCTTTTTTTTCTTTCTGTAAAATCAATTATTATTTAAATAATGGGTTTAATTTTTTATGGGTTTGGGCCCAAAATGCCATTTAGAGTCCACATCCCATTTCCATGTTTCGCACCCCATGTTTAATTACATTTCCCTCATTTTATTATTGATTTATTTAATTAGATTAATTAATTATTGTTAAGTAGATTATCCGATTACTCAATTTCATTATATTTGGTCGATTGTTATTTATCCGCGGTCACTTCATACACGTAAATATTCGCTTTTTAGTTCCAGTGATGTTGCATTCGGTCCTACTAACAATTTCAATTTTAAAACTCCTTTTACCATGTTTTCAAAAATTAATCCACATCATTTCTAAACTAGTTTCGATCATTTTCGAATAAATAATTCCAAACTTTCGTATATTGGTCATATCAATTTAATTTCAAACCATTTTTTTAATAAAATTGGAAAAAAAAGATTATTCTGGATGGAATATCCAGTCATAATCCTGAATATTTGGCTCAAGCTGTAAGAGCTTGTAAGCCATAAATATTCGTCTTCTCTCCAAAACACCTGTAAATATCTCAAACCATCTTCTTAATGAAATTTGAAGAAAAAGATTATCCTGGATGGAATATCCAGTTATAATCCCGAATATTAGGCTCAAGCTGTAAGAGCTTGCAAGCCACAAATATTCGTCTTCTCTTCCCCACACTCCATTATTCAAATCATTTTCATAAGTAAGTTGGAAGAAAAAAGATTACCCTGGATGAGATATCCAGTTGTAATCCCGAATATTAGGCACAAGTTGTAAGAGCTTGCAAGCCACAAATATTCGTCTTCCCTCCAAAACACTCGTAAATATTCGAACCATTTCCTTAAGCAATTTTGGAAAAAAAAGATTACCTGGATGGAATATCCAGACGTAGTCCCGAGTATTAGACCCAAGCTGTAAGAGCTTGCAAGTCACAAGTACTCGTCTTTCAAACTCCAAAATACTTAATTCCTATCTTAACCTCTTTCAATAAGGATGGAAATGGAAACACGGTGTATACCGTGCACTCCTGAGATTAAGATTCGAGGTGGGCCTCGCCTGTCTTGACTCTCGCCGTCATTGTCAATACAGTTTCTTCAAACCCTTTTCTCAATCAAATTCAAAACACTTAATCTTTATTAAATACTTTTTCCAGTAAGATGGAAATGGAACATGGTGGATACCACGCACTCCTGAGACTAGGATTCGAGATGGATATCTCGCCCATCCAAGTTCTCGCCATTACTCAAAAATACATTCAACCAATCAAACTCTTTTTTCGCCGCCGTGCGATTGGTCAGAAAAACCTTTTCATAAAAGAAAGACATATTGTCTTAAGAAGATGCAAAGCAATGCTTCGGCCATAATTGTTGAGTTGAGATAAGTGACGTTTTTCCGAATGTTGATTTGTAAATCCATTCGATGTGTGGTATACGTCCGCTCCTCATCTGTTTTGGGTAAAACAATGTTTTCGTCGATTAATACAATTTAGCTTTCGCTAAAATCGACCAACAAACAAACATTTTTCTACCTAGAACTACGTAAGCCTTGATTTCTCTACTGAGATACGTAGGAGCAGGATTTATAAATCTTGTCAGGCCCACTAATAAAAATTTTAGGTTTAGCCCTTCGTCAAAAATCCAAAAATATTCTCTCATCCATTCTTTCTTTCCCACCTAATAACTTGAAAAGCATAACATTTCAAACTAACACTAACGCACACAACTAACCTAATGGTTCCCGTTGAGTACAACGGACGTGAGGGGTGCTAATACCTTCCCCTTACGTAATCGACTCCCGAACCCAGATATTGGTTGCGACGACCATAATCATTGTCGTTATTTCTTGGGTTTTATCGATATTTCCCCTTTCCTTTTTAGGAATAAATAAAGTTCGGTGGCGACTCTGTTCAGTCCATCATTGCGAGCGTGCGATTGCGCTTCGCTTAAGTCGTGTTCTCATTTTTCGAGGTGCGACATTAAGTATGCTTCAGATCTTGTTTCTTGAGCAGGTCTCACTGATTGTAAAATGGAAAATACTCCTCTAGAACCCAATGTTCAATTTACTCCTCAAGATGGTACTTTGCTCGATGATGTCTCTCTTTATCGATAACTCGTAGGTAGCTTGATTTACCATACAATTACTAGACCTGATATATCATATGTTGCTCATTTGGTTAGTCAATTCATGGCCTCTCCACGTTCCACTCATTATGTTGTTGCCCTCCAAATTATTTGGTATGTTAAGGGCAACATGTTTTATGGTCTACACTAGTCAACTACATCCTCATGGATTCTTAGAGCCTTCTCTGATGTCGATTGGACCGATGATCCTAGTGATCGTCGATCCACCAAAGGTTTTTGTATTCTCCTTAGAGATTCTCTTATTTCTTGACGTAGCAAGAAACAAACTTTGACAGTCCGCTCTAGCATTGAAGCTGAATATCGTGCTCTTGCTTATACGACATCTGAGATATTATGTCTTTGTTGGCTTCTTGCTGATTTAGAGACATCTCAACCTTCTTCGACAGGTCTTTATCGTGACAATCATAATGCCATTCATATTGTCCACAACGAGAGAATAAAATATATTGAAATTGATTGTCACTTCATTTGTCAGAATCTTCTCCGTGGTGATATGCAGTGAAACAAATGGATGATTCAAATTTCACTACACCAAATCTCCACGGGAGAGGATCCTTGCGCAAAAAATACTTATTTTCGTCACATAATTATGTGGATTAAGTCTTTTGATTAAAGAAGGAGATTTTCTCTACGTTGTTGTGACATAGTATAAATACTTTTCTATACTTCTTTCTCTTCTCTCTTTATTTTGACTATTTTTTTTGTGTTATATCTTCAAATTCATATATATCAAATGCGTTATTAAATTGAAAAAATAATAATTCTTTGACAGAGAACTAAAGAAAAAATGTCTTAACGTTGTTTTCTTTTTTAATGTAGGTCAAAATAACTTTCTAAACATTTTGATTCAATCAAAGACTTAAGATTACTTTAAAGAAATGTTCAACAAAATTCAAATCTCTTTAATTTTTTTGTTTTTTGTTTTTATTATTCGGAACCTTCATTTCCTCTTTGGATTTAATAATTATGCATCCATGATTGTGTAATACCTTCGTTCATATTTATGAAATTTTCACAATTTTAAAGAAATTTAATTTTTGCTTAAATATTTCGATAAGGATCAATTTATATTTTTGAAAATTAAAATTTAATTTAATTCACTTTAAATAAAATGGGGTGCTATAGGTTCCAAAATTCACATACGATGTAGATATATAACGACCATGAAGACACCTCCAAAAACCTTTTCTAATAGAAGAAATTAATTATACTCATCAACTGCTAAACACACTCAAACTAATAACCTATACATTTTTAATAAGTCATACTTGCAAATGAACAATCAATGAAACAAGGCAAAGGAAAAGGGTTCCAACAAAAGAGGTCAAACCAATAGTTCCACAAACTAGACAAATCAACTCAATGAAGCTTCTCAATTCTTTCTCTCTTTTGTTTCTTTTATGATCATTAATAGAAAGTGGCACATAATTCCAACCATGTCGATATCTACAACACCTTTCAAGTCTCTCCTTCACCTTCACTATCTCTATCCTCTCCTTTAGAACATTCAAATTTCCATCTACTATATCGGTTGATCTCCCTATGATCATGATTAGTAAGTTAGTAAGATATATTGATCACAAATATATTAAGAAAAAACAACACTTAGAATATTAAAATATTGTGAAAATGATAATCACCTTCATCTTGATGATAATTTTGTACTTTTATTACTTGCATCCCTCGACGTATGTTGAATCTCTTGAGATATGTTTCTCTTGGTTTCATAGGTTTCATAGATAAGAAAGAAGACATAGAAGCAGCCATAATTTGCACCTTCAATTTTTTATCACAAACACAATACTATGTGTTTATGATTTTATTATATATCACTTATTATTGTTGAAGCAAAATGTAGAGAATAATATTGATGGACTATGCTTTTGAATATATACCTTGAAATATATATATATAAGCGTGTGATTAGGTTTGTAGGTTTCTTTTAGTTGTCTTATAAGGACGTGAGAAGGGGTGATTTAGGGGTCAAGAATCAAGGTATAGAATCCCATGCTTTGAGGGAAAATAATTATTTGACTTTGTAATGAAAATATATATATTTGTTTATTCTATGGAGGCTGGCTCATTACTCTGAACAGGCATGGAGGAAGCCAGAGAGGAAAGTCTCAGTTTATAACTAATAATAAATTGATTTTTGTAGTTATATTATATATATATTAGTGGGTTAGATTAAATAATAACCGGCTTCTTTAATTTATTAATTATTAGTTATATTTTTGGAAAAGTCTACTGATTAATTAATTAATTATTGATGTAGGTGCTTAAATTAGTCTATTTTGGTAGTAGTGATAATGTGCTTGGTATTTTGGTTTGGTAGTATATGGTATCTAATAATTTGGTTTTGGCTATAGAGATAAAATAGAATTTAGAGACATTTGATAATAATGAAGAAAGTGGAAAGAGTGTATCCACGTGTTTTTCTTCCAAATCAATTATACATTAATACTACGTGGAGTGTATTTAGTGTATCTTGTTCGGAGTATAATCTAAATTGTGTAATTTAAACCCAAGTTGATTAAAGTTAGGATATGTTATTTTAGTTATTTAGTACTCAAATTATATATATATATATATATATATATATATATATATATATATATATATATATATATATATTAATTGAGTTTAATAATAACATTAAATAATATTTATCTTTATTCTTCATTCTCTTTCTTTCTCTCTTCATTAAAAGTGTCTACGCACAACAAACTGGTATGTAGAGCTCAAATTAGTTTCTTGATCGTGTTTTCAAGAATCACACGTCATTGATCGTATTTCTCGGACCATGGATTGTTAATTGTGTTTGCTACAAAGATAAATGGTAACAATGACATTCCGAATTCTCTTCCAATTCTTGATGGTAAAAATTGAATCCGATGAAAAAACAGATACAATCCCTGTTTGGCTTTCATGAAATCCTAGAAGTGGTTACTAATGGGGTCCCTGAGTTTGCTGAGAATGCAACTGATGCTCAGAGAGTCGCGATTAAGAAGGTCAAGAAGAAAGACTGCATGACTTGCGTTTCATTTTCAATCGGAAGTAGACACAACGAACTTTGATCGAATTTCTCATGCTGAATGGCGAAGGAGGCATGGGATATCTTGTGAAGTATTATAAAGGAGGTGAGAAGGTTAAACTCGTCAAATTGTAGACGTTGCGAAGGAAGTATGAATTACTATAGATGGGAGAGGAAGAAAAGATTGCAGGCTAAGTCTCGAAGTTGCACAAGTGTGTTCATCTCATGAAAGGGTCTGGTGAAACCCTAAATTATAAGATGATAGTTGAGAAGGTAATGCGTACGTTGACCTCTCGCTTTGATCATGTTATCGTTGCTATTCTAGAATCCAACAATCTTGAAACAATGAAACTGGAAGATTTGGTTGGTTCATTGGAGGCACACGAGATGAGGATTCTTGAAAGGAAAGATGTTCAAGATTTGATACAAGCACTACAGACTTAGACATGGAAGAAACGTGGTGGTGTCAACAAGTTCAAGATCAAAAGAGGCAAGATTCAGAGCAAGAAGTCTTGGTCGAACCCTCAAAAGCATAAGCTCAATGATAGGGCTTATAAATCCTCCAAAAGAGGAGAAAGAAACTCCTATCAGAAAGACAAAGAAGAGAAAAAAGGTGTGCAATGCTATAGCTGTGAAAAATGGGGTCACTTGGCAAAGAATTGTTGTTATAGGAAATACAAGGGAGCGAAAAAAGGCAATAATGAAGTAGCAAACCTTGCACGCCAAGATTCATATGATTATGAAGATATGGTGGTTATGGCTGCAGTTGCAAATGACCATGTCGAATGCAAAATTTTGTTTCTCGACACAAGCTGCTTGAATCACATGACTGGTAGGAAATTATGGTTGACAGATTTCGATGAGTCGATGAAGAGAAAGGACAAACTTGTTGATAATAGCTTATTGCAAGTAGAAGGTACAAGCGACATAATTATTCAAATGAACAATTGAGCAAAAGCTATGATCAAAGGTGTACTCTATGTACTTGGAATGAAGTGCAATCTACTATGTGTTGGACATCTGGTTAAAAAGGGTTTCCTAGTGGTTACGAAAGATGGAGCCTTGGAACTGTTTGACACCCATAATAGTTTGGTCTTAAAATCTCCTATGTCAAAGAAAATGACTTTTAAGATCATGATCAGTTTGACGCAGGTACAATTCCTCAAAACAGTTGTCGACCACAAGAGTAGGTTGTTGTGGCATTTGAGGTTTGGCCATTTGAATCTTATGCCACTCAGTTAAATGATTACTCAAAATATGGTAACTATTATACCAAGTCTTGAGATGCTCGACAAACTCTATGAAGGTTTCTTAGTAGGGAAGCAATCCATAAATTCTTTTGTTTCGACTATACCAATGAGGTTCTCTTGCATACTATAAGTAGTACATTCATATGTATGCAGCCCGTTCGAGAATCTTACCATTGGTGGAAAAAGGTATTTTGTCTCATTTGTCGATGAGTATAGTCGAAAGCTTTGGATCTATGTGACCAGGCACAAAGATGAAGTATTTTCAATCTTTAAGAGATTCAAGATGCTTGTCGAAAACCAGAGTGAAGAAGATCAAGGTTCTGTGAATAGATGAAGGTGGAGAATACACATCCATGATATTTCAAGAGTTATGTGTAGAACATGGTATTGACCATGAAGTAATTTCTCCTTACACGCACTAACATAATGGAATATTAGAAAGAAGAAACAAGACCATATTGGATATGGCGAGATGCATGTTGAAGTAGAAGAATTTTCCAAAATCCTTATGGGGTGAAGCTGTCACCACTACTGTTTATATTCTGAATAGGTGCCATACCAAGAAGCTGAAGAGCGAGGTTCCTGAAGAAGTGTGGAGTGGAAAACGACCATCAGTGAGTCATTTGAAGGTGCTTAACTCTATTTGCTACAAGCTTATTCCTGATGCTAGAATAAAGAAGCTTGATGATAAAAAGGAACATATTATTCTGGTAGGATATCACAAAACTGAAGCTTACAGATTATTCAATCCAATCAATGATAAGATCGTGATAAGTTGAGACATTGTGATTGATGAGAATTATGTCTGGAATTGGAATTCAGATGATGCGACTAACAAGCCATTGATGGGCTATGAAGTTGATGAAGAAAGTAGTGAGCACAGAGAAATTCCATTTTGTTAATGTTTTAATCACTGTCGAAGTGGAAAATCGAGAGGGTGTATCTAGAGCAAGTCAGAGACCTCAAAGAATTAGATTACTCCCAAAAAGGCGTTCAGATTTTGGTGATGATGAAGTCACACCAGATGGAGATTTTGTTTTTTTTCTTTATCTGCAGGTGTTGAACCAATCAAGTATAGCTAGGCTTTAAAGAATAAACAATGGAAGTTAGCTATGGTCGAAGAGTTATAAGCAATCGAAAGAAATAATACATGGGAGCTAGTCAAATTTTCAACATACACAAAAGCTATCAAAGTGAAGTGGGTGTTAAAACAAAAGCATAATGTTGATAGGTCGATTGTAAGACACATGGCGAGATTTATAGCTCAAGGATTTCTTCAGAGAGAAGGACTCGACTACTCTAAAGTATATGCACCAATAACAAGATTGGATATTGTTCGATTAGTGGTGTCTTTGACATGAAAACAAGGCTGGTCAACATTTCACTTAGATGCGAAATAAGAATTTTTGAATGGTCCCTTGGATGAATTTATGTATGTTACATAACCTCATGGGTTTTGGATACAAGAGGAAGCGAGGGAAGTTTACAAGTTGCATACATCCCTTTATGGTCTCAAGCAGGCACCTGGGGCATGGAACAAGAAGATCTACTCATACTTGGTCGAATTGGGATTCATCAAATATAAGTTTGAGTATCGTGTGTATGTTTAGGTTGTGGCACAAGATATAACAATAATTTGTTTATATGTCGATAACTTGTTAGTGATTGGAAATATCTTGGAGAACTTGTCGAAGTTCAAAGAGCTGATGAAGAAGGAATTTGAAATTTCAGATCTGGGAAAGTTGTTATACTTCCTAGGAATGGAATTTCAAATGTCGAAAAAAAGTATGGTGTTATATCAAAGAAAGTATGTCAAAGGGATACTAAAAAGATTCATGATGGAAGACTCGAATCCTGCATCCTCACATGTCAAACCAAATTTGAAGATGGAGAAATAGGGAGAGGAAGACAAAGTCGATGTTACTTTGTTCAAACAAATTGTCGGATATCTGAGATATGATGTGCAACAGTCGACCTGATATAGGTTTCTTAGTCGGATTAGTGAGAAAATACATGACTGAACCAGAGGTGTCACACATGAAGGATGCAAGAAGAATCCTGAGATACTTAAAAGGATCGACAAACTATGAAATTCTATTTCCACGAGATTCTAAAAGCAAAGAATATGAGATTACTTTTTATTCAGATGTTGATTGGTGTGGAGACAAGGAAGATCGAAGAAGCACAAAGTTACTTCTTTCAAGTATTTTATGCCCCAATATCATGGTGCCCGAGAAATAAATTTGTGGTGGAATTATCATCATGTGAGGCTGAATATATAGCAGGATCATGTGCTTCTTGTCAACCAATCTGGATCAGATCTGTGTTGGAAGATATGGAGGTCAAAGTGAAGAAAACTTTGGTGTTGCAGATCGACAACAAGTCTGTCATTAATCTTACAAAGAATCTAGTTATGCATGGAAGGAGTAAGAACATTGAGGCTCGGTTTCATTTCCTAAGGGACAATGTAAATCAGGGTGAAATTGAAGTGATGCATTTCTCATGTGAAGTATAGTTGGCCAACATTTTCACCAAAGGATTGAAGATCGACAGATTCCTAACTTTGAGAAAGATATTAGCAATAGTTCAGATCAATTATGATTAGCTAGTACTTAGTAAATTGGATTATAAAGGGGTATGTTGAGAGTATAAGCCAAGTTGTGTAATCCAAGTCCAAGCCGAAGTTGATTAGGGTTAGGGTTTTTAATGTTAGTTACTTAGTACTCAAGTAACTTAGTTGTATGTATATACACATATTATAATTCAGTTTAAAAATAACATTAAATAATAACAATACTTATTCTTTACTCTCCCTCCCCCCTCTCTCTCTCTCTCCTCACTAAAAATGTCTCACGCACTAACATACTAAAAAAAACATATATATACTAGTCATTTTGGAGAAAAAACATTGAATGATTTAAAATATTACATTTAAAAAAAAATACAAACTCTAATCAATCCTAACCTATATTGCATTGCTAACTAAGTATAATATAATAGCAACACCATTCTACTTTTTCCTATAAGAAATTAAAAAAATTGGATGGTAAGGATTTGGTGAAGAAGATGGCTAGTTGAGACTTGATAGACACAAGTAACAACTTGAATGTCCCTTGTTGAATTTTTTCTTACAAAATGATAATCAATTCTTAAATACTTTATTCTTTAATGTAGACATGATTGTCTTCATTATGGATAACATTTTATTTTCACTATATATGGCAAGAGATTTAGAACAAGAAAGATGACAACGTGAGTATAGCAGCTAGTGCAAATCACAAAAAGCAAAGGACAATGCCATATACCTGATTTTTCAAGAGCTCCGAGAGTTATGGATGGAAAAAAAAGGGAATTTCTTAATGCATCCTATATGTTACTTAGGAACCATGTGAAAATACTTAAATGTCATCGGATTCTAGATATGCACCTCCGGACGTAACAAATTCTTAGATAACGTTAAACTATTTCTAAAATGCATCTCCGTTTATTTTGCAGAGATGTATCTCCGTAGCCTATCAGAACATAATAATGCATATTGTATTTTATTTTTGTGTATTCAGATGAAGATTTAAACCATACAATCAATATAAACCATGCAATCCATATGCAAAAAATGACGTATATAACTCCAAATGGCCCAAATGTCATATATAAATAAAGGCGAATACAATGATAAAGTAGCATGAGGTGAAAATAAAATATAATCCATAATACAACTATTATATATTCCTGCTCTACTATGTATGTCAGACTCCTCTGCCTCCTCGGGCTCCTAAACCATCAAATCCCCCCGGTAGACTTTGTTAATGGCGCCAATGTACACATGCAATAATAAAAAATAATGTTTTTTATCATCCTTTTAAGCCAACAAATATGTTTTACACCATATCTAAACTATCATACATGCATTTTCTACTCATTTTTAACCTTTATGGTCAGCTTTTACTCATTTACAGAAAAACTCAAAAACTTTTCAAAACATCAAAGAAACGTACACATTTCAACTTTGCTTCAATGTTGAGTGATGTTTCTGATGTTGATTGAAGTTCCCTTGAGCTTTGTTGTTTGATTTTGGACTTGTTGATGAGAAAAAAATTGAAAGAGTTTGAAGTGTTTTTGAGAAATATCAGAAATGAGGAAGTGTCATACCCCAATTTTGTCCGGCCATTTGTGGTTTATCCATGAGATCTCTTTGTTTTAAAGGCCTATTTGCATAAGTGTATCCATAATCTAAAATATGGTTTGAATCTTTTTACATTACTAATCCAAAACTTTTTTTTTATTAGTAAGTATTAAGAGCCATGTTATTATTTCTATGATCACTATTTACTAGTCCATTTACACGTCCCAAGTATTTATACAAAGTTCTAAGTTCTTCATGGGTTCCCAAATTAAATTTGCATTTTTTAGAAACATGTATGTTTTTTTAATTAAAAGTCTCATGTTTAGATTTTTGTGTTTAAAATAGAATTGTGTTGTTTTTAAATTAAAAAGTTCCATATTTAGATTTTTGTGTTTAAATTAGAATTGTGTTTTTTTTAAAATTAAAAGTCCGACATTTAGATTTTTGTGTTTAAATTAGAATTGTGTTTTTTTTTAATTAAATTACTATACTTAGTTTTTGTGTTAAGTTAGAAATATTTTGTTTTTAAAATTAAATCATTATACTTAAATTAAAAATTTGTTGTTTTTAAAATTAAGTCATTATACTTAAATTAGAAATTTATTGTTTTTAAAATTAAGTCATTATACTTAAAGTAGAAATTTGTTGTTTTTAAAATTAAATCATTATACTTAAATTAGAAATTTGTTGTTTCTAAAATTAAATCATTATACTTAAGTTAGAAGTGTATTGTTTTTAAAAGTTGAATGATTAGCATAAATAATTATTGAGTTAAATATTGAAAGATTAAAAGGTAATTACATAATTAAAATTTAATTCAATAAGTCCCAAATAATCCAAGCATACATTTGTCTTAAAAAAAACCCAAGGTAATTACAGTGAAATTTGCTACAAATGGAAATAAATCCTAAAGACCAAAGTCAGGTAATCAAATTTAAATCTCTTTGAACAGGGGCGCGCCTCCAACCTTGCTGTATTACAACCCACCTTCCATTCCATCAAGTCTCTTCAAACCTGTAATCTGCAGAAAACAAAAACAGCTTATTTAAAAAGCACTTTTTAAAAGCACTTAAAAAACTAAAGAATAACTAAACAAATTACTCAGTTTGAAACTTTACCCAGCAGGTTAACTTGAACATCCAAAAAGGCATTGCAATAATAACTTAAAACAGAATAAACCAAATCCCACATAATCTGGGATGAGAAATTCAAAAAAAGCAAGGAGTTTCTTAAAGACTGAATTTGGTTTTCAAAAAATTAGGAGAGGTTAACAGGGAGAGACAGAACACAGTAAGAGATCTTCTCAAAAAAACCTAAACAACAACAACACAACAAAGCAATTTTTTTTCTCAAAAAAACCTTAAACCAGCAAACACGAGCAAGAACAACAAACACAGCAAGAACATCAACAATACGGTAACGATATTTTTTTCTCAAAAAAAAAACCTAATCAAGAATAACACAACAATTTCTCTCAAAACCTTAAACCAGAACACAACACATCAAGAACAACAGAGATTTTTTTTCAAAAAAAACCTAAAGAACACAACAACAACAATACCAGAAACGGAGACGCTCGGTAATCCTTCACCGACGATTCATGAATCGACCAGTAATCAAAGGAGAAGAAGAGAGATAGAGTTGGAAAAGAAAAAAAAGTAACAGAAGCATAAGAGAGAAGCGAAAAAACTCGACGATACCTTTTCGGATTTGGTTCGCTTCCGTTCTTCATCTTTCGACTCGAGCATCGTCGTTCTGCGTTCCACTTCAAGCGGCGACGCATCGCTCCACCCCAATCATCGTCAACGATCAATTTTCATCAACAACGCATTTTCGATTGAAGGTTGACTCTCGCTTTTCGCCGACGGTGGATCCTTGATTGAGGCTGATTCTTGCTCTACGTCGACCATGCGTTACCGATTGAAGGTGATTCTTCTCCCTCATCGATGATGTACCGGCATCAATGATACGAGGTTAACGTGAGCGGCTTCCGTTGGTCTGGGAGGTCTCACAATCGCTCATTTTGGGGAAAGTTTGAAGGTACGCTCTGAAGTTTTGTTGTGAAACCTAATGGTGTTGGTGAGACTTGGGCCTTTGGCCCAAGAGATTTTGGCCTGCGTGCACACTCTCTCAATGCTACTGCACCCCATCCGATTGGGCTCTGATATCCTTTGTTGAGCCCATTCTCAACTTCTTTAGGCTTATTTCTTTGTTTTTGGTTACTAGTTGATTAAGTTTAGTTAATGTAGGTTACTTAGCTTAATTAGATGATTAGGTATTAATTAGATTAAATTAGTTATGATTAGGATTAATTAGAAATATATTTAGGATTAGAAATAGTATTAGAAATATTAGAAATAATTAGGAATTTAGGTTCATTAGAATTTTTAGATTTAGGTTATAATTTTTTGAAGAGTTGGATTTAGAAATATTAGAAATATTAAATTTAGTTTAGAAATAATTGTAGATTAATTAGAATTATAAGTTGACTTAGAATTATTTTAGAATTTTTAATTTGATTTAGAATGATTTTAGATTTTAATCTTTGTTAATATTTTAGAATTTAATTAGATTTTTTTAGAAAATAATTGTAGATTAATTAGAATTATAAGTTGATTTAGAATTATTTTAGAATTTTTAATTTGATTTAGAATGATTTTAGATTTTAATCTTTGTTAATATTTTAGAATTTAATTAGATTTTTTTCTAGAAATAATTGTAGATTAATTAGAATTATAAGTTGATTTAGAATTATTTTAGAATTTTTAATTTGATTTAGAATGATTTTAGATTTTAATCTTTGTTAATATTTTAGAATTTAATTAGATTTTTTTTAGAAAAAATTGTAGATTAATTAGAATTATAAGTTGATTTAGAATTATTTTAGAATTTTTAATTTGATTTAGAATGATTTTAGATTTTAATCTTTCTTAATATTTTAGAATTTAATTAGATTTTTTATAGAAATAATTGTAGATTAATTAGAATTATAAGTTGATTTAGAATTATTTTAGAATTTTTAATTTGATTTAGAATGATTTTAGATTTTAATCTTTCCTAATATTTTAGAATTTAATTAGATTTTTTTATAGAAATAATTGTAGATTAATTAGAATTATAAGTTGATTTAGAATTATTTTAGAATTTTTAATTTGATTTAGAATGATTTTTAGATTTTAATCTTTCTTAATATTTTAGAATTTAATTAGATTTTTTTATAGAAATAATTGTAGATTAATTAGAATTATAAGTTGATTTAGAATTATTTTAGAATTTTTAATTTGATTTAGAATGTTTTTTAGATTTTAATCTTTGTTAATATTTTAGAAATTAATTAGATCTCTTTTTTAGAAATGATTGTATATTAATTAGAATTATAAGGCGATTTAGAATTGTTTTAGAATTTTTAATTTAATTTAGAATGATTTTAGAATTTAATCTTTGTTAATATTTTAAAATTAATATTTTGGATAATAGTTTAGAATTGAGATTTTTGATAGTTTAATATTGTTTTGAGTTTTAATTTAATGATACTTTTGTTAGTTGTTTAAACTTTAGTTATTTGTTTTAGATTTAATATTTTATTGCAATTCTCTTGTTATTTCATGTTGATTTCAATTAACACCTAACATTTAACGATTAACTCTATTTTTTTAATTTCCGCAATTAACATCTAATTCTTTTAAATTCCGCTTCTAACATTTATTTTTTTTATATTTACTTTACTTCGCTTTTTGCTATATCATTGTACATTCTTCATCCCATCTTAAAATGAACCTAAAAATGATAAAGACTTAAAAAATACAAAAAAGATTATAATTCTCATGCCATCAATTCAAACCAATTTTTAAAACAAATAGAACTTCTCGATTCAAAGTCGAGCCCATTTTAAATGCCTTTGTAAGTCGATCGCTTGAAAAAGCATCGCCATCAACCTCACATGGCTTACTCTTGGGCTTTCTTACAATGAGACCTATTCGGTTTTAGTTAATCGATTAAATGGATTATTCACCAAATAAATTCAATTCATTCACAAGAATGCAATTTTTTAAAACCTTGATCCAGCATCGAAAGTCAAATTAAAATACTTAATCACATCTAAATGACACTTCATTTGAAAATGAAAAGGGGGATGGTTTTGAGTTTTCAACTCCTCTCCTCGATTATTTGAATATGAGTTTTCTTACTTGGTTAGTCAAATGGTCGTCATTTCTAATTCACTTAAGAACAAATAAATCAAATTCTTTTATAATAAAAAACGAAAAGGGAGATGACTTTGAGTCTTCAATTTTTCTCCTCGATTATTTGAATACAAGTTCTCTTACTTGGTTAGTCAAATTATTGTCGTTCCTATACCAACTTCCAAACTCTGATTAAATCAAAATATTTTCACAATAAGCTAAATGAAAAGGGAGTTGACTTTGAGTTTTCAATTTCACTCCTCAATTGTTTGAATACGGGTTCTCTTACCCGGTCAGTCGAACAATTGTCATTTTTTTTCGCAACTTAATAAATCAATCAAAGCTATACGAAAAAGGAGATGGTCTTGAGTTTTTAATTCCTCTTCTCAAATGCTTGGATATAAGTTGTCTTACTTAGCCATTCAAGTACTTGTCGTTTATTCTAAAATACATCAACCATACACAAACCGATTTTCATAATCACTCAAATGAAACAAGAAAGCGGTCTAGAGTCTTCTATTCCCTTTCCCGATTATTAGGATACGAGTTGTCTTACTCGACTATCCGAGTAATTGTCATCCAACAAAAATGTCTCAACACATCAAATTTATCTGTCCTCGCCCTCGTGCGATCGTAACCAGTTAAACAAAATATCCAACATATTAATCCAGCTTGTCACCCTCGCGTGATCAAAACTCTTTTCAAAAAGAACACTATTTAATCCTTTCTAATACGCATAACAAACCAGTGCTTAAGCCTCCGCCGAGAGTAGACAAGCCAGCGTTTAGCCTTTAGAACGCGATCTAAACAGCTGTTCGATAAAAGACACCAACCAACCGTAGTTCCCCGAACTACGAATGCTCTGATTTCCTTATTGCACCATAAGGATACGTAGGCAGGAGATTGCTGTATCTTCGCGAGCACACTAATAAAAAACCTCCCCTTTCCTTTTCCGAGGTTCCCATCCATTTCAATTTCTAATATTTTATAACCCAAAGATAACAAACAAACATAAATTAACACACGAAACACACATTAGAACTAAAAGGTTCCCGTTGAGTACAACGGACGTAAGGGGTGCTAATACCTTCCCCTTACGTAATCCACTCCCGAACCCGAATATGGTTGCGATGACCATTATTCCATTTCCTAAAGGT
Organism: Lathyrus oleraceus; assembly: GCF_024323335.1. Taxonomy (NCBI): domain Eukaryota; kingdom Viridiplantae; phylum Streptophyta; class Magnoliopsida; order Fabales; family Fabaceae; genus Lathyrus; species Lathyrus oleraceus. Next base: position 262,543,207 of record NC_066581.1, on the reverse strand, counting down.
TTTATCGATATTTTCCTATCCCTTCATTAGGATAAATAAAGTTCGGTGGTGACTCTGTTCGAACATAATTTTTTCCGCGACCATTGCGAGGGATCGTATTTTTCGAGATGCGACAGGAAGGAGAAGGATTCTGGCGCCATTTAAGCTCCTAAATATTTCGAAGATGCATCTCCGAAATATGTTTGAAGACGCATCTCCGAAATATTTTAACGTTAAATGATACTTGGGTGCGTCCAGAGATGGATCTCCAGAATCTTGGGGCATTTAAGTATTTTTGCATGGTGACTAAGAAACATATAAGGCGCGTGAAGAAATTAAAAAAAAAACATACTAATGGAAAAAATCTGTCACAATATTTTAATGAGTATCCACAAGTAAAACAAACAAATATTAAGTTATACATTTTCTTAGAGACACAAATACGAATTTGATAGTATCGATATCCACGGATATCTGTATTCTTATGCAAAACCTTTTTGATCTTATCTTCAATATTCATAGGCTTCTGATAAAGAGGTGATGAAGCATGCATAGAAAGAAAAATAAGAGTCTAGTTGAGAGAATCTTCAGAAACTTGGTCTTCAGAGTCTTTGATCCAGTTCATCAGAATCTGGTGACACAACTCATCAGAGTTGTTTAAGTGCAAGGCTTCATAGCTTGACAATGTCAGAAGCTTCAGATTCATAAAGCTTTGGATAGAAAATGTTCAGAAGCGTTCAATAGAGTCATCCAGAGCTTGACTATGTCGTAGAACACACATCTCAGAGTTAGATTGCACTATATTCATAATCTGATGATGTCACATGTCACTTCTTTGGAGTCAAAACTTGTATCTAGTATCTGCACACTAAACAAAACCATTAGGATACAAAATTATTCTCTAAAAGCCTATGTATTGTTATCTTCAAAATATAAGGCTAGTGGAGAATCAAATCTTGTTATTACACTAGTCTCCTATTACCCACCTCGTTTAGTAAATATGATATTCGTACCCATCCAATATATGTGCGCTTATTCGTCGGACGTGTGTCCGATATATATATATATATATATATATATATATATATATATATATATATATATATATATATATATATATATATATATATATATATCGGACACACGTCCGACGAATAAGCGCACATATATTGGATGGGTACGAATATCATATTTACTAAACGAGGTGGGTAATAGGAGACTAGTGTAATAACAAGATTTGATTCTCCACTAGCCTTATATTTTGAAGATAACAATACATAGGCTTTTAGAGAATAATTTTGTATCCTAATGGTTTTGTTTAGTGTGCAGATACTAGATACAAGTTTTGACTCCAAAGAAGTGACATGTGACATCATCAGATTATGAATATAGTGCAATCTAACTCTGAGATGTGTGTTCTACGACATAGTCAAGCTCTGGATGACTCTATTGAACGCTTCTGAACATTTTCTATCCAAAGCTTTATGAATCTGAAGCTTCTGACATTGTCAAGCTATGAAGCCTTGCACTTAAACAACTCTGATGAGTTGTGTCACCAGATTCTGATGAACTGGATCAAAGACTCTGAAGACCAAGTTTCTGAAGATTCTCTCAACTAGACTCTTATTTTTCTTTCTATGCATGCTTCATCACCTCTTTATCAGAAGCCTATGAATATTGAAGATAAGATCAAAAAGGTTTTGCATAAGAAAATAGTACATAATGCAAGATCAAATATTCCTTCCACTACACTGATATTTTGGCTAAGGATTGTACTATTGTACCATTGTGTCCCATTTTAACAGAATGTTATGCAAGAATACAACTACATTTGAGTATTCCATTTCTACCCTCTAACAGATCTTTTCATTGCATATATAAAGGAATCTTGGAAAAATGGAACAATGCTAAATCTAGGAGAATATCATCTACATGAATATTGCATACCGTGAATATCTTTGAGAGAAAAGAAACATACACACAAGGAAATTTTGTTCATACTCTTCATAGAATATATTTTGTGTGACATACTTGTAATTCATTTGTGTATTCTGCTTTCTTAGAAGCATTTTGTAAATACACTTTGTATCTCAATCTTTGTGATTGTATTTCATTGAGTGACTAGGGTTTAGTTAGAATTACTCAAGAAGACATTGACCATTGGTCTTTGTGTTGTAATCAAGTTTGGTTATAGTGGATTAAATCCTTGTAATAAGGCGAAATCACCTTGGAGGGTGAACTGAAGGTAGCTTTGTTAACATCGAACCAGGAAAAAAATAATTATGTTCATTATTTTTGTTCTTAGTTTTATATTTGTATTTTTGGGTTGCAAAAGTTTTAATTCTTGAAACCTAATTAAAACCCCTTATTTCTTGTGTTTCCTTTATGTTCAATTGGTATCTGAGCTCTGGTTCTGGTATTGATTGTGTATCAAACACTTCACAATGTCAGATAAATATCCAAATTTATGAAACATTATGGCAAGAATCTCTTCAACAGTTGCACCCGTTAGTAACAATGAAGGAGACCATTATAGTGCCGAACCCCGATTCTTTGATGGAGAAAAATTAGACTATTAGAAAGATAGAATATAATTTTTTTTCTTAGTTATAATGTGGATCTATGGGATATGGTAGTTGATGGTTACATTCATCCTGTTGATGGAAATGGTAACAAGGTGGAAAGAAAAATGATGACTGATCATCAAAAGAAAGATTACAAGAATCATCATAAAGCAAGAACCATCCCGTTGAACATTATATCATACTATGAGTATGAAAAGATCACAAATAGAGACACAACTAAGTATATATTTGATTCTTTAAGGATGAATTATGAAGGAAATGCTCAAGTGAAAGAAACCAAGACGCTTGCCTTGATACAAAAGTATGAAGCCTTCAAGATAGAAGATAATGAAAATGTTAAGAACGTGTTCTCAAGGTTTCAAACTCTTGTTACAGAACTGAAGGTTTTGGACAAAGGTTACTCTATTGTAGATCATGTTAAGAAAATTGTCACGAGCTTACCCAAGAGATAGAGGCCTATGCTAACTGCGATGAAACTATATAAGGATATGAACAACAAAATCTTGAAGAACTTATGAGTTATTTGAGAAGTCATGAGATATAGCTTAAAGAGGATGAGCCTTAAAGAAAAGTTAAATTTGTGGCTATGAAATCCATGGGAAAGTCTAAAAAGACTAAAGCCTTTCAAGATGAAGAAGAGGATTCTGAAGAAGACTCTAAAGAATAAGATGAATTGTCTCTTCTTTCCAGAAGAGTTAACCAACTCTAGAAGAAAAGACAAAGCAAGTTCTGAGGCTCCAGAAGGATAGGTGGTCACTCTGTGTCTACATCTAGACTAAAGATGTCAGATGCTGGCAAAGACGCTATCTACTTTGAGTGCAAGGAGGCAGGTCACTACAAGAATGAATGTCCAAATCTGAGAAAGACAGGCCAAAGAAGAAATACTTCAGAGGTGTAAGATCCTAACTTTGACCCTAAGATCCCTCATGGCATCATATCATTGCATATTGCATTTGCCTCAAGGATCATAACATCTTGGCTCCTTAACCCTTGGGTTGGGATTTGTGTGAGTTGGTTTGAGACCACCAAGCATGCTTGAATTGTATATTATTGTTTTTCTTATTTTGTTTACTAACCAAAAGCACAAAAATATGTCACTAACTTTGTTTGTTTTGAAGCTCAAGCAGTCATGTGATCCAAGGCTCCTAGGAGGCCCCCTATGCTCAAAGAGTGGCTAGATGAAAGTGAAAGCAAGCATAAAAATGGTTCCCAAAGCTATCAATCATCATATATGCCTCCCAAGTATCTCAATTTTCCAATTTTATCAAGATAAACCAAAGGGCTTGAGGATTGTTTCCCAAGGAAACCCTAATTCAACTGTGCATTGACTGTGCCTTTCTCATGAAGAAACATCAACCTATGATCAAATACAATCAAGGGAAGTTCTTCCATTCATCATTTTATGCATATTTGAGCCCATGTGAGTATCCTCAATCATTTGTTCATCAAGATTGGAAGTTTGGCTTTGAGAAGTTGATCAGTCAAATTATCTAACTATTTTGAAATCCACTGAGACCTAACTTTTGATGTGTTTGTCAAATGAAGATGACCCCAAGAGACAAAATGTTCTTAAGAACCATATGAACAACTTTCATGATCATAAAAAATTCATTTGAAACTTGGAAGGTCATAATTCATTTCAAAACATTATAGGTCATTTTGACTGAAACCCTAATTTGGGTCAATTTCCCAAGTACCTAACTCCTTCATTTTTCATGATGTTAAGGTGGGACCAAGTGAATTGGAAAGTTTAAGATGTATAATCCAAATTTTATGTTGGTAAAAATTTCATAATCCTAAAAGAAACACATGTGATAATACAAAACATTATTGGTCACTTTGGACCAAAGTCATTGAAATGTGAAAAAGTCCAACTTCAAGTGCTCATAACTTTCTCATAAAAAATCCAAATGATGCAAACTTTAAGTCCAAATTGATTGTCTTGAAAATATCTATAACTTTGATGTTGAAGGGTTTGTCATTTGAGGCTTTCATAATTGAAATAGAAGGGCTTGAAGTTGGTCAATTTAGGCAAAATTTCCATGTACATGTTTTGTACATTGAACTTCATGACCAGTTTTCAATATTTTCCCAACTCCAAATGGATTTTTGTTCAACATAAAATTTGTTCCTTATGTCAATACCTTTCCAACCATTACCCACATGCCTATGTTTCAACTTTTCAAATGGCATTTTCGAAGAGGAGAAGTTTTGGTTTCAATTATGCATAACATGATAAAACTCCATGCACAAGCTTACACATTACAATCTGCACGTCTAATTTCATTTGGTTGATGTTTAGCACTCAATTGCCATTTCTTTTGGGCCTCCCATGCGCCTGTACATGCCCATGCATGGAGGACCTAACTTCACATGCACACGAGTTTCTTCATGCATTGCATCATCCTTGCCTGTAAATAGAAGGCTTCATTCACTTCAAACTTCAACCTAAAGGCGCCCGAAGTTCTGCACAATTGAATCCCTAACCTTCACTCAAAGGAATTTTGATTTTTCTCTCAAATTTTTCAAGCTCAGATTTCAACTTCATTGGTTCAACTCTGACTTATAATTCCTTAGCCTTGCTTCCTTGCTACCTCAAGAACAAGCCACACTGAAGAGTTGGATCAGATCATGCCATTGAAAGTTGCACTTCAAAGGTTTCTATTCAAACTGTTTTCATTCGAATCTCCTTTGTTATTTAGCATTTCTTGTATTGGTTGGTACCTCTGGAGTCCTCATATGAGAGGCAATTGATTTGTGCTTTTAATTTTATGAATTGAGCAAACTCAGATTGAACACCTCAATTTTTCTATCTCAGATTTCTCCTTCCATGAGAGTCTAGAGTAGAAACTAAGGTTACAGGGGTGATGTACATCACCCCAACTTTCAAATGATGTATAGATCGTGCATTTTTGTTGAGGTTTAAAAACATGCAACTCTGGCCGGAACAGTGAATCTCACCGGAGAAGACGGTGGTTTCCACCACCGTCCCCACGCGGATGAGATCCTGGCCCTTGGATCTGGCTCTGGGGATCTAATCTTGGCCATGCATTGTTATGACTTATTTTAATGCTGAGTGTTTCGTTGTTGACCAAGCCTCACCATACGCGCGCTTCTGGTTCCTTGGATCAGTCACGTCAATTAATGAACGCTGATCCAAGCGCTGTGGTTTCTTCCAATTTTTAATTTCTGTTTTAATTTTCTTTTATTCCAATTATTTTCAAAAATTCATAACTTCTTTATTTGGAATCACAAAAATATGGGACCGTTTGCAAAAAAATTCTCTTAAAATCTAGTTTCTAAAAAGGATTTTTATTTATTTTTGTGATTCCATTTAATATTTTTTGTGAATTATTTCTTTTCTGGTTGTTTTTAATTCATTTAAAATACTTTCCAATATTAAAAAATGGCAAAAATATTTTTTTAACATCTTTGAATGATGATGAATCTATGAAAAATATTCTCATCAATTTCTTAATTGATTTGAGATTTATTTGAGATTTATTTGTGATTTTATTTCAATTATGTTATTTTTCTTCATTTTTAATTGTTTAAAATTAGTTTCTATTTTCAAAAAATGATGGAAAATTTTGTCAAACCTTGTTTGACCATGTTGAGCTTATGATGATCCAATTGGACTCTTCCAAGTTGATTTGAATTGGATTTGAAGTTTGACCTTTATTTGTTTATTTTAATTCAAGTATTATTTTAATTCCAAAAAATACCAAAAATATTTTTATTGTTTCTTGACTTCTAAGCTTCATCTCAGTTTTGTTTACCATTGATTGATATTGATTCCATTCATGTTTGATCAATGTGTGTTGGTTATGTCATTTGAATTTCAATTATGTACATTCCATTTCCACTTTCTTCTTCTTCTTTTTCTTTTTGACCAATGAGTTAATGATTGGTGGTTAGCCTTGACATATGAGGGGCTTAACATTCTTTGATCCAAATCAAATTCATCTTGATCCAAGATCAAGTGAATTGCTTTGCATTAGAGATAGGTTGCTTCTTGGTCAAGCAAAAAACCTAAATCCATACAAGGTCATTCTTGTTTTCTTTTGGCATGGCAAGTTGTAGGAGCTTGGCTTACTAGTCATGGTCTCTAACTTGTGTGTATTTGCCTATAGTTTTATTGACAGGCCTCAGATAGGTGTGACTACTACATTAGTCCACTTACGATTGCTTAACATAGCGCTAAATTGCCTTATGGCACACTAACACTAACTACTAATCACTAACATTTAATTCTTGCAATTTACTTTAATGCAATTTAATTTCTTGCTCATTAATTCACTTGTCTTTGCCCTTTGCTCACTTGAGCTCATGTTTATGTTAATGCAATTTGCCTTTTGCTCACTTGAGCACATTATTGTATATATACTATTGCCTTGTGCTTGTTTTGTTTTTGTTTTTGTGAACCCGATGCAAATGGAGAAATGACTTAGATTTAGGACCTTACCTATGATAAATGGAGTTTCAAGAGCAACTAGGCCTCATGCCTTTAGAATGCTAAATATGTTGAAGAGCAACTAGGCCCCATGCCTTTAGAATGCTTAATCTTGAAGATGACATTGAAAGGACCATAATTCTAAACTCACTCTTGTCGATTCTTTTACTTGCGTTGTGGAACTTTTTGATTTGTGTGTTCTTGTGTGATAGGGATCCTAAACTTGAGCCAATTAAAAGGACCATTGTCATGGGTATCCAAGATAAGAGAGACAAAGCCAATTGGAAGAGTCCAGGGAGCTTGATTGATTATTTGCTTGATTGCTTGAGTTATTTGCTTATTGCTTGCTAAATCCAAAGGAAAGGAGAAACTTGGATCATCTTTATGATCTCAAGAAGAGAACTCCAAGTGGTTTTATTTCTCTTTCCCTCATCTTTGCATGTTTAGGGTCTAGCCCTTCTCTTCTTCTCTCCAGTCTAACCCAAGCCAAACTTTTGTGCAAACATTAACATTGCTTTCAAAACTAGAAACCTAGGCACTATGCCTTTGATTTTTCAAGCTCTTTTCATAACACTTATTTTGAATTGAATCTTAAGCCAACTTTGACCTTATTTTGTGAATACTTTTCATTTGTAAATACAACTCATTCAATTGTTTTTGTGGTTCCAATGACCATTTGTCTTAAAGCTTTTTTTATAAACATTAGCTATTAGGTTTGAGTTATCATAGAGGTTGATATAATACTCACCTGTATCCTTAGTGTTGGTCTATAAGTCTTCCATGCTTATTATATGGGTAAACCCCTCACTCGCATCTTGAAGCTCTCCTCACATGGTGGATTTGTGGTTTAGGTTGAGTTTTCTCCCTTTGATAACAAAAGACCTTAAGGCTTTTGACCAATCAATTCACCAGCTTCTTTTGAGATTTTTACCCCGAACTACGAGGTTTTGATCCTACCTTTTTAAGATGGTACGTATGCAATGGGTTCATCCACTCAAACACAAAAATTGTAAATAAATTGTATATTCTTTTCTTATCTCCCCAATAATGTTTGCACAAATATTTTCACAAATACCAACCTACCTTACAACATTTGTAAAAAGGGCTCCCTTAGAGTACTAAGGATGTTTTGGGTGCTTAAAACCTTCCCATTGCATAACCAACCCCCTTACCCAGATCTCTGACATTTTTATTAGTTTTTGATTCGATAAAACTTCTCGATTTTTGTTCGCTTTCTAACCTTTCATTGGGATAAATAGAAGTGCGGTGGCGACTCGAATTGTATGATTTACTTTTGATTTAGTCAATGAATCTAAAGGTAACGAATACCCTGCTGCAAAAAAATGGCGACTCTGCTGGGGATGAACTTGCCTAGTGGGTTTTGCCTACTTTTTACCTTTTATTGTATTGTATGTTTATATTATTTGTGACATATTTTTGTGCAAATTTGGGATGACTGTATTGTTTGTAATGTATGAATTGCTTGATATATCAATTGCTTGTGTGCTTGGTGGTCTTTTGTGAGATGAGTTTTATACCCGAACTCGAGTGCACCTATGATAGGAGAATGACATAGTCTTGCTGACTTGTGTGGAGTTATTCCTTAGCAAGTTGACTTGCAAGCCCATTCACTTGGTGAAGGTTATGTTGGGATCAATAATGTCACACGAGTAGTCGTGGTTAGGCATTACTCTTTCCAATATATGCCTTAGAAGCCAAGGACTTTAGATTACCTAGCCCATCTTGGCCTATTTTAGGACGTAGTGCGAAGGTCGTTCAAGTGTAAGATTTGATACGATTGTTACGCGATACTACACTCATAAGAGTCTCTCTTGAGAATATTTTTGGAATACGAGTAGTCGTTTATCCGATAATATCCGAAAGATGGGATGATGACTATGGGAATCTCTTGTAGAACATGATCGTCAGGTTTAACCATAGTACACTCCCTTTGGGTGGTTCTTAACCAAGACTCCATGCTCGTGACTTGCAACAAACCCTTGATTCGCGGTTGATCCGTTCTCGTATATCCTTAATATCAATGGAACTTGGGTGTTGATAAGGTGTAAACCATAATCCACCAAAATGGATGATTGATATAGAGGATGACTTGATCCATTCCGTGACCTTTGTGTGGTGTGATTTGCTTGATCCTTGAGTGTGATTGTTGCATCCATGCATTCATGCATTCATACACATCCATATCATCAACAATGAGAAAATTTTCAAGGAACTTAAGAGGTCTATTTGCAAATTTTCAGACATGGATAAGCAAAGAAGGAATACGAAGAAGTACAGTTTCAGACAACCCGACTTGAAAGAGTTAAGGAGTTTGACATCCTATGTATTAGATCCCTTGGAGTTCAAGGCTCGTCATGGGAAGCTTCTGTCTATTTTTGCTACTCAGGTGGATGAAGGTCTGATGAGTGTGTTGGTGCAGTTCTATGATCCCTTGTACAGTTGCTTCACTTTTCCGGATTTCCAGCTTTTGCCTACGCTTGAGGAGTATGCATATCTTGTGGGTATACCTATCCTGGATCAGTTGCCATTCAGTGGCTTGGAGAGAGTCCCTTCTTCCCAAGAGATTGTTGATCTGTTGCATATAGATGAATCTATTGTTGGTGCTCATTTGACTACCAAAGGTGGAATTCAAGGTCTCCCATCTGATTTCCTCATTTCTCAAGCCGCTATGTTTGGGAAGGCCATGAGTGAGGATGCCTTTGAAGTTGTATTTGTACTTCTCATCTATGGGCTACTGTTATTCCCCAACATCGACAATTTTGTGGATGTGAACGGTATTAGGATTTTATCTACTCTTAATCCCGTTCCTACTCTGTTGGGTGACACTTATTTCTCTTTACATATGAGGAATGCAAAGGGTGGTGGTACCATTGTGTGTTGTTTGCCTTTGTTGTACAAGTGGTTTATTTCGCACTTGCCACAGACGCTCGCCTTCAAGGAGAACAAAGGATGTCTACGGTGGTCCACGAGACTTATGTCTCTCACTAATGATGATATCTTTTGGTATAACCGTGTATATGATGGTGTGCAGATTATTGACTCTTGTGGTGAATTCTTCAATGTGCCTCTTCTTGGTACATGTGGTGGGATTACTACAACCCTGTTTTGGCACGTCGTCAGCTTGGGTTCTCCTTAAAGGATAAACCTAATAACATTTTGTTAGAGGGTGTGTTCTTTCAAGAGGGTAAAGATCCCCAAAACTTGAAGGGCAGGATGGTCCGCGCTTGGCGCAAGATTCATAGGAAGGGAAGGAAAGACCCTGGTCCAAAGAATTGTATTGCTTTTGAACCCTACACCTCTTGGGTTAGGAGAAGAGCTTTTGAGTACCGCATGCCCTATGACTACCCGAGACCTACACCTATGGTTATGGTTGGGCCTTCAATCCTCCCTAACCAAAGAGTAGAGGAGTTGAGAGATGAAGACCGTTCGCGTGCTTGGGAGGCTTCGTGCAGCTTATCTTCCGGTCTCGAGAGCTTTGGACGATTGTTTCTAGGATTCCATAGGATGTTCATTTTCCTTCTCTCTTGTATTGTATTTTGGTTACCAAGACTATACTTCTTTGGTGTAAATTTTTTCCAGATAATATTGATATAATTATTCCATATATGTCTAAATGATTAATATTTCCAAATGTTTGCAAATAGATCTCTAAAAGTTCCTCTGATTAAAAATAAAATCATATGCACAAACATTGCATGCATCATATGCATAAGCAAGTTTTGATTCCAGGCTTCTTGATCAGTGGTCTAACTCTGTGTTCTTCATTTATTTTGAAGACATGCTGACGCATCGGTACTACACCAGAGCCAACTCATCAAAGCTAATGGATCACCTCGAGCAAGAAAACAAAGAACTTAATGAGGAAGTGGCAAGATTGACTTCCTTGATGGAGTCATTCTTGGCCGCCCAAAGCCAGTCTTCTCCAACGCCTTCAACTCCTCCCCAGAGGACGGTCATTTCAGAGGTTGCTTCCTCTACCGTGCCTGCTGCCAGTGCTCAGTTTTCTCCGTCTGCTATGCCAGCCGGGTTTCCCTGGGGGATGCCCGCCAATTTTGTTCCAGAGGGTCTCGCCCCTACATTTGCTTCTCTGTCGGCATCTAGCCCGATCCTCGCTGTGCTACCTCCAGTCGTGCATACTTTGCTGAGAGTTGATGACACCATTTATCACTCTGAGCCATCTGGGGGCCCAGATGTGTACGAGAAAATGGACGCTATGAATGATCAATTCCTTGAGCTGCGCAAGGAACTTAAAACTCTCAGGGGGAATGACCTCTTCGGCAAATCTGCTGCTGAGCTATGCCTCGTACCCAATGTCAAGATTCCTATCAAATTCAAAGTGCCTGACTTTGAAAAGTACAAAGGAAACACTTGCCCGCTCAGCCATCTTGTAATATACGCACGCAAGATGTCGACTCAGACTGACAACGATCAACTCCTGATCCACTACTTCCAGGACAGCCTGTCCGGTGCCGCATTGAGATGGTACATGGGCCTGGATAGTGCGAACATTCGCTCCTTCAATGACCTTGGCGAAGCTTTCGTCAAGCAGTACAAGTATAATGTTGATATGGCTCCCGATAGGGACCAACTGAGGGCTATGTCCCAGAAGGAGAAAGAAATATTCAAGGAGTACGCCCAGAGGTGGTGTGAATTGGCTGCACAGATTGTGCCCCCGCTCGAAGAGAAAGAAATGACGAAGATCTTTCTCAAGACTTTAAGCTCTTTCTACTACGAGTGGATGATTGCTAGCGCTTCCTCTGATTTCACCGAGATGGTGAACATAGGGATGCATTTAGAAGAAGAAGTCAGGGAAGGGCGCCTGACCAGAGAAGAAGGCTCTTCTGCCAAATGTTATGGGGCGTTTGCCAAGAAGAAAGATGGAGCGGCACATGTTGTGTCCTTCCATGTTAAACAAAGAAGACCCTCTGTGAAGAGGAAGACTGTGCGTCCCGCCAGTAACCAGCACCAGGTGGCTCATATAGCACCTGCTTTCAGAGAAAATCAACATTATCAGCATCAGAACCAGCAACAACAACATCAACAGTATCAACAGCAACAATATCGTCCTCAGCAACAGGCCTACCAGCCTCGAAACAACAATCAAACCAGCACTAGCTATGATAGGAAAAGGGTCACTTTTGATCCTATTCCGATGACTTATGCCGAGCTATATCCTTCATTGATTGAAAGGAAGCTGATTACTCCACGTGACCCACCTGCTATACCAACCAACCCTCAATGGTGGTATAAGCTCAAGCTTCACTGTGTTTATCATTCCGGTGCTCCCAGACATGATGTGGAGAACTGTTACCCTCTCAAGACCAAGGTTCAAGACCTTGTTAGAAGCGGTGTCTTGTTTCTCGAGGACGTAGGTCCTAATGTGAAGAAGAACCCATTGCCCGAGCATGGGAAATCTGCTGTTAATATGGTTCAGGGTTGCCCTGGCAAATACAAGGTCAGATATGTCAGCCATATTAGACAATCATTGGTCGAGATGCACAGACTATTATGTGGATACAGTCGTTACGAGCATGACCATGACAGTTGCTGTGTATGCACTGTCAATGAGAGGGGATGTCGTCAAGTCAGAAAAGACATCCAAGAAATGCTGGATCAGGGTGTGATCGAGATACTTCAGAATCGTGATGAGGATGAAGTTAATGTTATATCGCCTGTATTCAGAATACCTGAGCCTGTTGTTGTCAAATATGATGGCAGCAAATAGAAGGCTTCTCCTACTCTCATTATTAAGCCAGCTGACCATGTTCCATACTTTTCCGACAAGGCTGTTCCCTATCGATACAATGCAGTTGCATTAGAAGATGGGAAGGAGGTGCCCCTACCCTCCACTTCTGTGACTAATATTGCTGATGTCAATGGTTTGACCCGCAGTGGTCGTGTTTTTTCGGCACCGCCGAAACCCAAGGTTGACACCAGAAGAACTGATGTTGTTGATAGTGTCGCACGTCCTGTGGGAAATTCTTCTTCTTCTCCGCATCGGGCACTTGCTATTGATAGACCTTCCGTCGCTGTTAGAGCTCCTGTCCCTGCTGGCCAGAATGGCATGATGAAAGAGGACTGTGATGATATGCTAAGGCTCATCAAGAGGAGCGAGTATAATATTGTAGATCAGCTGCTATAAACGCCTTCAAAGATATCTGTGTTATCTTTGTTGATGAACTCCGAGCCACACCATGAAGCTTTGCAGAAGGTGTTGGACGCGGCGTACGGGGATTACGACGTCACCATAGAACAGTTTGATAGCATTGTTGCAAACATTAATGCTTGTAACAACTTGAGCTTATGCGATGCTGATCTTCCCGAGGAGGAAAAAGACCATAATTTGGCACTTCACATTTCAATAAACTGCAAGGATGATGCCTTGTCTAACGTGCTGGTAGACACAGGATCATCGCTGAATGTGTTGCCAAAATCCACTCTGGCCAAACTTTCTTATCAGGGGCCTCCCATGAGGTAGAGTGGAGTGGTTGTGAAGGATTTTGATGGATCCATAAAGATTGTGATTGGAGAGGTTGAGCTCCCAATCAAGATAGGACCTAGTGATTTCCAGATCACTTTTCAGGTCATGGATATCCACCCATCATATAGCTATTTGTTAGGCAGACCATGGATTCACGAGGCAGGCGCCATGACATCCACCATACACCAAAAGTTAAAGTTCGTCAAGAACAAGAAGTTGGTGGTGGTAGGGGGAGAGAAGGCTCTCTTGGTAAGCCATTTGTCTTCCTTTTCTTATATTGATGCTGAGGATGAGGTTGGGACTCTGTTCAAAGCCTTTTCTATTGCTGAGCCTTCTAAGAAAGGAACTTCTTCATTTGCGTCCTACAATGATGCGAAGTTGGCCATTGAGCATGGCACAACTACTGGTTTAGGACAAATGATTAAGCTGGAAGACAATAAATCTCGGGCTGGCATAGAGTACTCTCCAGGCACTTTGAACAAGCACGGTCTGTTTCAGAGTGGTGGTTTCATCCACACGGTTGAAGACTAGGAAGCTGCTGCTGTAGTGGAAGATGATGCAGAGGAAGATTCTGGCAACTTTGTCATCCCTGGAGGAGTCTGCAATAATTGGGTTGCTGTTGATGTTCCAACAGCTGTCCATAAGTCCACGTAATGTTCATTTTTATTTAAAAAAACCCTTCTCCCATGCCAAAAGGAGAAGTGATGACATTGTTGGCACATAAATACAATGATATTCATTCAATAAATTCATGTTAAATGTTTGTTTTTCCAAATTATTTTCACTTTTTGCTTTTTGCATGAAATTGGTGATCACATAAATCCTAAAAAGAGAATAAAATCAATATTTTCATCTGCATAATGATTTGTTTTGTTTGAATTCTAAAATCTCTTTTATATCCAAAATCATTATGCAGGTTGATCAAACCCATTGAACATAATGATCCAACACCATCTCCCAACTTTGAGTTCCCTATATTTGAGGCTGAAGAAGATGATGTTGAAGAGATTCCTGATGAGATTAACCGTCTGCTTGAGCACGAAGAGAAGATCATTCAGCCACATCTTGAGAATCTGGAAACAATCAACTTAGGGTCTGAAGATTGTGTTCGAGAAGTAAAGATTGGGGCACTCCTGGAAGAGTCTGTAAAGAAGGGGTTGATTGAGTTGCTACGAGAATATGTCAACATCTTTGCCTGTTCATATGAAGACATGCCTGGTCTGAATACTAATATCGTGGAACATTTCCTGCCTTTGAAGCCTGAGTGTGTGCCTGTGAAGCAGAAGCTCAGAAGAACTCATCATGATATGGCAGTGAGGATTAAAGAAGAAGTTCAGAAGCAAATTGATGCGGGGTTTCTGGTGACTTCTACATATCCTCAATGGGTGGCCAATATTATACCCGTGCCTAAGAAAGATGGAAAAGTCCGAATGTGTGTGGACTATAAAGACTTGAATAAGGCTAGTCCGAAAGATGATTTTCCTCTACCACACATTGATATGTTGGTAGATAATACAGCTAAATTCAATGTCTTCTCATTTATGGACGGATTTTCCGGATATAATCAGATCAAAATGGCACCCGGGGATATGGAGAAGACAACATTCATCACACCTTGAGGAACATTCTGTTATCGAGTGATGCCCTTCAGTCTGAAGAACGCCGGAGCCACGTATCAACGTGCTATGACTACCTTGTTTCACGATATGATGCACAAGGAGATCGAGGTATATGTTGATGATATGATTGCAAAGTTGAGAATGGAAGTTGAACATGTAGAGTACTTGTTTAAGCTTTTTCAGCGTTTGAGGAAGTACAAACTCCGCTTGAATCCGAACAAGTGTACATTTGGAGTCCGTTCCGGCAAGTTATTGGGTTTTATTGTCAGTGAAATAGGTATTTAAGTTGATCCTCCCAAGGTCAAAGCAATACAAGAGATGCCTACGCCCAAAACTGAGAAGCAAGTCCGAGGTTTTCTTGGCCGCTTGAATTATATTTCCAGATTTATATCCCACATGACTGCCACATGTGCGCCAATATTCAAGCTCCTCCGGAAAGATCAGCATCATGATTGGACCGAGGATTTCCAGAAGGCCTTCGACAGTATCAAAGAGTATCTGTCCGAGCCTCCGATTCTGTCTCCGCCTGTGGAAGGGAGACCCTTGATTATGTATTTGACTGTTCTCGAAGACTCTATGGGTTGCGTACTAGGTCAGCAAGATGAGTCAGGGAAGAAAGAGTATGCTATATACTATCTGAGTAAGAAGTTCACTAATTGTGAGTCGCGATACTCGATGCTTGAGAAAATATGTTGTGCTTCGGGTTGGGCCACTAGGCGCTTACGCCAGTATATGTTGAATCATACGACTTGGTTGATATCCCAAATGGATCCAATCAAGTATATCTTTGAGAAGTCTGCTTTAACTGGGAGGATTGCCCGTTGGCAGATGCTGTTGTCTGAGTATGATATTAAGTATCGAGCTCAGAAAGCTATTAAGGGTAGTATCTTGGCTGACCACATGGCACATCAACCAATTGAGGATTATCAGTCAGTTCAGTACGACTTTCCTGAAGAGGAGATTCTGTATTTGAAAATGAAGTATTGTGATGAGCCGACGCTCAATGAAGGGCCAGAGCCTGGTTCCGGATGGAGCATGGTGTTTGATGGCGCTGTAAATCAATATGGAAATGGTATTGGGGCAGTGATTATTACTCCTCAGGGAACACATTTTCCTTTTACAACAAGGCTAACTTTCAAATGCACGAATAATATGGCGGAGTATGAGGCCTGTATTATGGTTTTGGAGGAATGTATTGATCTTAGGATCAAACATCTTGATGTTTATGGTGATTCGGCCCTTGTTGTTAATCAGATTAAGGGTGAATGGGAGACAAATCAGCTTGGCCTCATCCCATATAGAGATTATGCGAGGAGGATTTCAACGTTCTTTACTGAGGTTGACTTCCATCATATTCCTCGAGATGAGAATCAGATGGAAGATGCCCTTGCTACGCTTGCTTCGATGATTATGGTGAAATTCTGGAATGAAGTCCCCAATATCACTCTGATGCGCTTGGATAGACCAACTCATGTATTTGCAGTAGAGGAAGTAAAATATGATAAGCCATGGTATTTTGATATCAAATGTTTTCTGCAAAGTCAGATTTACCCACCTGGGGCATCTGTTAAAGACAAGAAGACTTTGAGAAGATTATCAGGCAGTTTCTACCTCAATGGCGATGTGCTTTACAAGAGGAACTTCAACATGGTTCTGCTCAAATGCGTGGATAGACACGAAGCAGACATGTTAATGATTGAAGTCCATGAGGGTTCATTTGGTACTCATTCCAATGAACATGCCATGGCAAAGAAGATGTTGAGAGTAGGCTACTATTGATTGACAATGGAGTATGACTGTTGCAAATATGTGAAGAAATGCCACAAGTGTCAGATTTATGCGGATAAGATTCATATTCCCCCGACACTTCTGAATGTTATTTCATCCCCATGGCCTTTCTCTATGTGGGGAATTGACATGATTGGCATGATAGAGCCAAAGGCGTCCAACGGTCACAAATTTATTCTCGTAGCAATTGATTACTTCACCAAGTGGGTTGAAGCGGCATCATATGCAAATGTGATCAGGTAGATGGTTGTGAAGTTTATCAAGAATCAACTCATATGCCGTTATGGTGTGCCAGATAAGATCATTACTGATAATGGATCTAACTTGAACAACAAGATGATGAAAGATCTATGTAGCGAGTTCAAGATTGCACATCATAATTCTTCTCCTTATGGACCCAAGATGAATGGGGTTGTTGAAGCTGCTAACAAAAACATCAAGAAGATTATTCAGAAGATGGTTGTTACGTACAAAGATTGGCATGAGATGTTGCTATTTGCTTTACATGGCTATCATACATCTGTCTGCACTTCAACAGGGGAAACCCCTTTCTCCCTTGTATATGGTATGAAGGTTGTGCTCCCCGTGGAGGTTGAGATCCCATCAATGAGAATCTTGATGGAAGCCAATTTGATTGAGGCTGAATGGGTTCAGAGTCGTTATGACCAACTGAATTTGATTGAAGAAAAGAGATTGACTGCCATGTGCCATGGTCAGTTATATCAGCAAAGGATGAAGAAAGCCTTTGATAAGAAGGTCAAGCCTCGTGTGTTTTGAGAAGGTGACCTTGTGCTCAAAAAAAGTCTTGTCTTTCACGCCAGATTCCAGGGGCAAGTGGACTCCAAACTATGAAGGTCCATATGTTGTTAAGAGAGCCTTTTTAGGCGGTGCTTTGATACTTACAACTATGGATGGGGAGGATTTCACTCGTCCTGTGAATTCAGATGCAGTCAAGAAATACTTCGCCTAAAATAGAAAACAGAATAGCTCGCTAAGTTGAAAACCCGAAAGGGCGGCTTAGGCAAAAAAGAGCGTCTCGGTGGATTGAAAACCCGAAAGGGCGATCCAGGCAAAAGTTAGAGACATGAAAAAAATGAATATATATATCCCGCTAGATTGAGTACCTCTCCCTGTGGCAATCTAGGCAAAAATTAGGGATTTGGCAAGTAACTGCATCCTGACAAGACTTTGTTCTACCAACTGTCTTCTGTCAAAGATTCTTGCTCAGTCATCGTCAACTGAAGCTTCAAATACATTGGATTCAGAGTTGGTGGAGAAATGGTCATTATGTTCAATGTAGCCCTTTTCCAATATATATCACCAATTTTAAATTTGTAAAGATCCATGAAGTCTTGCCATTTGAAAACTACCATTCCATCAAATAAATTTGAGCCTTTATCCAAATCTTTGTACTCTTATTGGTTTCTGTTTAAAAAATGTTTGCATGTTTTAATTGATGAATATCATTGTTTTAAACAAATAAAGTTTTTATAAACTGTTTTTTAAACAAAGTGAACATTCACAAAAGACTAAAAAGGATAATTGGAACATCTTCAGTGCTCTCTTAAGGATAGTATGATCTCCAAAAGGGTAAGACATTTGTTCATATTCCTAGCATTTTCTTGTATCCTCTTCATCATCTTTCAGGTTGTCTCCTCAATGAGCGCAGGAAGGTAATACTTCACCAAAGTCCCCAGAGAGTCTGGAGTTTGGTCTCGACCTTCTAGCTCCCCAATGGGTCTGGTTCTAGCATCTGTGTTTTATCAATTATATGGTTGTCATCCCTTGTGTGGATTGACCTAAAATCCCTTATAGATTGATAAATTGACATGCTATGTTTTTCGAGGAAGTTGGCATTCCTTCATTAAGATTGGAAATCTCCCGCATAGTGAGCAGGAAATCCTAGCACGAGTGGAATTTTCAACATGTCGGTTTGTAGCTTATCCCCAGTGGATTCACATACATTGATATCTAGCAGGTTTTCCTCGTATTCATCCTTAGCAGGGTTATTCCCATTAGAATTCCCCAGTATGGTCACCAGCAAGTTATCTCCAGCTGATCGCCTATAAGTTACTCCCAGTTCAGTCATCAGCAGTTGTTCCTTAGTGGAGTTGCTTGATCGGAGCCTGTTTGTTGTTACTTCCTCCTTCTCGGTTATTTTCCTCCTAGCAGAGTGAGTGATGAAAATGTTTATTTTCCATCCCCAGCGGAGCAATGTTTCTCTTCTCCTCGGCAGAGTTTGGTCTCCATCAATATGAGGAAATGTGATGGTTATTGGAACTTTTATTTGGTGGTTATTCCCCGGAGAGTTTCATATCTTTCCTTGGGTTTTCCCCCAATAGAGTTACTTCTACGGTGGATCTTATCCGTTTTAAGCCCCTGGCATTGGCTTTGTAAGCTTCCCCAACTAAGGCTCTACCTAATCCTAGTTTGGTTTTGGAACTTCGAGGAAGATGTGTTGATTCCTTCCCCAATGGAGTGACCGTTTCTCCTTCTCCGCAACAGAGATGCTCCTTCCATGATTAGAAGTGAATGTTGTCTGATGTGCTTCTGTTTGGTGGTTGTTCCCCACAGAATCCCACATCACCCCTTGATAAGATCCTCAGTAGATTTCTTCTCTGACTGATCTTATCCATGCCTCTGCATACTGTTGTAAGATCCCCAACCTTGGTGGTTATGATCTTTTGCTGATCCCCAACAGTAGACTCTGTTCTTTCCCCTAGCAGTGGTCTTTGTCCCTGGCAGCGACTTCGCTTGATCCTTAGCAGTGATTGGTTTCCTGGTATTTATTACCCCCACCAGATTGATTTTCTCCAGTGGGCCTGGCTTTCTCTTTTGAGATGTTATACCGGATATCTGTCCATTGATCCTTGGACCTGTTTATGTTAGAGATGTCTGTTTGTCATCATTAATCATACATAAACCACGCATATACATGCATAATTATAACATTCAGATATTCATGTTGCATTCTTTGCCATATATCTTTGATTGTTATCTTTTGCTATTTGGTGATACATATTTCCCCAAGCAGATTATTGTGTCTGATCTCTCCATATAGAGTCAGCCCCACAGGCAGAAAGTGTCTATCCTTTCTTCCGTATTCCCCACTGAGTTATGACCTCGTGGATGATTTTTGATTTCAGCTTCCTCCCAAAACATGTATTGGGACGGAATCACTCCCCTGAGTTTGTATCCTCATTGGGTTGAGTCTTGTTTCATTGTGTCACTCTAGTTTGTTCCTAGATTGACTACTCTTGTTATTTCCCCCTGCATTTCCATGTGGTTCAAATGACCAATTGCTCAGTAAACAGTAGTTGTTCATTCTCTCTCCCCAGCGGATGTTGTGGCCTTCTACCCAGTAACCGGTAGTTGTAAGTCCTATTTCTGTGGTTTTCTACCCAGTAACCGGTAGTTGTAAACCCCATTTTGTCCCTTTGCAGAGTTAACCTTGCTTGTTGTTCATCCTAACCGATGACGGTTACTCTTTTATGTGGTTTTCTACCCAGTAACCGGTAGATGTAATCCCCTCTTTGTTGGTTATCTTTATCCAATATTCGGTATTGATATTCCTTCATTTTTGAGTATACCACCCAATAACTGGTGATATATCTCTTGGATAATTGCTCTGATCAAGCAACTTATCCCCGACGAATCATCTTTCATTTACCCTTGTTTGGTAATGTTTGTTCCTCCCCGCGATTGGTCATCATTTTATACCCGGTAGCTGGTATCCCGATGTCTTTTCTTTTCGGTCGATTTATCCTTTATTAACCCAGTAACCGGTTGTGGATAATATTCCATGCGAGTATGTTATCTACGTTCTGACGGTAATAGATAATATATCTCATGCGCTCTTCAGTCGAAGCCTTTGTTCTTCCCCAGGAGAGTAAGATTCGTATTTCCTTATGGGATCGAATGTCCTTCCTGTAATCGAGTCTGCTTTTTCAGCCCCCCTTTTGGATGATGAGTGTCTTGGAAACATTCCCCAATTCACGCCTGGTTGGTCACCTATTATATGCCCAGTAGCCGGTATCCCTGGTGTTCCTTTCTTCTGCTCCCTATTATGACTTTTTGTCCCCTGTGGAGTCAGATTTTCCTGAGTTAAGATATACCTTTTAAGGTCTTCCTCAGATATTTTTGGATGATTGATATCTCTCACCCTTATACCGGTCTTCAATATTCTTTCTCCCCGAGCGTGTTGTTCTCTCACCCTTCTACTGGTGCTTTGATCACATGTCTCTTTGAGCTTATTACCCAGTAACCAGTAATAACTCATTTGTTTCCTCAGTTGAGTCCTTTATGGATATCCCAGCCTGAGTCCCTTAGCGGATTTTCCCCATCCGGGTCCGGATTTTTATCCGAAATCCTTTGTGGATAGTTTGCTGTATTGGCATATTCCCCAATACATGCATCTTTACGTCAGCTCGAGTCTTTCCATTGATTTATTTTCATGGAATTCCTTCGTGTCTCCCAGCAAATTTTAAGTCGTGACCTGCTCATGCATTTTTATCCCCTTTATTCCCTAATAAAGTCCCCAGAGTCTTTGTCCCATTTATGAGTGTATTACTCATATGGATTTTCAGTTTGTCATGATTTCTTTTACCCTTTGTGGACATATATCCCCATAGAGTATTAATTTTGCATACATACATTTGCATCATGAGGTCTCTTAGGGACCAAAATTCGTCTCTTTGTTATTATTTAAGTCCATTCTACCTCGTCGAGACGAAGATTTTAACCTTCATATCTCTGGCTAGAATGACCTTAAATAGGGGCATCTGTAAGATCCTAATTTTGACCCTAAGATCCCTCATGGCATCATATCATTGCATATTGCATTTGCCTCAAGGATCATAGCATCTTGGCTCCTTAACCCTTGGGTTGGGATTTGTGTGAGTTGGTTTGAGACCACCAAGCATGCTTGAATTGTATATTATTGCTTTTCTTATTTTGTTTACTAACCAAAAGCACAAAAATATTTCACTAACTTTGTTTGTTTTAAAGCTCAAGCAGTCATGTGATCCAAGGCTCCTAGGAGGCCCCCTATGCTCAAAGAGTGGCTAGATGAAAGTGAAAGCAAGCATAACAATGGTTCCCAAAGCTCTCAATCATCATATATGCCTCCCAAGTATCTCAATTTGCCAATTTGATCAATATAAACCAAAGGGCTTGAGGATTGTTTCCCAAGGAAACCCTAATTCAATTGTGCATTGACTGTGCCTTGCTCATGAAGCAACCTAAACCTATGATCAAATACAATCAAGGGAAGTTATTTCATTCATCATTTTATGCATATTTGAGCCCATGTGAGTGTCCTCAATCATTTGTTCATCAAGATTGGAAGTTTGGCTTTGAGAAGTTGATCAGTCAAATCATCTTGAAATCCATCGAGACCTAACTTTTGATGTGTTTGTAAAATGAAGATGACCCCAAGATAAAAAATGTTCTTAAGAACCATATTAACAACTCTCGTGATCATCAAAAATTCATTTGAAACTTGGAAGGTCATCATTCATTTCAAAACATTATAGGTCATTTTGACTGAAACCCTAATTTTCGGTCAAATTCCCAAGGACCTAACTCCTTCATTTTTAATTATGTTGAGGTGGGACCAAGTGCATTGGAAAGTTTAAGATGTCTACTCCATATTTTATGTTGGACAAAATTTCATAATCCTAAAAGAAATACATGTGATAATACAAAACATTATAGGTCACTTTGGACCAAAGTCATTGAAATGTGAAAAAGTCCAACTTCAAGTGCTCCTAAATTTATCATCAAAACTCCAAATGATGCAAACTTTAATTCCAAATTGATTTTGTTGAAAATATCTATAACTTTTATGTAAAAGGTTTTGTCATTTGAGGCTTGCATCATTGAAACAGAAGGGCTTGAAGTTGGTCCATTTTGGCAAAATTTCCATATACATGTTTTGTACATTGAACTTCATGGCCAGTTTTCAATATTTTCCCAACTCCAAATGAATTTTTGTTCAACATAACATTTGTTCCTTATGTCAAGACCTTTCCAACCATTACCTACATGCCTATGTTTAAATTTTGCAAATGGCATTTTCGAAGAGGAGAAGTTTTGGTTTCAATTATGCATAACATGATAAAACTCCATGCATAAGCTTACACATTACAATCTGCACGTCCTATTTCATTTGGTTGATGTTTAGCACTCAATTGCCATTGCTTTTGGGCCTCCCATGCACCTGTACAGACCCATGCATGGAGGACCCAACTTCACATGCACGCGAGTTTCCTCATGCATTGCATCATCCTTGCCTATAAATAGAAGGCTTCATCCACTTCAAACTTCAACCTAAAGGCGCTCGAAGTTCTGCACAATTGAATCCCTAACCTCCACTCAAAGAAATTTTGATTTTTCTCTCAAATTTTTCAAGCTCGGATTTCCACTTCATTGGTTGATCTCTGACTTACAATTCCTTAGCCTTGCTTCCTTGCTACCTCAAGAACAAGCCACACTGAAGAGTTGGATCAGATCGTGTCATTGAAAGCTGCACTTCAAAGGTTTCTATTCAAACTATTTTCCTTCGAATCTCCTTTGTTATTTAGCATTTCTTGTATTGGTTGGTACCTCTGAAGTCCTCATGTGAGAGGCAATTGATTTGTGCTTTTAATTTTATGAATTGAGCAAACTCAGATTAAACACCTCATTTTTCTATCTCAGATTTCTCCTTCCATGAGAGTCTAGAGTAGAAACTAAGGTTACAGGGGTGATGTACATCACCCCAACTTTCAAATGATGTATAGATCGCGCATTTTTGTTGAGGTTTAAAAACCTGCAACTCTGGCCAAAACAGTGAGTCTCACCGGAGAAGACGGTGGTTTCCACCACCGTCCCCACGTGGATGAGTTCCTGGCCCTTGGATCTGGCTACGGGGATCTAATCTTGGCCATGCATTGTTATGACTTATTTTAATGCTGAGTGTTTCGCTGTTGACCAAGCCTCACCATACGCGCGCGCCTCTGGTTCCTTGGATCAGCCACATCAATTAATGAACCCTGATCCAAGCGCTGTGGTTTTTTCCAATTTTTAATTTCTGTTTTAATTTTCTTTTATTCCAATTATTTTCAAAAATTCATAACTTCTTTATTTGGAATCACAAAAATATGGGACCAATTGCAAACTTTTTCTCTTAAAATCTAGTCTCTAAAAATGATTTTTATTTATTTTTGTGATTCCATTTAATATTTTTTGTGAATTATTTCTTTTCTGGTTATTTTTAATTCATTTAAAATACTTTCCAATATTCAAAAATGCCAAAAATATTTTCTTAACATCTTTGAATGATGATGAATCTATGAAAAATATTCTCATCAATTTCTTAATTGATTTGAGATTTATTTGAGATTTTAGTTCAATTATGTTATTTTTCTTCATTTTTAATTGTTTAAAATTAGTTTCTGTTTTCAAAAAATAATGGAAAATTTTGTCAAACCTTGTTTGACCATGTTGAACTTATGATGATCCAATTGGACTCTTCCAAGTTGATTTGAATTGGATTTGAAGTTTGACCTTTATTTGTTTATTTTAATTCAAGTATTATTTTAATTCCAAAAAATACCAAAAATACTTTTATTGTTTCTTGACTTCTAAGCTTCATCTCACTTCTGTTTACCATTGATTGAGGTTGATTCCATTCATATTTGATTAATGTGTGTTGGTTATGTCATTTGAATTTCAATTATGTACATTCCATTTCCACTTTCTTCTTCTTCTTTTTCTTTTTGACTAATGAGTTAATGATTGGTGGTTAGCCTTGACATATGAGGGGCTTAACCTTATTTGATCCAAATCAAATTCATCTTGATCAAAGATCAAGTGAATTGCTTTGCATTAGAGATAAGTTGCTTCTTGGTCAAGCAAAAAACCTAAATCCATACAAGGTCATTCTTGTTTTCTTTTGGCATGGCAAGTTGTAAGAGCTTGGCTTACTAGTCATGGTCTCTAACTTGTGTTTATTTGCCTATAGTTTTATTGACATGCCTCAGATAGGTGTGACTACTACATTAGTCCAGTTACAATTGCTTAACATAGCGCTAAATTGCCTTATGGCACACTAACACTAACTACTAATCACTGGCTTTTAATTCAAGCATTTAATTCTTGCAATTTACTTTAATGCAATTTAATTTCTTGCTCATTAATTCATTTGTCTTTGCCCTTTGCTCACTTGAGCTCATGTTTATGTTAATGCAATTTGCCTTTTGCTCACTTGAGCATATTATTGTATATATACTATTGCCTTGTGCTTGTTTTGTTTTTGTTTGTGTGAACCCAATGCAAATGGAGAAAGGACTTAGATTTAGGACCTTACCTATGCTAAATGGAGTTTCAAGAGCAACTAGGCCTCATGCCTTTAGAATACTAAATATGTTGAAGAGAAACTAGGTCCCATGCGTTTAGAATGGTTAATCTTGAAGATGACATTGAAAGGACCCTAATTCTAAACTCACTCTTGTCCATTCTTTTACTTGCATTGTGGAACTTTTTGATTTGTGTGTTCTTGTGTGATAGGGATCCTAAACTTGAGACAATTAGAAGGACCATTGTCATGGGTATCCAAGATAAGAGAGACAAAGCCAATTGGAAGAGTCCAGGGAGCTCGATTGATTATTTGCTTGATTGCTTGAGTTATTTGCTTATTGCTTGCTAAATCCAAAGGAAATGAGCAACTTGGATCATCTTTATGATCTCAAGAAGAGAACTCCAAGTGGTTTTATTTCTCTTCCCTCATCTTTGCATGTTTAGGATCTAGCCCTTCTCTTCTTCTCTCCACTCTAACCCAAGCCAAACTTTTGTGCAAACATTAACATTGCTTTCAAAACTAGAAACCTAGGCATTATGCCTTTGATTTTTCAAACTCTTTTCATAACACTTATTTTGAATTGAATCTTAAGCCAACTTTGACCTTATTTTATGAATACTTTTCATTTGTAAATACAACTCATTCAATTGTTTTTGTGGTTCCAATGACCATTTGTGTTAAAGCTTTTTTTATAAACATTAGCTATTAGGTTTGAGTTATCATAAAGGTTGATATAATACTCACTTGTATCCTTAGTGTTCGACTATAAGTCTTCCATGCTTATTACAGGGTTAACCCCTCACTAGCATGTTGAAGCTCTCCTCACATGGTGGATTTGTGGTTTATGTTGAATTTTCTCCCTTTGATAACAAAAGACCTTAAGGCTTTTGACCAATCAATTCATCAACTTCTTTTGAGATTTTTACCCCGAACTACGAGGTTTTGATCCTACCTTTTTAAGATGGTACGTAGGCAATGGGTTCATCCATTCAAACACAAAAATTGTAAATAAATTGTATATTCTTTTCTTATCTCCCCAATCATGTTTGCACAAATATTTTCACAAATACCAACCTATCTTACAACATTTGTAAAAAGGGCTCCCTTAGAGTACTAAGGATGTTTTGGGTGCTTAAAACCTTCCCATTGCATAACCAACCCCCTTACCCAGATCTCTGACATTTTTATTAGTTTTTGATTCGATAAAACTTCTCGGTTTTTGTTTGCTTTCTAACCTTTCCTTGGGATAAATAGAAGTGCAGTGGAGACTCGAATTGTATGATTTACTTTTGATTTAGTCAATGAATCTAAAGGTAACGAATACCCCGCTACAAGAGGGAAGAAGGAATGTATGATGGCTTCCTGGGATGACTCTGAATTTTCAGAAGATGACTATGAGGAAGATCAAGCTAATATGTCGCTGATGGCAAGCACAGAAGCACCATATGAAAAGATCTAATCATAATCAAAATCTGAGTAAGACTCTAAAGAGGTATTTCCACATTGAATGAAGGGAATTTTTATATGAAAAATGAAAACTCTTCTCTTCATATTTGGCACCAAGCAAAGTTCAACAACACTCTTACCAAATAAGTCTTTTCCCCTCAATGTTTTTAATTTCTTGTGCAGCTCAAGAAACTGATCCTTCATTTCATCCATTTTCTCATAAACATATGGGCCCTCAGATGGCTCAGAATGGTAGATGGTGTCCTCAACACGAGGCAAGGTATGAACAACCAGAGGCGGCACAGACATGACCGGGCTAGATGTCGGCATAGAAGCAAATATAGGTGCAAATCCTTCAGGCATGAATTTCGGTGGCATTCCCCACAGGAATCCAGCAGGCATAGATGGACTAGATTGAGTACCAGCAATAGGCATAGTTGAGGTAGCAACCTTTGAGATGACAGTCCTTTGAGGAGGAGGAGTTACGGGAGTTGGTGAAGAATGATTTTGCGCGGAAAGAATATACTCCATCATAGCAGTCAGACGAGCAATCTCATCCTTCAGTTCTTTGTTCTCTTGCTCTAAGTGCTCCATAATTTTTGGTTGATTGGTGCGAGTGTTGTATCGGTGAGTCAGCTTGGCTGAAGCACAGAAGAATAACCAATAAGACATCTGGCGGAAGAAAACTTATTATGCAAATGATGCATGAAATGCAATGTTTTTGTTTGTTTTTATTTTCAAGGAACACACTATTTTATTTGCAAATATATAATAACAATAATAACAATTTGATTGACCATAAAATATCTCTTTTATTCAAAAAAATTGGAAGGATTACACTGAGTACAATTTCAGAAACCAAAGTATAAGTATAAGAGGAAAGAAAACTAGTCATCCTAAGGATCCCCTAGCAACGGTGTCAGATGATCTGGCCGCAGGTGCATACTTCCTTCGGATGCGTCGAATCTCAGACTCAAAGGATGTCTTCATCTGAGTCTTCTCGAGGACTAACCGATCAACAATCTTCTTCGAAGCACCAAAAGGATGAGGCATACTAGATGAAGGTAGACCCTCTGGTTCTCTCTGTCTCTTCATTGCTCGGTCTTCCAAAAGTTCAATAAGCGCATCTTTGTTCTTCGACTCAAGATGCAACTCTTCATGCTGTTGGCTCAAAGCATGGAACCTCTCTTCCCACCCTATCCCTCTCTTGCTTCATCTTGGAGAGTGTGTCTTCCAACTCCTTTACATCTTGGTTAGGGAGAGTTGATGGCTCAACCACAACCATAGACATAGGTCTCTCACAATCATACATCATCTTCAACTCCAGAGCTCTCTTCTTCACCCAAGTAGTGTAAGCTTCTAAAGCTACATTGTTGCATGAACCAAGCTCAGATCTTCCTTTCCTATGCACGATGCCATGCATGCATCACCTTCTGCTTCAAATGTTGGGGATCTTTACCCTTTTGATAGAAAAGACCTTCTAACTGAGTGTTATTAGGTTTGTCTCTCAAGCGGAACCCAAGTTGATGACGAGCCAAAGCAGGGTTGTAGTTGATTCCTCGTTGTGTACCAATGAGAGGCACATTATAGAATTCACCACAACTATTAATAATATCCAAGCTACTCATCATAGAATCATACCAAACAATATCATCATTAGTGAGAGACATAAGTCTCTGAGACCACCGTAGACATTGCTTGTTCTCCACAAAAGCAGGCGTCTGAGGCAAGTGCAAAATAAACCACTTGTGCAGAAGAGGAACACAACACATAATAGTTCCACCACCTTTAGAATTCCTCAAATGCAAAGAAAAATACATGTCACCCAACAGAGTAGGCATATGATTTCCAATCAAGAAGATCCTAATGGCGTTAACATCAACAAAATCGTCAATGTTAGGGAACAAAGCTAAACCATAGATGAGCAACACAAAGATGGCTTCAAAAGCATCCACACTACCGGCTTTAGCAAAGGCAATAACTTTCCCAATAAGGAAATTAGAAGTCAACCTAAACATGCGTCCTTTCTTCACCCAATAAGCCTCAATCTCAGACTTCTTCAGATGAAGAGCTTCAGCTATGAGATGAGATCTGGGAATCTCCTTCAATCCATAAAAAGGCACCTTGTCAGAAACGGATATTCCCAAGAGGTGGGCATACTCCTCTAACGTAGGCATAAGCTGATAATCGGGAAAAGTAAAACAATGGTAGAAAGGATCATAAAACTGAACCAACACACTCAAAAGTCCTTCAACTAAATCAGCAAATAACACAAATAGAAGCTTCCCATGACGTTGCTTGGAGTCCAAGGGGTCTAATACAAAGAATGATAACTTCCTTAACTCTTTCAAGTCGGTACTTCTGAAGCTGTACTTCTTAGTGTTCCTTCGTCCATAATCCATGGTCTGAAAATATTTGCAAATAAAACCTCAGTTCCTTGAAATTATTTTTGTGTGATGAATGTCATGATGCGCATGAATGCATGGATTCAATAATCATAAATAAGGGATCACACACAAGGAAAACAAAGGTCAAAGGATGAACCAAGTTATTGTCAAGATCAATCATCCATTTTGGTGGATTACGGTTTTCACCTTATCAACACCCAAGTTCCATTAATATTGACAAGACTTAATTGGATCAACCAAGAATCAAACGGTTTGTTGTGAGTCACGAGCATGGAGTCAGGTTAAGAACCATCCTAAAGGAGTGTACTAAGGATAAAACCTGTAGATCATGTTCTAAAAAGTTCCCAGAGTCTTAATTCCATCTATCGGATATTATAGGTTAGGATGACTGACTCATTAACCCATAATATTCTCAAGAGAAACTCGTCTGAGTGTAGTATCGCGTAACAACTGTTATCAAGTCTACACTTGAACAGTCTTTGCACTACGTCCTAAATAGGCCAAGTTGGGTTAAATGCTCTGCGGTCCTCAGCTTCTCGGACCCCAAATCAGAGAAAGTAATGTCTAACCACAAATAACTCGTGTGACATCAATAACTCCAAAAGGGTCTCCACTGAGTAGACGGGTTTCAAGCCAACTTGTTAAGGACTACTCCACACAAGTCGAACATGACTCTACCATCCTCCTATCTTAATTGCACTCAAGTTCGGGTTAGAATTATCTCACCACTCAGAGATCACCAAGCACAACAAGCAGATTATATCACACAAACAAATATACAATTATATACACATAAAAAAGTAGGCTAAACCCCACTAGAGTCTCCACTTAATTTCTGTAGCGATAAATTCATGACCATCAAGCTATGGATAAGCTTAACGTCAATAAAACCAGAGTCGCCACCGCACTTTTATTATTTCCAAAGGAAAAAGGGAAAAGTACAAACAAAACCCAAAGATAAGAAGTTTTCAAATCAAAACTAATAAAATGCCAGAGATTACAAGTAAGGGGGTTGGTTACACAGAGGGAAGGTGTTAGCACTCAAAGTGTCCTAGGTGCTCCTAGGGAGGCCTTTTTATGTGTGTATGTGTTTTTGGTATAAAAGATGTTTGCAATAAATAGAGTGTGAGGATGAGAAAAGAATTCATTAATTATATTTTTGTGTTTGACAAGACCTTCAGACTTATGCCTACGTACCAACATAAAAATGAGGGATCGAAACCTTGTAGTTTATGGTATCAATTTCAAAAATGAGTGGATTACTTTTAATCAAAAATTAAGTTTAAAAGAGGCACAAAGGAGCCTAAAAGAGTTTGAATGAATGTTTGTTCTTTTTGTCTTTTGAAATTTTAAGTCAATATGGTTAAGTTCATTTACAAATTTGATTAAGAAAATAATTTAAAAAAGCAATGGCATAAGACCAAAGTTTCTAATTTGTAAAAGAGTCTATGTTTGAAATCACAAGCAAAGAAAGTTTTAAAAAAAAAGGGAGGAGAGATTTTGAAATTTAAGAAGCGGGAGGAGATGAAGAGACTAATCCTAAGCATAAAATTAAAAGTTAAGAGTTGAAAAGATCTGACCAATGGGATGCAATCCAACAGACAAGAATGCCATATAGAAAACCCATTTTCCCTTTGGACATTGAATCAAGCAATACTCAGCAAGCAAATAACAATATGAAGAGAAAGGAATCAAATAAAGATGGTCATATCCAAGCAAGCAACTTCGCAGTTAACAATCTTCTTTTTCTTCTCATGTATCAGATGACATATTCCTTGATTGGCTCAGAATAAGGCATTAGACACAGGTTCAAAGTAACAGTTGCATCAAGACCATGTGGCAGATGAATTCATATGGATCCAAATAATTGCATTAGATGAAAGCTCAAATCCCAATAACTTGGTTTCAGAAATATTGGGATTGGCCAAGTCCTTTTGCATAGGGATTGTTGCCTAGTTCTGAGTCCAAGAGTTATTATCAAATCCAACAGTCCACACAAACATTTTTTAGGGTTTTTGTTGTTTATTAAGTATTTTAAGGTCCTAAGACCACAAACACAAGAAAAAATACATAAACAAATATATATAATCACAATATATGGTTCAAGTGAGCAAAGTCAAAATGACATAAACATAAACAAGTTAAATGATATGTTAATGACAAATGAAATGGTAAATGGCTTGAATTTAAATTGCATAAAGTAAATGACTTGAAATTGAAAGCAATAATAATAAAAGTTAGTCACATGTTAGTTGATTAGATGTTAGTGGTATTTTGCTTTTCAATTGATTAAGTCATTCTTTGGAGAACACTCAACCATCTATTCACAAGCATGGATCCTTGAACCAAGACATCTTCCAAAGGAAGGAAAAAAGGCCAAGTTTCCACACAACACCATGAAAGGGGGGATACTTACAATCTCACTTACTAGAATGCTATGGCTTTGGGTCAAAATTTAGCGCTATGTTAAGCAATCGTAATTGGACTTATGTAAAAGTCACAATTATCTGAGGTTGGGCAATAGAAATTTTGGTGTTAATGCATGTTAGAGATATGGTATAATGAACCATACTCTTAAAACATACCACACACAAAAAGAAAAAAATCAAAGGATGGACCTATCTCATCCATACATGAAATCAACCTTGACCAAGATCCAAACACATAGTCAAACTTTACAAGTCAACAAAAATGGCTCAACATAATTTCTATACAATTAATCAATTAAAAATCAAATAAAAAAGCATTTAAATTGAATTATGCTTGGTCAAAAACGTAAAACCTCTTCAAAACACCAAATATATGGCCAAGAGATTTATCCTAGGTCAAACAAGGTCAAAGGACCTTAGACAAAAAATTCATAATTTTTGAAAAGTCAGAAGTATTTTTAAACAATTAAAAATATGCACAAAAAATAATTAAATCATGAAAAATATCAAAATTAATCCAAAAAATAATTTTAATTCATAAAATGAAAGAGTAAACTATTTGAATTTTTTTGGTGAAAGTGCCATATTTTTTGGATTCAAAATGAAATTAATATAAATTAATCAAAATAAAAGGATTAAATGGAAAATCAGAAGAAAAAAAACAAGGATCATCTTATCTCCCTCATTAATTGAGATAGCAGATCAGATGGCCAGGAGCGTGCATTCCACATGTACACGAGTCAACTTCGCTGCAAGCATGGTAATCACAATGGACGCGTGAGATTAGAACCTGAGACTCAGATCAGATGGTCCTGGACAAGCCAACACACCACCGGAGCCCTAGCTCCGGTCATCTTCTCTAGTGAGCACCACCGGTCTGGTCCAAGCTCAACTCAATGGAAAATGAAAAGTGAATACACTAATTTGAAGGAAAAATGCCCAGGAGCACGAATTTGGCCTCAATTTTGTCTAATTCCAAGTATATAAAAAGTTACAAGGATTTGAATTTTAAGGATCATAACTGAGTTACTTCGATTTGACCTCAAAGCAACTCAATCATCTTGCCTACATTAATAGGACTTCAGACAACCAAAAATCAACAAGAATGGTGAAGAATTGAGGGAGAATCGAAGAGGTGAAAATTCTGAAAATTCACCTTCAATAGAGCTTCAGATTGACACAACCTTGCTTTCAATTATGCTTGGCCTTGCTTCAGATGCTTGTTGAAAGTGATTAGGATCAATGAAAGGTATGGACTCTTGGAGTTTCAATCTCTAAACAGATGGAGATTTGAAACTCGACTTTCAAAGAAAATCTTCAAGCTTATCCTTTAATGGTGAGGGTTTGGGGTTGCAGGTTCAAAGTTTGGGCATGAGGTCCTTAATTCTGAGCAATGAGGGTCTTATTTATAGGCCATGAGATTGATTTTCGCACACTTCAAATTTTGGCAAATTTTGAGTAATTCCTTTGCATGCTTGCATGGGCGTCTGATAGGCCCATCAAGTGATGTAATCTGATCCAAAATTGAGTGAAAGTCATGATGAATTCATGTTGGAAGGCCATGCAATCGTGTATGAAAAGTGGGAGTGGAAAACATCTAAATGGTCCTTCAATTTACACCCATGCGCAAGTCCTTCACCCTTTGGCCAATGAGATGATCTTGGACTGTTTGAAAAGGTGAGATCAAGGAGAACAACTTTCATGTTGAACACTTTTTCATTTGAATCTTGGATCTGGATGAATTTTGAGGTGGAAGTTTGGGAAATCAAACATATTTGAAAATTTTCTAAGTCCCAAGTCAAATGTTCACTTCTTCCACCTTGAATAACTTTTTCTATGGACTTCAAATGAGAAATGTTCCTTTATCAAAGTTGTAGATATTTCAAACTTATTCAATTTTGTCACAAATTTGACCTCATTTGGATTTGGCATGGAGGCGTTATGTATTTTAGAAGTTGAGGAAAATCACTTGTTCAATGGTATTGACCCAAAATGACCTATAATGTTTCCTCTTGGCACATACATTTGAAAGTTGAATCTGAACTTCCTCCAAACTTAAAAGTTGAAGTAGACATCTTAAATTTGATCATGGAATTTGAATGGATTTCATATTATAAAATTTGAGCAAGTTATGATCTTGAGAAGTTGACCTCCACACTAGGGTTCAAACAAAATGACTTATAATCTTTCACCACAAAAAAAGACTTTCCAAGCAAAACTAGCTCTTGAATTCAACGTTAAAGTTGTTTGGAATGTAATTTTGAGTAACTTAACTCTTGGAATCATTTTCATATGACAAAAATTGTAGGAGATATGGTCTAGGGAACCCCAGTTTTGATCAGTTGACTTTCTTTGGTCAACCACCATGAACCAACATGCTAGATTGACATTCTCTTGACATTTGGGACTCATGGAGGATCATATATGTCTAAGATGATGTAATATGAAGTATCCCTTGAAATATTTGATCAATTGTTGAAGGAATTTATTGAAGAAGTCACACAAGATACCCAGATGAATTAAGCTTTCCAAGGCAAACAAACTCCAAACTCTTGATGATTTCTTGATCAAAATGATATGTGAAGATCACGGAGATCCATATATGATGCTTAGAGTCAATGTGAACCAATTTCTGATTGTGCTCCTTGCATTGAGGGTCTCAAACCCTAAATATGAGCTTGATGGAGCATAGGTGAGCATGCACACTACCTACAAAAGCAACAAACTATACATTGGCATATTTTTGGTATTTTGGTTAGTAAATAATGAAAAACAAATTATGATACAATTAAAAGTGATTGGTGATCTCTCCCAATGCAAACCCAATGAATGGAGGAGTAAGGAGGATGCCAAGGTGTGATCTCAATGCCAATGCATATGATGAAAAAACACGAGGGATCTTAGGATCAAAATTGGGATCTTATAAGTTTGTTGTTAGAATAGAAGTTTCTAGAATTAATATGTATTAGTTAGGAGTTTGTTTGAGTTTGTAATCAAGTACATTATCCCTAGTATATTACCATACTCTCTTCATCTTTTAAAAGTAGCAATTGTAATCACTATTCCAAAATTAATGAACATAATTGCTTTGTTGATAATATTTACTTAATAATTTTATTTATTAAGTAAATTTTATTAGTGGTGAAAAATCATATGTACTTAATAGTTAAATTTATTAAGTAAATTTTATTAGTGGTGAAAAATCATATATACTTAATAGTTTACTAATAAAATTACTTATCACTAAGAAAAAGGACATAGTGGTGATAAAAAACATATCTACATAATGATTTTGTTTACTTAATACTTATCACTAATATATATACTTAATAGTAGTGAAATAAAATTCTTAGATGCTGACATTTCATGGATTAAGTTTTTGTTACGCATTATCACAAAATAATTTTGTTTATATGTGGATCCACTGAACAATCTAAAACATTTACTTCTACCAATTAACATTCTTTAATGAGTTTAAAACATTCCTCATGAGTTTTTTAAAACAATACAAAAAAATTAACAAAATTCATGTGAACCTTCCACCATTATATGGTTTTCAAAGCCCTTTTGTTCTCTTGTTAATTTTTCCTACCCTACCTAGGTGTGCTTACCCCACTTCTTCCCTTAAATGCCTGCAAGTTCTTTATCAATTTCATTTCACACTCTTCTTTTGTCTTTCTCATTTACTTTTCTCTTATAAAAGTTAATAACTCTTTGTCTCAAGTTCCACCTATTCTTTTGTGTCATTTTCTTCCCTCTCAACACAAATCCCATCCTCTTTTCTTAGTCATTCTAAGCTATGGCTGATGACAAAGGTTCCTTCAGGATGGAACCCAAATCTTCATCTTCATCCAACACAACAACAACAACAACAACCTCATCCTCACAAAAACATCATAGGACTTTCATGATGGCCGAAAACATCCTCAGAATATTAGTCATTGTTCTCACTGCAGTTTCAGTTGTTGTTACCGTCACCAACAACCAAACCGTTACGCTGTACACTTTTCAGTTTGAAGCTCACTTTTATTACTCTTCATCTCTAAAGTAAGACTCATTTTCACCATAACCCATTTCCATTTTCATCTGCATAAACAAAAAAGGTATTTTTTAAACTTTTTTTTTCATTGTGACTAGGTTCTTTGTTGCTGCAAATAGTGTGGTCTGTTTCTTGTCAGTGCTATTACTCATATTCAGTTTTCTGAGGAGGCAACAGACACATGAACGAAAAGACTACTACTTCCTATTTTTATTTGATTTGGTAAGTTTAATCTGTTACAATTTTCTCCTTCTTATGCTCAGAAAATCATATTTGTTTCTGAAAATTGAAATATCGGAACCTATGTTATAACAGTTTGTGTTATTGGGTTCACAGTTTTTTTTTTTAGTTTGTAAAAGAAAAAAATATTATTATAAAAAAATCATATTGACTAATGAAATTCAGTCAAATTCAGTTAACCTGGTGGTGAGGTAATTAATAAAATATACATTTCATTGCTTATCATAAGCTTAATATAATATGTGGCAACAATAACATTTATGTGTCCACATCACTAAATTAACAAACTTCATAAAATATCATGCGAATTTAAAACTATTTTTTCTTCTATATATTTAACAAAATTAGGAGTAAAAAATAGTTTAATATATATTATGACATGTTTGTTATGATAAATTATGATTAGGTGATGACGGTGTTGTTGATAGCTGGATGTGCAGCAGCCACAGCCATTGGGTTTGTGGGACAGTATGGAGAAGACCATGTGGGTTGGATTCCAATATGTGATAATGTGAAAAAGTTCTGCAGAACCAATTTGGCTTCACTTTTGCTTTCATATTTGGCCTTTTTAGTCAATTTAGGACTCACAGCTTTAATAGCTTACAAATGCACCGTATGAATGTTTCTCTTATGAATTTCTCACTTTCACATGTATCTAATCAAACATGCTCCATTCTCCAATAGTTTGTACCTAGTTATGTCGTTTTGTATGAAGTTTCTTATATGTAATAAAATCTATTTTAGTAAAAAAAAAATGAGTTTGGTGTATGGTTTTAATTGCAATCAAAATGCTAGTACAACACACAACTAACTTATGAAGAAAGAATTCATATATCTTAATGATGGTTTGATAATGACTTTCCTCCTATAAAATATGCACTTTTTGGTATTTTATTTATGGGTTCTCAGTTCTCATCTTCTTTAATTAATAATCATATATGAAAATAGTACTATTAATTAGTTGTTAGTTGATTTCTATGTTGCATCATTTTTAGCAGGTTGCATGTGACTCTTCTTCTTATGAAGAAAAAAAGCTCAAACTTAAAATTATAGTATACTATGTCTTAATTGTTAAGTAGCAGTCTTGCAGAGGAATCAAATTAGAAAACGAGTGTATGTTGAGGTGAGTGTCAGAGTAGCAATTAATATAAGAGAGTAATAATCACTCTAAAATTATTTGTGAAGTTATCCCTGCACCGCATATAGTGAAATAATTGAATGTGTTGTAAGCCATTGAATTTATGAATAATCTTTAATTTTCTAGAGTAAGAGACATATTCACGATGTTTATCTAGTGTGAAGAAAAGTAATGCTAAGTGATATATGAGATAAGCAGTGTGAAGTCGAAGGTGGTTTAAGAGTTAGTTAGGATTGGAAGAGTTGAGTGTGCATTCTAAAGCGGTTGGTTTTATAGAGCAGGCCTCGTATGAGACTAGTTTAGGAGGAATCAACAGATTATTTGTTTGTTCACTATAAGATTTCCTCGACTATTTTGTTGAAGGTTTTTAAGTCGGTGGATAATCATGTCTCTCTCAAGGACAATTTTAGATTTGTTCGAGTTGTTTCTCAAATTAGGTCATAGTAAGATGGTGGTTTTAGTTTTGATTTCTATATAGAATTTGGTGGTCTAGACTATTTGAAAGTTGCATAATAAAATAACTTTTATGGTGAGAGCTTGACGATTAATCACTTACCATAATTGTTAGGGAGCCTAATGTACATGCTTAGCAAGTGTGTGAGAATTTTTTGTTGGATGAGTCTGAGGTATCTCATAATTAAACTCATTCATGCTTGCTAGCCCTGGTTGCTAGGGAGCCTGGTGTAAAGGCTCAACAAGAGTGTGTAAGACCCCAATTTTGACCCTAAGATCCCTCATGCAATTTCATCATAAGCATTAGTATTGGGATTATACCTTGGCATCCTCCTTACCCCTCTTTCATTGGGGTTTTTTTTGGAGAGATCACCAAGCACTTTGTGATTGTATCATACTTGTATTTTATCATTTCACTAACCAAAATACCAAAAACATGTCTTTGCATTTGTCTAACTCTTTTGTAGGAAGGGCATGATTCCATTGATTCATCAAGTTCACATCTAGGATTTGAGACCCTCATGAACAAAGAGCACAACCAAGAATTGAATCAAGAATGGTTATAAGCATTATATGAGTCTCAATGTTCTCTATATGTTATATTGATCAAGTTTTCTTCAAGAGTTTGAGGGTGATTTGCCATGGAAACCCTAGTTTGACTAGGTATCTTGAGTAACTTCTCCAACAAGCTATCTCACAAATTGATCAAATTTCTCAAGGGACACTTCAAAATTTATCATCTTATGCATATATGATCTACCTTGAGCCAAGAAATTCAAGAGAATTGGAAGTTAGCAAGTTGGTTGATGGTGGTTGGCCAGATGGATTCATCTGATCAAAACTAGGTCTCCCTAGACCCTATCTCCTACAATTTTCACCATATAAAAATTATTCCAAGAGAAAAGTTACTCTAAATGACATTCCAAATAACTTCCATGTTGAGACCTAGAGCTAGTTTTGCTTGGAAAATCATTTTCTATGTTGAAACATTATAGGTCATTTTGTCTAAACCCTAATTTGAAAGTCAACTTCCCAAGGCCATAACTTGCTTAATTTTTATGTGATGAAAGATTTCCAAGTTGCAAAATCAAATTCAATGTGTCTAATTAAACTTTGATGTTTGGAGTTGGAGCTAATTCAACTTTTTTGAGCATGTGATATGAGGTTACTTTATAGGTCACTTTTGACCTATACCATTGACCAAGTGATTTTTCCAAACTTCAAAAATGCCTAACTCTATCATTTCAAATCCAAATAACATGAAATTGGTGATCATTTTTAAGGTCTTTGAAAGAGTTACAACTTTGATGAATACACCTTTCTCATTTGAAGCTCATATAAAAAGTTAAGTAAGGTGGAATATTGAGACATATGGCTTGACACTTAGAAAAAATTTGATATGTCAAAAATTTCCAAAGTTACACCTCAAATTTCTCCAAGTTCCAAGCTCCAAATGAAAAAGTGTTGAACATGAAAGTTGTTCCTCTTGATCTCACCTTTCCAAAGAGCTCAAATTCATTCATTTTGGACAAGGAATGCATAGGTTGCGCATGGCATGAACATGGTGTCATCACTTGGCAACGATCAAACTTCAAATACAAATGTACACTTGCCTTGCAATCCAAGCTGAATTCAGACTACCTAACATTCATTTGTGGAATTATTGCAATGATTTTATGGGCCTATGCGCGCCCATGCACCCATGCATCATCAATGACCAAATTTGGAAAGTGATTTCAAGTGTGCAAATATCAATGGTTACAGCTATAAATAGAGCCTCATATGCTCAGCAATCAACACACCTTCGCGCCAGCTTTGATCCCCCATCTCTAACCCTCATTTTGCAAAGGATAAACCTGAGAAATTCATTTGAATTTGAGGTTAAATTTTCACTGTTTTGAAATTCAAATCTCCAGGAATCCACAGTTTTTTAAGCATCCAATCCTTCTTCTGCAAGCAAGTGGAGTGAGATCAAGCACAAACAAGATCAAGATCAGTTGAATCCAGACCTCCATTGAAGGTATTTTCCAGAAATTTTGATCTCTTCGATTCTCTCAAATTCTTGCTCAATTCTATTGATTCTTTGGTTGTCTGAAGTCCTACCAATGTAGGCAAGAAGATTGAGTTGCTTTGAGGCCAAATCGAAGCAACTCAGTTCATTTACCTCAAATTTCAACTCCATGTATCTCTCAATATACTTGGAGTTAGAGTGAATTGAGCCCAGATTCGAGCTCAGTGCCATTTTTACTTTGAAATCATGTCATTGTTTTTAATTTTGGTGATGGTTGATGGTGGACCAGTCCGGTGAGGTCCACCGGAGAAGAAGACCGGAGCTACAGCTCCGACGATGTGTTGGCATCTCTCACAGCCATAAGATCCATCTCATTTGTTTTAATCTGGTTCGTTCCTTTTGAATACCATGCCAATTGCGCACTGACTCTTGTGCACGGTGGAACGCGTGTTTCTGGCCACTTGATCTGCCACCTCAATTAATGAGGGAGATCAAGTGATCCACGTTTTTTCTGATATTTTAATTTTTATTTTAATTGCATTATTTTTAATAATTCATATTAAATTCAATATTGATCCAAAAAATATGGGACTTTCACCAAAAAAAAATTTAAATATTTTTCTCTTTCATATTCTGAATTAAAATTATTTTTTGGATCATTATTAATATTTTTCATGAATTAATTGATTTTGCATTTCTTTTTAATTGTTTAAAAATATTTTTAAATGTCCAAAAATTATGAAATTTTTTCTCCATGCTCCTTTGACCTTGTTTAACCTATGATAAATATCATGGCCATTTCCTTGGTGTTTTGATGAGATTTTAGGCAATGGACAAACCATATTTAATTTAAATGCACTATTTTAGTATTTTAATTTGAATAAATGCCAAATAAATTTGTTGACCAATTGTGATGACTTGTTAATGTTTGACTCTTGTTGTTGAGTCTTGGTCAAGGTTGATTTGACTTTGTCAAATTAATATCATTGGATTTAGGGGATTGATGGAATGTACATTCCATCTCCCAAAATGAATGGATGATATTAATTTGGTAAAAGTCCTCCTTTGACCAATTTGTGTTTTGATCCATTCCCCTTCCACTTCATCTCATTCCCCTTCTTGATGCATTCATCTCATTTGGCATATGATGTCTCAAAGTCCTAATGCTAGTTGATTGAAAAATTGACATGAGTATGGATGAGATTAGGTCACACCTTTTGCATATTCTTTTTGTGTGTGGTATGTTTCATGAGCATAGTCCATTATACTATGTCTCTAACATGCATTAACACCAAAATTCTATTGCCCGGCCTCAAATAGTTGTGACTTCTACATAAGTCCAATTACGATTGCTTAACATAGCACTAAATTTGTGACATAAAAGGCATAAGCATTCTAGTTAGTGAGATTGTAAGTCTCCCATCTTTCATGGTATTGTATGTAAACTTGGCCTTCTTTCCTTCCTTTGGAAGATGTTTTGGTTCAAGGATACATGCTTGTGATAAGTGGGTTGAGTGTTCTCCAAAGAATGTCTTGAAATGAAAAGAAAAAGCAAAACAATACTAACTTCTAACCAATTAACTACTAACATTTAATTTCAAGCCTTTACTTTAATGCAATTTACTTTTAGCACTCTATTTCATTTGCCATTGTTCATATCATTCTAATTGTTTATGTTAATGCAATTTTAACTTTGTCCATTTGGACCATATTGTGTGATATATTTTGTTTGTGTATACTTTGCTTGTTTGTGTGGTATTTGACCATTAATGTACATAATAATAACAAAAAAAAAACCTAAAAAACTTTTGAGTGGACTGTTGGCTTGATCTTGGACAAATGGACTTAGAATCTAGGAAACCTTCCTAAGCTAAAGGACTTGGCCAATGCCAACTTGCTGAGAAATCAAGTGCTTGCAATTTGAGATTCATCTGATACATCTTTGAAGACTTCTCTAAGTTCATCTGTAACATGATCATTGTGAAGCTGTTATATGTGCTACTTTAAAGAAGATCATGGAATGGATAAGCTTGGATGGGGCCATCTTTATTTGATGCCTTTCTCTTCAAGATAATATAATTTTGCATTTGTGTGTTGCTTGATTCTAAAAGTCCAAGAGAATTCCGGGTTTCTATTGACATTCTTGTCTATTGGATTGCTACCCACTTGGTCAGATATTTTCAACTCTTAACTTTTAATTTTGTACATAGGATAGTCTCTTCATCTTCTCCTCATTTCTTTAATTTTAAAATCTCTCCCTCCATTTTTTCAAAATCTTCTTTGAGTGAACTAATTTTGTTCTAAACTTTGACCACTTTTGCAAAAGGATGGAAACTTTGGCCTTATGCCATTTCATTTTCAAACTTCTTTTCTTAAATTAAACTTGTAAATAGACTTAACTATACTTGACTTAAACTTTCTAAAAAGCCAAAAAGAACTAACTCATTCAAACCATTTTAGGCCTTTGTGCCTTTCAAACTTAATTTTTATTAAAAGTAATGCATCCACTTTGAAATTTGTATCACGAATTACGAGGTTTTGATCCCTCATTTTTATGTTAGTACGTAGGCACAAGACCGAAGGTCTTGTCAAACACAAAAATATAATTAATGAATTCTTTTCTCATCCCCGCACTCTATTTGTTTGTAAACATCACTTTATACCAAGTACATATATACACAAAAAGGGCTCCCTAGGAGTACCTAGGATACTTTGGGTGCTAACACCTTCCCTTTGTGTAACCAACCCCCTTACCTGTGATCTCTGATTTTTTATTAGTTTTGATTTGAAAACTTCTTACTTTTGGGTTTTGTTCGTACTTTTTCCCTTTTCCCTTGGAAACAATAAAAGCGCGGTGGCGACTCTTGTTATTTGATCTCTAGCTTATCAATAGCTTGATGATTATGAATTTCCCACTACAGAGTGTTGTGCTATAAGGTCCAATTCATGTTTCTAGTTATCATTTGCTTTAGAGTGGTCTTGCTAATCATTGAGGAGTTTCCATTGGACTCTCCCCCCTTTAGATTGACTCAACCATAAACCAGAATCTTTGTGATCAAGTTTCCATATGACAACCAAGTAGTTCCACTTCTTCGACAATCCAGCATATGTTGGTTTACTCCACTGGCCAAGTGGGTCTCAAATTTTGGGTTAGAAGCCATGTGGCCACAATATTGGTCATTAATATGTGGTTGAACTTCCTCGAATTAAGCATATGAGAGATCACATAGATAATGAGACGACATGTCACAATCATATGTCCCACTTTGATAAGGACCTTATGACATGTCATTGGATCACAAATAATGGATTGAGTAGAAGTGAGAAAGTTGAAGTTATCCAGGTCATTTGGTATATCAAAAGAATAGTGAGTGCCATCATAGAGATTAGGATTTTATGTACCTCGGGAGTGATTACCGGCTCTCTATAGTTGATATTTGCATAGAACATTTTCATCAGTCATAAATACACTTGTTTTGATTTGTTGTAGAAGAAGTCTTTACCGTTGGCTTGATAGAAAGAACCAAAGAATTCAAAGCTTCTATAATACCTTTCATCAACGTGGCGTGGTATGAGAATTGACCAGGTGAAGAAGTGCTTGTTGAAGTAGTTCCCTCGAATTTGATATGAAAAATCATTGGAGTCATAATTATCTAAAGATATACTTGTTGAAGTAGTTCTCTCGAATTTGATATGAGAAATCATTGGAGTCATAGTTATCTGAAGATATACTTGCAGAGGTTCATACTCTCTTTGGTGCAATTTGATGATAATGTGATAGCAACAAACAAAAAGAAAACAAGGAAATAAAGAATATAGAAGAAGATATGGCTGTGAAGGAGAGATAAAATAGAGGTACCTATTTATAGTCGGATTTTAATCAATTAGAAGTTGTCTTAATCGATTATGACTTAAATGTAATTTCTTAGTTGATTGGCTGATGAAAGTGGTTCCAGGTTTTTGAAAATCTAATCAACTAGATTTATGGTCTAATAGATTAGCAGACGCTGAATTTGAATTTCAAAAGGTTCTAGTATGTTAACCATATGGTCTAATCATTAGGATGCGAGATTTTTTTAGCTTTTTTGAGTCTTTTAGGCCTATAATAACTTTGGGTCATTCTTTTTTATTTTTCTAATCTCTTTTCTTTTTGGAATTCACTTAAGCACGCAGTTAATGATAAATTAAACTAAACAAATTAAATTGATAATTTAACACATGTTAGAAAAGTAAACCAAGTTCTTCTTATTAATTTTCTAACAAGTGACTTACCTTTTACCATTTTATAAATATTTAGAGAACATTTTTCCTTTTCTATCTTTAGAATCAATTTTCCATCTCTTTTATAGAATCCTTTTGAATATTTTGATAGGAGGGAAATTTTCTCTCTCTTTCTCTATAGCTTTATTTCTGAGAATTCTTCTAAATATTTATTCATACATGAATTCATATCACCACATTAGAATTGAAAACAACAATTCATTGAATTCTTTATATAAATGTTTTGGACAATCATTTTTATTTTGACATTAGAAATTGATGATGAAAAGCATTCCTGAAAAATAATTTTAATTTTTTACCATTTATATCCATATGTGTTTGCATATTTTTGTGTTAGTGGATTTAATGTAGTTCATATTATTAGAAGATATCTAAGAGTC
The DNA here is from genome assembly GCF_024323335.1 of Lathyrus oleraceus. Classification (NCBI taxonomy): domain Eukaryota; kingdom Viridiplantae; phylum Streptophyta; class Magnoliopsida; order Fabales; family Fabaceae; genus Lathyrus; species Lathyrus oleraceus. The sequence goes on along the minus strand of NC_066581.1, from coordinate 262,499,115 downwards.
TATTTTAAGACCCACGTGGAGAAGGACCGTAGAGAGGAAATGACATTCAACAGTGTCATAGGAATGTAAGACCCTAATTTTGACCCTAAGATCCCTCATGCAATCTCATCATATGCATTAGCATTGGGATCATACATTGACATCCTCCTTATCCCTCTTTCATTGGGTTTATTTTGGGAGAGATCACCAAGCACCATGTGATTGTATCCTACTTGTATTTTATCATTTCACTAACCAAAATACCAAAAGTACGTCTTTGTATTTGCCTAACTCTTTCGTAGGTAGGGCATGATCACTATTGATCTATCAAGTTCACATCTAGGATTTAAGACCCTCATTACTAAGAGCACAACCAAGGAATGATCCATAATGGCTATAGGCATTATATATGAGTCCCCATTATCTCTACATATTATTTTGATGAAGATTTCTTCAAGAGTTTGGAGTTGGTTTACCTTGGAAACCCTAGTTCATCTGGGTATCTTGAGTAACTTCTTCAACAAGCTTCTTCACCAATTGATCAAATTTCTCAAAGGGAACTTCAAATTTCATCATCTTGTGCATATATGATCTACCATGAGCCTAAAAACTCAAGAGAATTGTAAGTTAGCAAGTTAGTTGATGGTGGTTGGCCAAATGGATTCATCTGATCAAAACTAGGTCCCCCTAGACCCTATCTCCTATAATATTTATCATATGAAAATTATTCCAAGATAAAAGTTACTCTAAATGACATTCTAAACAACTTTAATGTTTAAGTCTAGAGCTAATTTTTCTTGGAAAGTCATTTTCTATGTTAAAACATTATAGGTCATTTTGTCTAAACCCTAATTTGAAAGTCAACTTCCCAAGGCCATAACTTGCTCAATTTTTATGAGATAAAATATTTCCGAGTTTAAAAATAAAATTCAAGGTGTCTACTACAACTTTGGTGTTTGGAGTAAGAACTAATTCAACTTTTATGAGCATGTGATATGAGGATACATTATAGGTCATTTTGGATCAATTCCATTGAACAAGTGGTTTTCCTCAACTTCAAAATTGCATAACTCACTCATCCCAAATCCAAATGATGTCAGATTTGTGACTACTTTAAAGGTTTTTGAAATAGATATAACTTTGATGAAGACACCTTTCTCATTTGGAGCTCACATAAAAAGTTAGGCAACATGGAATAATTGAACATGTGGCTTGACACTTAGAAAATATTTTGACATGTTGAAGTTTCCAAACTTCCACCTCAAAGTTCACCATGATACAAGTTCCAAATGGAAAAGTTTTTAACATAAGAGTTATTCCTCTTGATCTAAGCTTTCCAAAAAGTCCTAATTTATTCATTTTGGACAAAGTTTGACGGGTTTGCGCATGGCTTAAACATGGATGTATCAGTTGCCAAGAATCATGCTTCAAACATTCAAATATATTTGCCTTGCAATCCAAGCTTCATTCAGACCTCATTTCAACTGATTGTGGACCTAGTAGAGTTGCTTCAGGGGCCTGCACACACCCATGCAAGCATGTATATTGCATTGCAAATTTTGGAAGTATTTTCAAGTATGCAAATAACACTCATCTTTTGCTATAAATAGAGGTCCAATGCTTCAGTTTGAAAGACCTTGCGTGCCAGCTTTTCCTCCAACCATTGAAACCTTCACCATTCAAAGGAAAACCTGATAAATTTCAATTGAAATTTGAGCTTGAATCTCACTGTTTGGAGATTCAAAAACTCCAGGATCCAAAGCTTTGCATCACTCTTAATCCACTTCCACAAGCTCCATAAGCAAGATCAAGCAAGAATTGAAGCAAGAGAGATCCATTTCTGCACAGCGTTAAAGGTATTTTTCTATATTTTTCTTCTCTTCGATTCTCTCTCAATTCTCATCAATTCTTTTGGATCCTTGGTTGTCTAAAGTCCTACCAATGTAGGCAAGAAGATTGAGTTGCTTTGAGGTCAAATCGAAGCAACTTAGTTGACACACCTCAAAATTCAACTCCTCTTATCTCTCTATATATTTGGAGTTAGGTTAAATTGAGGTGATATTCGTGATCTATGCCATTTTTTTCTTTAAGATCATGTCCTCCTTTTTCATTTATGATATGGTAATGAATGAACCAGTCCGGCCAGGGTCATCGGAGAAGATGACCGGCCTTTGGCTCTGGCGATGAGCTGGAAGTGTTCAGAGCCATTGATTTGATTTAAAATGTTTTAATCCGAAGCGCTCAATGTGATAACCAAACATGTAGAATGTTGACTAGCGCGCACCATGGAACGTGCACTATCCACCACTTGATCTGACACCTCAATTAATGAGGGAGATCAAGTGGTCCACGTTTTTTTTGATTATCTGATTTTTATTTTTATTCTTTTATTTTTCATTAATTCATATTAATTTTAATATTGATCCAAAAAATATGAGAGTTTCACCAAAAAAATTAAATAAAATCCTCTTTCATTTTTTGAATTAAAATTATTTTTTGGATCATTATTAATATTTTTCATGATTTAATTGATTTTTGTGAATATTTTTAATTATTTAAAAATACTTTTAAGTTTCAAAAATTCAAAAAAAAATTCTCCAAGGTTCTTTGACCTTGTTTGACCTATGATAAATCTCATGGCCATTTCTTTGGTGTTTTGATGAGGTTTTAGGAAATTGACCAACCATATTTAATTTAATGCATTATTTTTAATATTTTTAATTGATTAATTGCCAAATTAATTGTGTAGAGCCATTTTAATTCACTTTGAGAATTTAACTTGTGTTGTTGGACCTTGGTCAAGGTTGATTTGACTTTGTTAGGTTAAGATCATTGGATTTTGGGGATTGATGGAATGTACATCCCATCTCCCAAAATGAAGGAATGATCTTAACTTGGTAAAAGTCCTCCTTTTTCCAATTTGTGTTTGATTCATTCCCCCTCCCTTTTCATCTCATTCCCCTTCTTTATGCATTCATGTCATGGACCTATGATATCTTAATATCCTAAGGCTAGTTGGTTGCAAAATCAACATAAGTATGGATGAGATTAGGCCCCCCACTTTGCATATTCTTTTTGTGTGTGGTATGTTTCATGAGCATAGTTCATCATACTATGTCTCTAACATGCATTAACACCAAAATTCTATTGTCCGGCCTCAAATAGTTGTGACTTCTACATAAGTCCAATTACGATTACTTAACATAGCGTTAAATTTTGACAGAAAAGGCATAGCATTCTAGTTAGTGAGATTGTAAGTCTCCCCTCTTTCATGGTATTGTGTGGAAACTTGGCATTTTTTCCTTCCTTTGGAAGATGTCTTGGTTCAAGGATCCAGGCTTGTGATAAGTGCGTTGAGTGTTCTCCAAAGAATGACTTAAACAAAAAAAAGCAAAGCAAAAGCAATACTAATTTCAAACTAATTAACAACTAACATTTAATTTCAAGTCATTTATTTTTAATGCAATTTAATTTTCGAGTTTTATTCATTTTCCATTATTCATACCATTCAAATTGTTTATGTTAAGGTCATTGTCACTTTGTCCACTTGGACCATATTTTGTGATATATTTTGTTTGTGTATATTGTGTTTGTTTGTGTGGTTTTTGACCATTAATGTACATAATAAGAACAAAAACCCTGAAAAATGTCTTGTGTGGACTGTTGGTTTGATCTGAGACAATTGGACTTAGAATTTAGGCAACACTCCCTATGCAAAAGACTTGGCCAATGCCAACTTTCATGTAACCAAGTGCTTGAATTTTGAAACTCCATCTGATACATCATTGAAGATCCATCTGAGTCATCTGCAACATGATCATGGTGAAGCTGTTATATTGAACCTGTGATTTGTGCCATCTTGAAATTCATCTGCTACATGGGCAAATTTGAAGAAGATCATGGAGTTGCTAAGCTTGGATGTGGCTATCTTTATTTGATGCATTGCTCTTCGAGTTGATATTTTATGCATTGTTTGTTGCTTGATTCTAAAGTCCAAGGGAAATTTGGGTTTCTATATGACATTCTTGTCTATTGGATTGCAGCTCATTGGTCAGATCTTTTCAACTCTCAACTTTTAAATTTGTGCTTAGGATTAGTCTCTTCATCTCCTCCCTACTTATTTAATTTCAAAATCTCTCCCTCCTTTTAAAATCTTCTTTGCTTGTGTTTGTTGATTTCTAAACTTTGACCATTTTTGCAAACTTGAAACTTTGGCCTTATGCCATTGCATTTTCAAACTCATTTTCTTAATCAAAGTTGTAAATGAACTTAACTATACTTGACTTAAAATTTCAAAATCCAAAAAGAAATAACACTCATTCAAACCATTTTTAGGCCTTTGTGCCTTCCAAACTTAAATTTTTGTTAAAAGCAATGCATTCACTTTGAAATTGATACCACGAACTACGAGGTTTTGATCCCTCATTTTTATGTTAGGCACAAGTCCGAATTTCTTGTCAAACACAAAAATATAATTAATGAAATCTTTTATCATCCCTCCATTCTATTTGTTTGCAAACATCATTTGTACAAAAACACATATGCACATAAAAAGGGCTCCCTGGGAGTACCTATGACACTTTGGGTGCTAACACCTTTCCTCTATGTAACCAACCCCCTTACTTGTAATCTTTGGTATTTTATTAGTTTTGATTTAAAAACTTCTTATTCTTGGGTTTCGTTCGTACTTTTCCCTTTTTCCTTGGAAACAATAAAAGTGTGGTAGTGACTCTTATTTAATTGATGTCTAGCTTATCCATAGCTTGATGATCATGAATTTACCGCTACAGGGAACATGAATCTTATATGCATAAATTTGACACTTATGGAATTTCTTCACAGACTTGCGACAATCAGATTCGATTGTCAGCCAATAGTAACCTGCTCTCAACATCTTTTTTGCCATAACATGTCCATTAGAATGAGTACCAAAGGAACCTTCATGGACTTCAGTTATCAATAGGTCTGCTTCGTGTCTATCCACGCATCTGAGAAAAACCATATCAAAATTTCTCTTATAAAGCACCTTACCATTTAGGTAGAAGTTGCCACCTAATCTTCTTAAATTCTTCTTATCTTTCAAAGATGCCCCAGACGGGTAAATCTGACTTTAGAGGAAACATTTGATATCATAATACCATGGCTTTTAATCTTTGACTTCTTCAACAACAAACACATGAGCTGGCCTATCAAGACGCATCACAATACAATTGGGAACTTCATTCCAAAACTTCACCATAATCATGGAAGCCAATGTTGCGAGAGCACCTGCCATCCGGTTTTCATCTCGAGGGATATGGTGAAACTCAGCCTTTGTAAAGAAAGTTGAAATTCTCCTCGCGTAATCTCTATACAGTATTAAATCGGGCTGATTCGTCTCCCATTAACCTTTGATCTGATTCGCAACCAAAGATGAATCTCCATCAACGTCAAGATATTTAATTATGAGATCAAAGGCTTCTTTGAGCCCCATAATACAAACTTCATACTTAGCCATATTGTTTGTACATTTGAAATTCAATCTAGTTTTAAATGGAAAATGAGTGCATTGAGGAGTAATAATCACTTCCCCAATGCCATTACCATATGAATTAACAGTTCCATCAAATACCATGCCCCAACGGGAACTAGGTTTTGGCCCTTCTTCAAGCGATGGCTTATCACAATCTTTCATCTTTAAATATAAATTCTCTTCGTCAGGAAAATCATATTGCACAAATTGATAATGTTTAATAGGTTGGTTAGCCAAATGGTCAACCAAGACATTCCCTTTAATAGCTTTTTGAGATCGGTATTCAATATCATACTCAGATAATAACATTTGCCAATGGGCGATCCTTCTAGTTAAAGTAGGTTTCTAAAAAATGTACTTGATTGGATCCATTTTGGATATCAACCAAGTAGTATGATTCAACATATACTGGCGCAGATGCTTAGCAGCCTAAGCCAATGCGCAGTATGTCTTCTCAAGCACAAAATACCGAGACTCACAGTCGGTGAACTTCTTACTGAGGTAGTAAATTGCATATTCTTTCTTCCTAGATTCATCTTGCTGGCCAAGAACACAACCCATACTCTCTTCAAATACAGTCAAATACATGATCAACGGTGTTCCTTCAACAAGCAGAGACAAAATCGGAGGCTCGAGCATATATTCCTTGATTCTGTCAAAATCCTTTTGGAAATCTTCGATCCAATCACAAGACTGGTCTTTTCGAAAGAGCTTGAATATAGACACACATGTGGCAGTCATATGCGATATAAATCTTGAGATACATTTCAAGTGGCCGAGAAAACCTTTGACTTGCTTCTCAGTTTTGGGCGCAGGCATCTCTTGTATTGCTTGACTTTGGCAGAATCAACCTCAATACCCTTCTCGCTGACAATGAAGCCCAACAACTTACCAGAGCGAACACCAAAAGTACACTTATTGGGATTCAAGCAGAGTTTATACTTCCTCAAACGTTGGAATAACTTCAATAAATGCTCAACATGTTCTTCTTCATCTCTTGACTTAGCAATCATATCATCAACATAGACCTCAATCTCTTTATGCATCATATCATAAAAAAGAGTGGTCATAGCTCTCTAGTACGTTGCACCAGCATTCTTTACACCGGAAGGCATCACTCTATAACATAATGTTCCCCAAGGTGTAATGAATGTGGTATTCTCCATATCTTCGGGTGCCATCTTGATTTGGTTATAACCGGAAAATTCATCCATAAATGAAAAGACTTTGAATTTAGTTGTATTGTCTACCAATATATCAATGTGTGGTAGAGGAAATCATCTTTCGGACTTGCTTTGTTCAAATCTCTATAATCAACACACATACATACTTTTCCATATTTCTTAGGAACAGGCACAATATTGGCCACCCACTACGGATACTCAGAGGTATAAAGGAAACCATCATCAATCTGCTTCTGCACTTCCTCCTTAATCTTCACTTCCATATCAGGATGAGTTCTTCTCAACTTCTGCTTAACCGACGGGCATTCTGGCTTCAAAGGCAATCTATGCTCCACAATCTCAGAATCCAAACCAGTCATATCATGATAAGACCAAGCAAACACATATGAATATTCTCGGAGAAGATCAACCAAACCCTTCTTCACCTTTGGACACAGTTGAGACCCAATCTTGACTTCCTTCACATCATCCTCGGAACCCAAGTTGACTAATTCAATCTGCTCTTCAAACTGGTGAATGGTTCTTTTCTCGTGCTCAAGCAAATGGGACAACTCATCAGACACATCTTCATCGTCATTCTCTTCCCCAACTTCAAACACAGGGAACTCAAGGTTTGGATAGGGAGTAGGATCATTACATTCAATGAGTTTGAGAACCAACCTGCATAATGATTTGATATTTTGATTTTAGAGAAATGGAGTGCAAACAAATATTATGCAGATATGGGAAAAATTATTGTTTATTTATGTTTTTTGTGATTACCATTTTCAGAAAAAGCAAAAAGTAAAAATAAAATATCATAGATGTGGATGAATAAATTGTACTTTTATTGATGATAATATTGAAGTGCCCAATAATGTTTCACTTCTCCCTTAGGCATAGGAGAAGGATTTTTCTTTAATAATAAAAAAACAAATTACTTTTAACGATGCATAACAACAGGCACATCAATAGCAACCTAATTGTTACAAGTCTGTCTATGTGTCACAAAATTGGCACACACTTCGTCTTCATCACTGTCTTTAATAACTGCAGCTGAGTGTTGATCATCCTTGTGAGTGAACCCTCTATTTAGAAAAACTGGTTGCATAGCCTTGACACTAGCGTTAAATGGACCTTGCTAAAATCCCAACCAACTCTGTTCTTGTTTTCCGCAACTTCTACAACACGGCCCCACTTGTTGGTGTTGCCAGCATGCATAAACTCTTGTGCATCCTTTAAAGGGAGCATGGATACACCAGTCTTCTTTAATTCACCAGCAATATATAAATCTTGGAACGGCGTTCCAACCTTTTCCCGATCTTCCACATAGGTGAAGGATGACAAATGGCTCACTAAAAGTGCTTTCTCCCCACCAACAACGACAAGCTTGCCGTTCTTAACAAATTTCAACTTCTGATGCAGCGTAGATGTCACAGCCCCAGCTTCATGGATCCATGGTCTTCCCAACAAACAGTTGTAGGCTGGGTGAATTTCCATTACTTGTAAAGTAATTTGAAAATCACTCGTACCTATCTTAACTAGAAGGTCCACCTCTCCAATGATAGTTTTTAGAGAACCGTCAAACGCTTTGACCACAACACCATTGTATCTCATTAGTGCACCTTGATAAGAAAGTCTTGCCAAAGTTGACTTGGGCAACACATTCAATGATGAACATGTATCAACCAATACATTGGACAAAGTGTCCTCTTTGTAGTTCATTGAAATGTGGAGCGCCAAGTTGTGATTTCTACCCTCCCCCAGAAGTTCTTCATCACAAAAGCTCATATTATTACATGAAGTAATGTTTTCAACAATATGGTCAAACTGATGTACAGTAACATCATGCTCTACATAGGCTTGCTCCAATACCTTCTGCAAAGCCTCTCTATGTGCCTCGGAGTTCATCAGTAATGATAGCACGAAAATCTTTGATGGTGTTTGGAGCAGCTGCTCCATAATGTTGAACTCGCTTTTCTTGATTAGACGTATCACCTCATCATCATCATTAATCTTCAACCTGCTGGACTCGCCAGACTGACAGGCTGAAGCATTAATCATATCAATTGAAGGAACGTCAACTTTCTTACCCACTCAAACATCTTCTACAATTCTGGGAGATACAGGGCCAAAAACACGACCACTACGGGTCACTTTCACTACATTTGTGATGCTTACCACTAAATTTGCGGTAGGAAGAGAAACCTCTTGCCCATTCTCAATCATGGTGGCATTATACTTATACAACACAACTTTATTAGATGAACAGGGGACGGTGCCCACTAACCGTATGACCAACAGCGACACCGATCTGTTAACATTCTTAATGTTGCTGCTGTCAAACTCAATTACTACTCGCTCAGGGGTTTTGAACACCGGTATTATAACATTTACATCATTGCCCATGTACCTGGGTTATTGAACTTGAATAACATTTTAATCCATCGGTTTTTGAATACCCCTCTTGAAAATTACACATCCTCGAGGGTTGATGTTGCAAATGACACAACCATCATGGTCATGTTCACAATCACTTACCATGCATAAATCCCTACGAATTTCCACCAACGACCTCCAGATACGAAGGACATTAAAAACCCTGAAATTTCCCAAACAACCGTCTACCATGTTCACAGAAGCATTGCCATGAGCAGGCAACGAATTTGCTTTAACATTTGGCGCTCTGTCCTCAAAGGATACCATACCACTCTTGATCAGCTTCTGAACCTCGTACTTCAAAGGATAACAATTTTCAATATTGTAGCCAGGAGCTTCCTGATGAAAAACATAATGCAAGTCAGGCTTGAACCATCATGGCAAAGGTTCAGGAGTTTGTGGAGGATTTCTTGGTTGAATCAGATTCTTGACAATCAAAGAAGGATACAATTTTGCATAAGTCATAAGAATAGGGTCAAAAGAGACCTTCTTCCTCTCAAAATTCTGATGATGATTGTTGTTGTAGTTAGTACGTTGTTGTGGTTGTTACTGATGTTGTTGCTGAATTGGAACTGATTGATTTGTTGAATTATTGGTAAAAACTGGAATTACTGATGATACATGATGATGATGTTGAAGGGATTAGGCATTCTTATTCACAAGAGGCCTCTTCTGCCTCCCCACATACACTGCATTGGTTTCTCCTTCCTTCTTTATAGAGAAACTACCACCGTATTTCTTGCTCGTCAAAGCTTCATCTTTGGATAATTGTCCCTCTCTGACTCTTTCTTCCAATCTCATCCCCATGTTCACCATTTCGGTGAAATCATTAGGGACACTTGCAATCATTCGTTCATAGTAAAATGAACTCAGCGTCTTCAAAATGATCTTGGTTATTTCTTTCTCCTCCAGAGGTGGACTAGTTTAAGAAGCCAATTCCCTCCATCTTTGGGCATACTCCTTGAATGTCTCTTTGTCCCTCTTAGACATCGATCTCAACTGATTCCAATCTGGAGCCATGTCAACATTATACTTGTATTGTTTGACAAAGGCCTCGCCCAAGTCATTAAAAGTACAAAAATTAGCATTGTCCAAGCCCATATACCACCGAAGTGGAGCACCAATTAAACTGTCCTGAAAGTAATGGATGAGTAGTTGATCATTGTCGGTCTGAGTAGACATCTTTCAAGCATACATGACAAGATGAATCAAAGGGCAGGTATTCCCGTTATACTATTCAAAGTTATGGACCTTGAACTTCACCAAGATCTTGACATTAGGCACCAGGAACAACTCAATAACACTTTTACCGAACAAATCCTTCCCTCTTAGGGTCTTCAATTCCTTGTGCAACTCAAGAAACCGATCCTTCATCTCGTCCATCTTCTCATAAACATCAGGACCTTCAGAAGGCTCGGAATGGTAGATGGTTTCCTTGACACGAGGTAGGGAATGCACAATGGGAGGAGTTATAGACAGGATCAGGCTAGATGCCGACAGAGAAGCAAATGTTGGAGCGTACCCTTTAGGCACAAAGTTAGGTGGCATTCCCCAAGGGAACCCAACAGGCATGGTAGGCGCAAACTTTCTAGCTACCACAGGCACACACATTGAAGCAATCTCTGAAATAACAGTCCTCTGAGGAGGAGGAGTTGCAGGAGGCGAAGACGGTTGATTCTGAGCAGCAATCACATACTCCATCAGAGTAGTGAGTTTGGCAATCTCATCCTTAAGTTCTCTGTTCTCTTGCTCTAGATGCTCCATTCTTTTCAGACGATTAGTGCAAGTGTAGTAGTGATAAGTCAGCTTGACTTCTGCACAGAAGAAGAACCCATAAGACATCGGGCTGAAGAAAAACCTGTTATGCAAATAATGCATGAAATGCAATGTTTTTGATTATTTTTAATTTCAAGGAACATATAAGGTCCTTTTTACAAATATAACAATAATCAGCAATAATAACAATTTTGACCATAAAATCTCTTTTTATTCATAAATTTTGGAAGGATTGCACTAAGTACAATTTCAGAAACCAAAAATACAAATACAAGAGAAACGAAAAAAAACATCATCATAAGGATTCCTAGCAACTGAATCAGCTGAACTGGCCAAGGGAGTATACTTCCTTCGGATGCGCCTGATGTCGGACTCAAAGACTATTCGCATCTGAGCTTTCTCAAGGACGAGTCGATCAACAATCTTCTTCCAAGCACTGGAAGGATGAGGTATACTTGAGAAAAATAAATCCTTTGGCTCTCTCTGTCTCTTCACTGCACGCTCTTCAAGAACCTCAATAAGTGCATCTTTGTCTCTCGACTCAATCTGCAACTCTACATGCTTGCGGTTCAAAGCATGGAACCGTTCTTCCCACAAGTCTCTCTCTTGCTTCATCTTGGAGAGTGCATCTTCCAAATCCTCTACATCTTAGTTAGGGAGAGTTGATGGCACATCCATAACCATAGACATAGGTCTTTCGCAGGCGTATGACATCTTAAGCTCCAAAACTCTCTTCTTCACCCAAATAGTATAAGCTTCCAAAGTTACACAGTTGCATGGACCAAGCTCGGATCTTCCTTTCCTATGCATATTATGCCAAGCACACACCATTCTACTCTTCAATTGTTGGGGATATTTACCCTCTTAATATAATAGACCCTCTAACTGAATGTTATTAGGTTTATCTCTCAAGGGGAACCCAAGCTGACGACGGGCCAAAGCAGGGTTATAGTTGATTCCTCCTTGTGTACCAATGAGAGGCACATTAGAGAACTCACCACAACTATCAATAATCTATACGCCATCAAAAGCATAATCATATCAAACAATATCATCATTAGTGAGAGACATAATTCTCTAAGACCACCATAGACATTCTTGGTTCTCCAAGAAAGCTGGTGTCTTGGGCAAGTGTGAAATAAACCACTTGTACAAAAGAGGAACACAACACACAACGGTTCCACCACCCTTAGAATTCCTTAAGTGCAGAGAAAAGTATGTATCACCTAACAAAGTTGGAACAAGATTCCCAATCAAGAATATTCTAATGGCCTTAACATCAACAAAATTGTCAATGTTAGGGAACAAAGCTAGTCCATATATGAGAAAAACAAAGATGGCTTCAAAAGCATCCATGATACCAGCCTTAGCAAAAGCAGTAGCTCTACCAATGAGAAACTCAGAATTCAACCCTTGAATCCCTCCCTTCTTCATCAAATTAGCATCAATCTCAGATTTCTTCAAATGAAGAGCTTCGGCTATGACTTGGGATCTCGGAATCTCCTCCAATGCACTAAAAGGTACCTTGTTAGACACGGGCATACCCAAGAGATGGGCATACTCTTCCAATGTAGAAATAAGTTGATAATCCAGAAAAGTGAAGCATTGGTAGAGAGGGTCATAAAACTGCACCAAGACACTTAAAATCCCTTCAACCACATCAGTAGATAATTCCCATGAAGTCGCTTGAAATCCAAGGGATCTAATACAAAGGATGACAGCTCCCTTAACTCCTTCAAATCAGGACATCTGAAACTATACTTTTTAGTGTTCCTTTGTCCATAATCTATGGTCTGAAAATTATTTGCAAATAAGACCTTAGTTCCTTGAATATTTAATGATGTGATGAATGTAATGATGTGATGAATGCAATGATGTGCATGAATGCATGAATGCAGCAACCACACACAAAGGGATCACACACAAGGCAAACACAAATGAAGGTCATGGGATGGATCAAATCATCATCAAGATCAATCATCCATTTTGATGGATTAGGGTTTTTCACCTTATCAACACCCAAGATCCATTGATTTTGACGAGACCGATCGAATCAACTGAGAATCAAAGGGTTGGTTGTGAGTCACAAGCATAGAGTCGGGTTAAGAACCATCCCAAAGGAGTGTACTACGGATAAAAACCTGTAGAGCATATTCTAAAAAGTTCCCAGAGTCGTGATCCCATCTATCGAATACTATAGGTTTACATGACTGACTCGTCAATCCATAGTATTCTCAAGAGAAACTCGTCTGAGTGTAGTATCGCGTAACAACTATTATCAAGTCTACACCTGAACAGTCTCCGCACTACATCCCAAATAGTCCAAATTGGGTTATATATTCTACGGTCTTCAGCTTCTCTAACTCCCAGGTCAGAAAAAGTAATGCCAATCCATGATTTACTCGTGTGACATTTGTAATTCCAAGGGGGTCTCCATTGGGTAGATGGGTCTCAAACCAACTCGTTAAGGGCTACTCCACACGAGTCAAAACCCAAAGATAAGAAGTTTTCAAATCAAAACTAATAAAATGCCAGAGATTACATGTAAGGGGGTTGGTTACACAGAGGGAAGGTATTAGCATCCAAAGTGTCTTAGGTGTAACACCCCAATAAAAATAAGATAATTATTTGATTTAAATTAATATTATATTTATTAATTTAATTAAATAATTGGAATTTATTGGATTATTATTATTATTATTTTGGAATAATAATTATTGGAAAATATATAAGTGTGAAGTAAGGAAAAAGAATCCCATTTGGTAAAAAGAGTTTTACGTGAAACAGAGAAGCGGCTGAAAAGTGGAAAGTGGAGAAAGGGCAAAGAGGAAGAGCAAGGGCAAAGGTTGGGGAAGAGAAAGCTTGAAGCTCAAAGATTTGCCGGATTAATCAGGTAAGGGGGGTTTATCGTCGTTTAATGGGTATTATGGGTTAGCATGTAATGGGTAGTGATAAACCGTTGAATTGACCCTAATTGGGATTTGGAATGCTGAGAAATTTTGATGAATAAGTTGTGTGAAAACTGTAATTGAATCGATAATGGTGTGTGTCGTAAATTTCTGGACGTGTAGCTTTTTACGGAATTAGAATCGGAGGTCCGGAAGTCCTCCAACGGCGGAAAATGCGGAGAATTCTGCATTCTGCTTTGTGTTAGCGCAGGAACAACTTTCTGTCTTACGTTAACCGGTTAACCCAGGGCGTTAACCGGTTAACACTGTTATAAATTGTGAAAAACTGCTGTTTTGTCTGCGTTAACCGGTTAACCCAGGGCGTTAACCGGTTAACACTGTTGCGTTTTGCCAGAAAGTGTGTTTGTGCTGCGTTAACCGGTTAACCCAGGGCGTTAACCGGTTAACACTGTTGCAGAGTGGGAAATTGGTGTTTTAAATGTTGTGTGCTTAGTCGATGGTTGGCCTATGGCGTATGATGTAATAGGGATTAATTCCTGTTGTTTTGAGTAGTAAGGGTATTAGTAGAGCGTGCTAATACTGTGATTAATTATTTGACATGATATGATGTTTGATACATGTGTGGATGATGTATAATGATATGCATAATGTTGTGAATGTATATATTATGCATGTGTTTGTGAATGGACTATTTTATGGCTTAGAGTGTGAGCATATGTCCATTGTGAATTATTGTTGATGATGTTGCATTGCTAGGTGATTAGCATGCATATTGTGGCCTTTATGGTGGTAGCTAATTCCCATGGTGAGGAATTAGTGATGTTAGTCATTTTGAACTGTTGTTGATGTATGTATGCTAGGTGAATTAGCGTGCATAGCATGGCCCTTGGGGTGGTAGCTAATTCCCATGGTGAGGAATTAGTGATGTGAGTCACTAGGTCTCAAATGAGTGGGACTAGTGAGCTTGGTAGCCGTACCTGGATTGGTCGGTGAAGTTGAACTATATGTTCACGAATAGTCGGTACCGCATGCATGGAGTCTCATTGCATAATATATGTGTAGTGTATGATATGAATGGATGTATTCCAATGTTATACATGTGTTGTGTTGGCATTGAGCATGAATATGATTTGTGTTGATATTGAGTATGATATTTGAGTTGATGTGCCGTTACTGAATGTGTGATACGATTAGGGTGATTAATGTGTTAAATTACTTAACATGACATTATATTCTATAATGCTTATTATATCGATTGAGGAACTCACCCTTACAACTATTTTTCAGGTAACGAGCAGTGATTGAGTAGAAGCTAATGCTTGGAGTCTAGTGTAGTCTCCTTAGTGGGTCATGCTCTGATAGATGTAACATCGGGAGGGAACATTTTAATTGTGTTGTTGATGTTTGTTGAACCAGTTTACATGTAGTATGTTACATGTTTTGAATGATCGATTTGATCTCTATCCGCTGCGTATTGTGCAATACTTTATGTTTTGAGTTAAATAATGAGCATGACTAAATAGTATGACGAATGGTGCGAAATAAATGTGTGACACCCTTAATTGCATGATTACTCTGATTTATATGTTGTTATTTTAATTAAATAATTGGGGTATTTTAGAAGGGTGTTACATTAGGTACTCCTAGGGAGCCTTTTTTTGTGTGCAAGTGTTTTGGTAAAAAAGATGTTTGATAAAAATAGAATTGGGGGATGAGAAAAGAATTCATTTATTATATTTTTGTGTTTGACAAGACCTTCGGTCTTATGCTTATGTACCAACATAAAAATGAAGGATCAAAACCTCGTAGTTTGGGGTAAAAATTTCAAAGAAGTTGGTGAATTGATTTTAACAAAAGTTTAGCAGAGAAAGGCACAAAGATGGCCAAAGATTTGAATGGGGTTGTTAGTTCTTTTTGTCTTTTTAAAATTAAAGTCAATATGGTTAAGTTCATTCACAAGTTTGATTTAATACAAGTTTAAAAATTCAATGGCATAAGGCCAAAAGAGGGAGAGATTTCGAAATTAAAGAAGTGGGAAGATATGAAGGGATTATCCAAGACAAAAATTAAAAGTTAAGAGTTGAAAAGATCTGACCAATGGAATGCAATCCACAAGACAAGAATGTCAGATAAAAACCCATTTTCCTTTGGACTTTTGAGCAAGTAACAAGCATAAGCAATATCCAAGCAAACCATATGCAGACCAAGGCATCAAAAAAAGACAGTCATAATATCCAAGCAAGCACTCCAATAGCTAGCAGTCTTCTATGTCTTCCTATGTATCAGATGCAAATATTTCTTGGCAAATTCTCAGAAACCATCATCAGATATCAACAATAATAACAGTATGACAATCAAGCACAAAAATAAAGTGACAGATGAACCAAGGGCGCTCAAGGTTTACATCAGATGAAAGGCACAGTCAAGGATAACTCAGTCTTAGATAGTGGCACTGGCCAAGTCCTCAAAGCATATGGAAGTTGCCTACTCTAAGTCCAAAAGTTCATATCAAGTCGAACAATCCACCAAGATATTTTTTAGAGTTTTTTGTTGTTATTAGGTATTTTAAGGTCCTAAGACCACAAACAGAACAAAATCACAAGAAAACAAAATATACAATCACAAGATATGGCTCAAGTGAGCAAAGTGAAAAGGATTGAAACATAAACATCTTGCATGAAATGTAAATGACAATGAATGATAAAGGTAATGAAACTTAAATTGCATTAAATAAATGACTTGAAACTAAAGCAATATTAATAAGAAGTTAGTCAATGGTGAGTGGAGAACTCAATTTGTTTAAGTCATTCTTTGGAGAACACTCAACCATTCATTCATAAGTATGGATACATGAACCAAAACATCATCCATGAGAAGAGCTCCAACTTGGATAAATCAATAAGTATGCCACTAGCTCACATGAATGGAGGTCAAGTTTTCACACAATACCATGAATAATAGGAGACTTACAATCTCACCTACAAGAATGTTATGCCTTTTGGGAAAAATTTATCTCTATGTTAAGCAATCGTAATTGGACTTATGTAGAAGTCGCAACTATCTGAGGTAAGGCAATAAAAATATGGGTGTTAATTCATGTTAGAGACTTGGTACAAAGAATCAAACTTCTAAAGCATACCACACACAAAAATATAGTGGGAGGGACCTATCTCAGTCAGGCTCATATTGATTCATCTGACACGAGGTCATTGATGAATCAACTAGCATTAGACATGAAGAGAATTCATTGGTCAATGATGGATTGGGGAAGAATATGGATAAAGATGAAGATGGAAGGGGAGATGGAAACCCAAATAAATCATAGGAGGAATTTCATCTGATTAATACTATCCATTCATTTTGAGGGATGAAATATACATTTCATCAACCCCATAAATCCAATAGTATTGATCAAATGGAAGTTCAAATCAACCATGATCAAGGCCAAACAGAAAGTCAAACATTACAAAGCCAATCAAATGGCTCAACAAATTTTTTAAACAATTAATCAATTAAAAAGCAAATTAAAAATGAATAAAAAATCACTTTTAAATGGACAAAACCTTAAATCCCCTCAAATCCCCAAATAAATGGCCAAGGGATTTATCCTAGGTCAAACAAGGTCAAAGGACCTTAAACAAAAAATTTCATAATTTTGGGAAAGTCAGAAGTATTTTAAAACATTTAAAAACAAGTCCAAAATCAATTAATTCACAAAAAATATCAAAATCAATCCAAAAAAATATTTTAGTTCAAAATATGGAAGACGAAAATATTTAAAGATTTTTGGTGAAAGTCCCATATATTTTGGATTAAAAGTGAATTTATTATGAATTAATCAAAATAAATGAAGTAAAAGAAAATTCAGAAATTAAAATTAAAAGCGAAAAAACAAGGGCCATCAAGACTCCCTCATTAATTGAGGTGGCAGATCTGATGGCCAAGAGATTAGGGTTCATGATGCGCTTCAGTCAACGCGTGGCAAAAAGAGTAATAAAAACCAATTGACCTAATTAGAACGATGGGACATGATCAGATGGTTGGGATGTTGCCAACACACTACCGGAGCTAGGCCTTCAGTCATCTTCTCTAGTGGACCTCACTGGACTGGTCCACCACCAAAATTCATAAAAAAAAAGTGAATACAGTATTTTGAAGGAAACATCCTCAGGAGTCCAAATCTGACCTCAATTTTCCCCAATTCCAAGTATATTGAAAGATACATGGATTTGAAAATTGAGGAGTATAATCTGAGTTGCTTCGATTTTACCTCAAAGTAACTCAATCTTGTTGCCTACATTGGTAGGACTTCAGCCAACCCAAAACCAAGTGAAATGATGGTGAGGGAAAATCGAAGAAGGAAAGTTTCACAAAATTTACCTTCTGTTTGTAGTGATGAAGCTCGATCTGAATCTCAATTTGCTTGGGCTTGTTTCCACTAACTTGCAGGAGATGAAATGGATGCTCAAATGGTTTGGACTCTTGGAGTTTCAATCTCAAAATAGAAGTGAAATTGGAACTCGATTTCAAATGTAATCTTCAAGTTTATCCTACTAATGAAGTGTGGGAATGTTGCAGGAGTAAGGCTTGGGCAAGGTGTCCTTGATTCTGAGCAGAATGAGTTGCATTTATAGACTTACCAATTAATTTCCACACACTTCCATTCAAATGCCAAAAAAAGTAATTATGGTGTGCATGCTTACATGGGCATGTGATAGGCCCATCAAATGATTAGAATTGGTCCAAAGTTATGCACATGTGATGCTGAAAGCTTAACATGAGAACATGCAAATGTATTTGAAAATTGGTCATGAAAATTATCCAAATGGGGCCATACATTACACCAATGCGCAAGTCCTTCAAAAATGCTCCAAATTACATGATCTTGGACATATTGGAAAGGTAACATGAAGGGATACGATTTTTCTATTGAACACTTATCCAATTGGAGCTTGAATCATGATGAATTTTGAGGTGGAAGTTGGAGAAATCAAACATAGTTGAAACATTTCTAAGTATAAAGTCAAATAATCACTTTTCCCACCTTGAATAACTTTGGCTATGAGCTTAAAATTAGAATGGTTTCTTCATCAAAGTTATAGCTTTTTCAATCCTATTAAATTTGGTCACAAATTTTACACCATTTGAATATTTCATAATGGAGTTATGGATTTTAGAAGTTGAGGAAAAATGCTTGTTCAATGATGATGGCCCAAAATGGCCTATAATGTTTCCTCTAGGCACATGCCCTTGAATATTGAATTTGACATTTCTCAAAGAAGAAAAGTTGGAGAAGACATCTTGAAATTAATCATTAAACTTGGATGGCCTTCATATCATAAAAAATGAGCAAGTTATGATTCGTGGAAGTTGACCTTCTATCTAGGGCACATACAAAATGACCTATAATCTTTCACCATAAAAAATGACTTTCCAAGTTAAACTAGATCTTTATCCCAAAATGAAACTTGTTTTTAATGTCATAAAGAGTAAACTTTATCTTGGAATCATTTTCATATGACAAATATTGTAGGAGATAAGGTCTAGGGTACCCTAGATTTGACTAGTTGATTTTCTCTAGCCAACCTCTTTGAACAAACTTGCAAACTTGAAGTTATCTTTATATTTGGGGATCATGGAGGATCATATATGCAAAAGATGATGTATCATGAAGTATAATTTGAAATATTTGACCAATTATTGAATAAACTTGTTGAGGAAGTCACGCAAGATACCCTGATGAATTAGGGTTTCCAAGGCAAACAAGCTTCAAACTCTTGATGAACTCTTGATCAAATTGACAATTAAAGAGCATGGGGATTCATATATCATGCTTGGAACCATTATGAACCTTTCTTTGATTGATCCCTTGCATTGAGGGTCTCAAACCCTATATATGAGCTTAATGAGGCACAAGTGAACTCACACACTACCTACAATAGAAATGAAGCCACACTGGACATATTTTTGGTATTTTTGTTAGTAAAAAAAAGACTATGATACAATCAAAATGTGCTTGGTGATCTCTCCCAATGCAAACCTAATGAATGAGGGGTTAGGAGGATACCAAGGTGTGATCCCAAAGCCAATGCAAATGATGAGGTGGCATGAGGGATCTTAGGGTCAAAATTAGGGTATTACAGGTCGTCACAACATTTTCATCCCCATTGAGTCGGGTATTCTTATTCGTTGTTAAGAATCATCCTTGAACTCTCCCCTTATTTAAACACGGGGTATTTTGGGCTCATTCCCCAAGCCAAGTCAAATATTCATAGCCATGACTAAAAGTCATCTTTGAATTTCCTTTCCCAGCACGATTCAGGTATTCTAGTCATTGCTAAGAATTGTCACTGATATGCTCTTTTCCCCAACAGATGTCGGGTATTCCTAGTCATTGCTAAGAATCATCACTAAACTTCTATATTTTCCTCAGCAGAGTCACTTATTCTAGATGTCGCTAAGAATCATCACTGTACCTTTTTGAGAAGTTTATCTCCAATCAATTCAGACACTCTAGCCGTTGCTAGGAATCATAACTGAATGACTTCTTTCCCCACAGAGTCGGGTATTCCTAGTTGTTGTTAAGAATCGTCGCCATACTTTATTTATCTCCAGCTAAGTCAGGTATGCCAAACATTTCTAGGAATCATCACTTAACATAGTTGTTTATTTCCCTCTAAGTCGGGTATTCCTAGTTGTCGCTGAATTCACTTGGGATGGTCCCTAGCAGATGTAAGGTATTCCAATCGTTGCTAGGAATTGTCGCTGGATCTATATTTCCCCATCAGGGTTATGTATTCCAACCATTTCTAGGAATTACCTTCTTTTCCTCCCCAACCTTTTCTAGGGGCATCCGTCCTTTCTCTCTTTCCCGAGATTTTCATTCCCCAGCGAAGTTTCTTCCCTCTGTCTTCTTGAAGGTTTTAACATCAAGAAATACTTATGTTGCATACATCACATTACGTGCATAATCATCATAACCGTGCATAATCCCCAAAGTAAATCAATTCATACTACCATTATCCCCAGCAAATCAAATCTTCAGTTACTCCTAAAAATATTTAATCCCCTCCTACCATGAACGCATTGGAAGTCGTCGTTATCCATTCCTCCAGGTCTGAGATGATTAAATAGGGGAAACTGTTGTACCCTCAAATTTTCCATACCCCGTATCATCTTATTAAACCTTAAACCCTAAGCATACCTCTCATATATGTCATCTCATATACATTCACTTATTGGTCACAATAATCCACAAGCCCAAGGCATGATATTCATCTACAAAGCTCAAAGATCCTCTGATCATGTTGAGGTGTGCCCAAGATACCTCAATCTTAATCTCATCCTAAAGCATCCCCACAATGCTTGAAGTATCCCTCAATACATCTCATTCACTCCCCAAGTTCAATTTAGGTGGTGAGTCCCCTTAAAGAAACTTCAAGATTCACCTGGTCACCCAAGGACCAAACCCATGCTCTTGCCCCCCATCTTGGCTTGTACAAGTCTTGATTCACCATGAATCTTAACCATGCCATTGAGTAACCCTCATATCCAAATTTTGTTCAAGCCTCATGACCTTTATTATCTCAATTGAATCCCTACAACTCAAACCCTAATTCATCTGACCATGGTTCTTGATGAAACTTATGGCTCAAGAAACCCTAATTTTGGGGCTTCCTGACCATTGAGCTTGATCAATGTTGGCCATCCAATCACCCTACCACTCATTCAACATTATTTCATGTCCATTACAATCAAAATCAACCATTTAAACATTCATTCAATCCATGTTACAAGTATTTGGTTCATACATGATTTTTCAACTTTCCATGACTTGATCCACCACCAATTTGACCTAAAATAATTCCACAAAGGCCCAAACTTCATTTCCCATCATGATATGATCATTTTAGTTTAAAACATCCATCATTGTGACTTGAAAATCCAGAGAACACAAAAAACCCTAAAACTAGGTCATGTTGGTTTGTCACATTTTGGCAAAAATGGCCTATGGGAAGTTCCAAAGACCATAACTTCTTCATTTTTCAAGACTTTTGAATTCCACTTCGAGAAAAATGTCCTAATAATTTCATATCCAACTTTTTTTCAAGGTATAATACCTAAGTCATTGAGGAAGAGGTCCAATTTTGCTATTGGACAAGCTGGTCCAACATGCTTACCATGCCCAAAAATCATGTTATGACCCTTACTTTGGCATGTCACCATTTCCAAACCACAAGCCCTTTTGACCTGGTTCTTTTTTCATTAAATCAAGTTCATATTAAGAACAAATGAACTAAAATTGAAGCAAAGTGCACGAACCAATTTCATTTGGCTTTGGTCCAAACATGGGTGTCCATCCTGATCAGCATACCAGATACACCACAACTAGAATTTGCAAATTGGTTCACCAAGGTCTTAATCCATTTTAATATGATTCATTTTGACTTGTAACATGTTATGTAACCTACCAAGGCCCAAATGGAAGCCAACTTTAGTGTGGAAACCTCCCATATCATGAAACCTGATGCCATGTGATTTTTCAAAAATTTCCCAAATTGGCTAAAATCCAAATGTATAGCAGACCATTTCAATGCTCTTTGTTATTCCTAATTGATGCTAAGAACTAAAACCAAGTGGTTGGTGAAGGAAACTAGCTCAGAATGTACCATTCCATCTGATCAGTCACCATTTACATTGAGTTTTCATTACTGATCCGACGCAAAACAGAGACATTTGACACACTGTGCAAGCATTTATGGTACATTTCGAGTTAGTTTTACTTCCGTCATTTTATTTACGCGTTTTTAATCTTTGTTGTGTTTTACTTTTTATTATCGTGATTTTATGCGTGGGATAGCTGTGTTTTTGTCCGACAGATCCAGGTAGAAGAACCAGAGAACTCAGAACAAGACAGTGCGAGATTCCGGCAAGCAAAGGAGCAGAAAACCCCGGTACAGGAGGCCTGAAACGGCCACCCGTGTCACCTGACACGGGCCGTGTCAGGGCAAGGGAAGACAAGTGAAGAAAACAGTAGCCTGACACGGCCACCCGTGTTAGTTGACACGGGATGTGTTAGGCAGTGCCCTTAACCGTGTCACCCTTGCCATGGGCGTGTTAGCTTAAAAACAGTAGGCTGACACGGCCACCCGTGTCAGCTGACACGGGCCGTGTCAGCTCAAGCCCAAAAAATCCAGTTTTCTCGGGCTTTTCATTTGTCGGGCTTTTTAGAGACATCTTTGGACCTGTCCAACTGCTGCTGGGAATTTTCACTATAAAAGGAGGTCTTCTGCCAAAGGAAAAATCATCTTGGAATACGGCAAAACACAGTATTGTGAAGCAATCAAGTATTACAAAGATCAAGGAATTTGGAAAGCTGAAGATATTCATGAGCGGGAGCGATTGAAGATCAAAGTCATCCAGTTACTTGTAATGTGTAATTTTTATCTTGAATTTGTTTTAAACAATATGAGTAGATAAACCCCCCAATGATAGGGGGTGTCCCTGATTTAGAATTGTAATGAATTTGAGTTTACATTTGCATTTATAATATAGTTTTTACGATAACCTTTTGATGTGTTTATTGCTTTCTCTTTCGGACCAATTGAGATTGATTTGTGGTTATCAATCAGGCTGGACCGCCATTGATAAGGTTTTCATAAGGTTACTCTACAGTAGATATCACCTAGCACTAGGGATACCCTGTATGAATCAGAGTATTCTTGATATTATACAGCTTAACTTCACCCTAATTGGCTATGGACATAGGAATTAGGGTAGATTGATTAAAGGTTTTCTCACCAAGGACTTGGGAGAAAATGCCCTTGAGAACTGGTAGTAATTGATATTTGTTGATGCAATAGTAGCTCAGAGTTATTACAGGGATAAATCATACACCTTCCCTGGCATTGTTCCTTTTTCTCTATAAACCCTTATTTTCATATTTCTTTACCTTTACTTTTATTATTATATTTTTACACTTAAAAAACAAACTTAATACTTTTTGTTTAATTGAATGATAATTTAAGCTCAATATTAACGTGCAGTCCTTGAGATCGACATTCGGGGAATTTCCCCATTATTACTATAAAAGGCAAAATAGTACACTTGCTATTTTCCTGATCACCATCTCTCCTCAAAGCCGGTTTTGAGCATGCTCTAAGTCACATGTGTTTTCTAATAAAACCACTTTTTTCTCCCTCCAAGCCACCCCATTACCTTCCTTATAAATAGGGGAAGGTGTTCCACTTCAGAACCAAGCTTTTCAAGCTAAAGAAACCCTGTTGCATACTCGAGCTAAACCATCCAAAGCAAAGATTTCATTTTCAAGTTTCAAAGTGTTTAAATTCCAAATAGCCACCCAGAAACCTTCACTGACTTCCACTCAAACTCTTCCAAGTCCTAACACACCTTCTCTGACCCTCACCTGAGCTGAGTTAAGTCATCGGAACTCCACTCTGAGATCGATTCTGATCAGGTAGTTCCACTCACCCCCATCCCTGAAACAAGTTACCATTCAACTTGAAATTTTCTTTTGATCATTAACCCTAAGTTTCCCACTTTGATTACTCCATATTTAGAATTTAATTTGTAAATTAGGTTAACTTATTCATTTGAGATTTTTGGAAATACTCCACACTAAAAGTCAATCTATGGCTCCTGAGTGTGGAGGTTGGTTCGAATATTTGTTTGCAAGTTATTTCCATGATTAAATCCAATGAAAAAATTGCATTTTAAGGATTTGATTTTGAGTTGATTATGGGAAGAAGGTGAAGTGTGCCCGTGTTTTTGAATTTGAAGTATTATGTTTTCGTATTCTAATTGGTTGCTTTGCGCACGTGTTTCATTGATTTACAGTTTTTATTATTTATTTGTTGTAATTGTGTTTCTGTATCACAACTGGGTCGTTGGCCTAGTGGGTGAGGGGAAAGTCTCCCCCATGACCCAAAGGTCAGGGGTTCTAACCTGAGGACTGCACCCTGACCACTATTTTTATTTTTTATGTTATTTTGTTACTTTATTGATTCCATTTTATTTTCTCTTTTGATTTATTTTTTAACCCCCTTATTTTTATTATTTTGACAAAATGTTGAACATCAACCCCCCCTTATTTTTGCCTCTAGAATTTAATGGTGACCTTATTTATTTCATTTGAGCAATTATTGAAGGACTTATGAGGTATTGAAGTGAAGGACTAGTAAAAATCACTTAAGTCATGATATGCTTGGTTTAGGGTTGGTAAAAAAATTCCTGTAGCGGTAAATTCATGACCATCAAGCTATGGATAAGCTAGACGTCAATACAACCATATTCTCCAGCGTGCTTTTATTGTTTCCAAGGGAAAAGGGGAAAGTACGAACAAAACCCAAAAATAAGAAGTTTTCAAATCAAAACTAATAAAATGCCAGAGATTACAGGTAAGGGGGTTGGTTATACAGAGGGAAGGTGTTAGCATCAAAAGTGTCCTAGGTACTCCTAGGGAGCCCTTTTTCATGTGTATATGTGTTTTTGTACAAAATGATGTTAGCAATAAATAGAGTGGAGGGATGAGAAAAGAATTAATTAATTATATTTTTGTGTTTGGCAAGACCTTCGGACTTGTGCCTACGTACCAACATAAAAATGAGGGATCAAAACCTCGTAGTTCATGGTATAAATTTCGAAGTGAATGAGTTTCTTTTAACAAAGATTTAAGTTTAACGAAGGCACAAAAGGCCTAAAAAGGTTTGAATGAGTGTTAGTTCTTTTTGTCTTTTGAAATTTTAAGTCAAATATAGTTAAGTTCATTTACAAGTTTGATTAAGAAAAGAGTTTAAAAATTCAATGGCATAAGGCCAAAGTTTATAATTTGCAATATGGTCAAAGTTTAGAAATCACAAGCAAAGAAGATTTTAAGAGGTAGGGAGATATTTTAAATTAAAGAAATGGGGAAGAGATGAATAGACTAATCCTAAGCAAAAATTTAAAAGCTGAGAGTTGAAAAGATCTAACCAATGGGCTGCAATCCAATAGACAAGAATGTCATACAGAAACCCAAAATTCCCTTGGACTTTAGAATTAAGCAATATCAATACACCAATAGCAAGATGAAGAGCAAGGCATCAAATAAATATGGCCACATCCAAGCTTAGCAACTCCATGATCTTCTCCACGATTCCCCTATATATCAGATGACTTCAAAGAGGAGCATTAGACACAGGTTTAAAATAACAACTTCAATATGATCATGTTACAGATGAATTAAAATGGATCTTCAATACTTGCATCAGATAAAAGTTTTCCTCACAAGCACTTGGTTTCATGAAAGTTGGCTTTGGCCAAGTCCTTTGCATATGGAGTGTTGCCTAATTCTAAGTCCAATGTCTCAGATCAATCCAACAGTCTACACAAAATGTTTTTAAGGGTTTTGTTCTTATTATGTTCATTAAGGTCAAAAGACCACAAATACAAACAAGTATATACAACCACAATATATCCACAAAGTATGGCTCAAGTGAGCAAAGTGAAAATGACATTAAAGTAAACAAATTGAATGGTATGAATAATGGCAAATGAATAAAGGCTTGAAATTAAAGTGCATAAAAGTAAATGGCTTGAAATTAAATGTTAGTGGTTAGTGGATTAAAAGTTAGTATTGCTTTTGCTTTGGTTTTGTTTAAGTCATTCTTTGGAGAACACTCAACCCACTTATCACAAACATGGATCCTTGAACCAAGACATCTTCCAAAGGAAGGAAAAAAAGGCCATGTTTCTACACAATACCATGAAAGAGGGGAGACTTGCAATCTCACTTACTAGAATGATATGCCTTTTGTGTCAACAATTTATCGTTATGTTAAGTAAGCGTAATTGGAATTATGTAGAAGTCACAACTATTTGAGATCGGGCAATAGAGATTTTGGTGTTAATGCATGTTAGAGACATAGTATAATGGACTATGCTCATAAAATACACCACACACAAAAGGAATATGCAAAAAGGTGAACTTAATCTCATCCATACTCATGTTGATTTTGCAATCAACTAGTCTTAGGCTCTAGAGATATCATAGGCCCATGACATAAATGAATAAAGAAGCGGAATGATAGGAAGAGGGAGGGGAAATAGAATCAACACAAATTGGTCAAAGGAGGACTTTTACTAAATTAAGATCATTCATTCATTTTGGGAGATGAAATGTACATTTCATCAATCCCCTAAATCCAATGATCTTAACTCGACAAAGTCAAATCAACTTTGACCAAGGCCAAACAACACAAGTTAAACTCAACAAGTCAAAATTAGAAGCTCAACACAATTTATTTTGCATTTAAATAATTAAAATCAACTAAAATATGCATTAAATTAAATTATGGTTTATCAAATTCCTAAAACCTCATCAAAACAGCAAAGAAATGGCCATGAGATTTATCATAGGTCAACCAAGGTCAAAGGACCTTGGAGAAAAAATTTCATCATTTTTGGAAATTTAAAACTATTTTTAAACAATTAAAAAAATCACAAAATCAATTAAATCATGAAAAATATTAATAATGATCCAAAAAATGATTTTAATTCAGAAAATGAGAGAGGAAATTATTTAAAAAAAATTGGTGAAACTCTCATATTTTTTGAATCAATATTAAAATTAATATGAATTAATGAAAATAAAACAAATAAAATGAAAATCAAATAATTAAAAAAAACGTGGACCACTTGCTCTCCCTCATTAATTGAGGTGGCAGATCAAGTGGTCACAAACGCGCAATCCACGATGGATTCTAGTCAGCGCACCACAAACTTGGTAATTCAAACCAACGCACGAGATTATTTCATTTCAAAAGGATCATGTGGCTCTGAACACACCAACTCACCACCGGAGCTACAACTTCGGTCTCCTTCTCAGGCGAGCTTCGTCAGACTGGTTCAGTCATAACCATCACCAAAATTAAAAAGAAGGACATGATTTCAAATTAAAAATGGCACTGAGCTCGAATCTGGCCTCAATTCATCCTAACTCCAAGTATATTGAAAGATACAAGGAGTTGAAATTTGAGGTGCACGATCCGAGTTGCTTCGATTTGACCTCAAAGAAACTCAATCTTGTTGCCTATATTGGTAGGACTTTAGACAACCAAGGATCCAAGAGAATTATGGAGAATTGAGTGAGAATCGAAGAGATGAAATTTTCTGGAAAATACCTTCAATGCAGGTCTGAATTCAACTGTTCTTGCTTTGATTCATACTTGATCTTGCTCAGAATTCTTGTAGGAGTATATTAGAATGATCAAAAGGCTTTGGATCCCTGGAGTTTTGAATCTCAAAACAGTGAGATTCAAACTCAATTTCCAATGGAAATTCTCAGGTTTATCCTCTCAAATGGAAGGGTTTGGTGTTTGGGATCAAAGCTGGCGCGAAGGGATCCTCATTTCTGATGCATAGGGTCTCTGTTTATAACTAATTCAAATGATATTTGCACCCTTGAAGGGAACTTCCAAATTTGGCAATGAGTGATGCATGGGTGCATGGGCGTGTACAGGCCCATGAAATCATTCCATTTGGTCCATAATTGAGTGTACACAAGTCTAAGATCATGTTGGAATGCTAGCCAAATATGCATGGAAGTTTGAAGTTTAATCTTGCCAAGTGATGATGCAATGTTCAAGCCATGTGCAGCCCATTCAAATCTTGTCCAAAATGGATGAAATTGGACTCGTTTGGAAAGGTTAGAACAAGAGGAACAACTTTCATGTTGGAAACTTTTTCATTTGAAGCTTGTATCATGATGAATTTTGAGGTGGAAGTTTGGAAAATTAAACATATCAAAAAAAATTCTAAGTGCCAAGCCATACGTTCACTTATTCCACCTTGGGTAATGTTTTATGTGAGCTTCAAATGAGAAAATTTCCTTCATCAAAGTTGTATCTATATCAAAGTCCTTAAAATGGTCACAAATTTGACCTTATTTGGATTTGATATGAAGGAGTTATGCATTTTTGAAGTTGAGGAAAATCACTTGTTCAATGGTATTGGTCCAAAATGACCTATAATGTATCCTCATATCACATGCTCATAAAAGTTGAATTAGCTCTTACTATAAACATAAATATTAAAGTAGACATATTAAATTTTATTTTTCAACTTTTAAATCTTTCATCTCATAAAAATTGAGCAAGTTATGGCCTTGGGAAGTTGACCTCCAAATTAGGGTTTAGACAAAATAACCTATAATCTTTCACCATAAAAAATGACTTTCCAAGCAAACGTATCTCTTGACCTCAACATGCAAGTTGTTTGTAATGTCATTTAGAGTAACTTTTATCTTGGGATCATTTCCATATGATAAATATTGTAGGAGATAGGGTCTAGGGAACCCCAGTTTTGATCAGATGAATTCCTCTGGTCAACCACCATCAACCATCTTGCTAAGTTACAACTCTCTTAACATTTGGGACTCATGGGAGATCATATATACATAATATTATTAAATTTTAAGTGTCCCTTGAAATATTTGATCAATTGGGGAAGAAGCTTGTGGAAGAAGTTACACAAGATACCCAGATGAACTAGGGCTTCCAAGGCAAACCAACTCCAAACTCTTGATGATTTCTTGATAAAAATAACATGTGGAGATCATGGGGATCCATATATGATACCTAAAGATACTGTAACTCATTCTTGATTGAGCTCTTAGCAATGAGGGTCTTAAACCCTAGATATGAGCTTGATAGATCAAAGGTGGGCATGTGCCCTACCTACAAAAGAGTTAGACAAATGCAAAGACATATTTTTGATATTTTGGTTAGTAAAATGATAAAAATACAAAGTATGATACAATCAAATGGTTCTTGGTGATCTCTCCCAATACAAAGCCAATGAGTGAGGGGTAAGGAGGATGCCAAGGTGTGATCCCAATGCCAATGCATATGATGAGATAGCATGAGGGATCTTAGGGTTAAAATTGGGGTCTTACACTTCAGTACTTCAAACCTTCCATTAGATGACCATGATATAATCCGTGGTACTTTGAATTATGGATAGGTTGCTCCCATTTCAAGCAACTTGGTCATTTGACTTGTGGTTGAAGTCCAATCTTGTTAACTTGGGTTCATCTGATACATGTGTACATTGTTTGTTCAAACTAATCCACTAACCCTTCTGTATTTATTTATCATTTTTGACTTGTTAATACTAACTCTCTAACTTGTTATTGTCACATCTTATTTATACTATTAAACCTTGTTCATATAACTTGTTCATATAACTTGCAAACAACTAAAGTCAATCATTTAATTTTGGGTTGGTATAGTCTTTCTTTTGTCAATCTATTGATAGATGGACTTGAGGTTGAACAACTTTCATTGTTGCAAATCTAGGATAAGTTGATCCATTGATCATCTTCCTTATTTTACATCAGTGATAAGTTATCCCATAATGCACCATATTTTGAATCTATTGACCTAAAGATAGATAATCCCCAAAAGTTGTTCATAACCCTAACTTTGACTTCTTAACTTTGATTATTGCTAACCTTTACTATTGTTATTATCATTGTTATTATCCATTGTTATTTACTTATTGTGTCATTTACAATCAAGTTATCATTATTATCATCATCATTGTACAAATTCATCATACACACTTTACTATTTATCATCATTTAAAAATAACCAAAACATGATAAAATTAAAAAGACCAAAAACAATCCACTTTACTTAATCACTTGGACTTAGAGGATCTCATCATAGGACCTTTGCTTGGAGGCCCTTCCTATACTCTATTTTTTGATACTTTGTAAACACTTGGGTTTCATTTGTAACTTACATATCGGTTATAAGAATGGCATCATGGCACCACCTTAGGGGGATATGTTTGTAAGACCATTATCCTTTGTTTAGCATAGGTCACTTTACACACATAAGGCTTTCTCTTGGGCTACCTTATAATGAGACCTTTTACTTTCTTTTTAGTTACTTTGCATTCATCTTGCATAAAGAAAAATTTCATAATCAAATAAACAAACCCTTGATTCAACGTCAGGTGTTCTTTTTCATAATCAAACTTAATATACTTAATAACTACGATTAGTATTATGCGCCACGAGTCTTAAGTGGTGGAGAATGAGTGAGAATGGAGCATTCCTACCCTCACTCTGATTGTTTTGGATGCAAGACGCTTGGCTTTTTATCTAGAATAATCATCTTTACCCCTAGACTTTAGCGCAATCTAGTCACAAACTCTTTTCATAAACCCTTGTCAAAGGTAAAATCAACACAATCCATCAAACTTAATCTTTTATGCCTTAGGGCACCCATCCTGAAAACCCTTTTTTCAAAGGTAAAATCAACCAAACATACAAATATTTTCTACTTCGAACTACGGAGCTCTGATTCCTCATCCTCGAATGAGTGATTCATAAGCATAATGGCCTCAATCCTTGGCGAGCACTATAGTAATAAATAAAAACTTTCACACATGTTCTTTTTTTGAAAAAAATAAATAAGCAATGACAGCTAAACTCCCACGTACGTGAAATAACCTAAATGGTTCCCATGGAATACCATGGACGTGAGGGGTGCTAAAACCTTCCCCTTGCGTAATCGACTCCCGAACCCTAATCTCGGTTGTGAGACTCATACCCTATCCTTCCCTTGGAGCTTTCCGAGTGCCCACCTTTTTTAGGGCTTTATCAACTATTTCCTATCGTCTTCTCCTATAGAGGAATATAAAATAAAATTCGGTAACGACTCTTCTGACGCTTTCAATCAGTCAGTATGACACCTCATCATCCCGTTTAAACCCTGGTGGCAATAATGACCAATACCCTTTGTTTCATTTTTCTAACTCCATAAACTCTCATCTCGGTTATTATTTTTCAAAATAAGTTTTTCTTCAATCAGACTTGAAAACTCTTTCTAAAGCTTACAGTAAGATTCTGATTCAGATACATGAATCTTCTTTAGATCCTTGTATTTGTCTAGAAGATTCTGATACTTGTCCAAAACTTCAGATAAACTAGATTCATGTTTAGAACAAGAGAGTTAAAAAAGTACCTCTTCAGAATCTGACTCAGATTCTGATTCTAATTGAATCGTTTATGTAGGAGCTTTTGTGCAAGCCATGGGTGCAACTTAGCTTGCTCTTCCTCACAGTCATCTTCTGAAGACTCTTAATCATCCCATGTTGCCATCATGCCCTTCTTCTTTCCTCTAAAGTTCTTATTAGGTTTGTCTCTCTTTAACCTAGGACGTTCATTCTTAAAATGGATAGCCTCCTTGCACTCAAAGCACATGAGTTCTTTACCAGCTCCAGCTTTCTTGGATCTAGAAGTAGACTCGGAATGACCACATGTCCTTCTTTATCCTTTGAATTTGCCTGGCCTTTTCTTCCAAAGTTGATTGGTGCGTCTAGACATAAGAGACAATAAATCATCATATTTTGATTCCTCTTCAGACTCTTCATCTGTTTCTGCCTGAAAAGCTTTTATCTTCTCAGATCTTCTTGAAGACTTTAGAGCAACAAATTTTCTCTTTATCTTGGGCTCATCTTCCTCGAGCTCAATCTCATAACTTTTTAAAGAACTAAGCAGTTCTTCAAGAGAAGTTTGTTTATATCCTTTGATAACTTCATAGCAGCTACCATAGGTCTCCAACGCTTAGGTAGACTCCTGATGATCTTCTTAACATTATCAGTAGTAAAATACCCTTTATCTTGGTTTCTTTGACTTGTGTGTTTCCTTCATGCATCATCCTCAGAGAATCAAATATATATTTTATAGTATCTCTATTGGTGATCTTTTCATACTCAGTGTATCAAATAACATTTTGAAAAATGGTTCTTGCTTTGTGATGATTCTTATAATCTTTCTTCTGTTAATCTGTCATCACTCTTCTTTCAACTTTATTGCCACTTGCATCTACTGGGTGTATGTAGCCATCAACTAGCATATCCCATAAACCAACATCATGGCCTAGAAAGAAACTTTCTATTATGTCTTCCAATAATCATACATATCTCCATAAAAACATGAGGTTTAGCATTATAGTGATCCCTATCATTTGTTTGGGCAACTGTTGGTGGAATATTAGCCATGTGTTTCACAATGGATCTTTATGTGACACTGTTAAGTGTTTGGTATTCTTATCAAGACCAGAATCGGAGCTCTAATTCCAATTGAAGTTGGCAAGAAACACAATAAATTGGGGGTTTGAATTGGGTTCCTAAAAATGAAAGCCTTTTCAAAATCAACTCAATCAAAAAATAACACGAACAATAAAAATAACAAGGTTATTTTTATACTAGTTCATTATTAACGAAGCTACCTCCAGTCCACCCTAATAAGGTGATTTTTCCTTCTCAACAAGGACTTAATCCACTATAAACAAAACTGATTATAGACACCACAAAGACAAACTGTCTTTGTCTTCTTGAGTCTATCTAATTAAAACCTAGTTATTCAAGGAAATCACCCAAACAACTTTGAGATTTACAAGAATGTGTTTACAATAATACTTCTAAGAAAGAAGATTAACATAAGTTAAGTACAATGAATTTCTTCATATAATAACGAGCAAAAAAATTATGTGTGTTTACAAAAACTATACACAAATAAAATCAAGTTCAACAAAGAGCATTGTGTATGAGCATAATATTGCGCAGTGAATTAACAGCTTATCCAATATTCCTAGTCTTCTTTATACAAGCATTTAAAAGATCTGTTGGAGGGTAGAATTGGAATAGAAAATAGAAGTTGTCTCCTTTTATAACGGTTTTCATATAGGAGGAAAAATGGTACAATAGTATTGTCCTTATCCCACAAAATCAACGTAGTGGATAGAAGGGTCATCTTGTACTGTGTACTATTTTCCTGACGCAACATCTTTTGATTTTATCTTCTAATCTTCAGAGGCTTCTGATGAAATGATGTTGAAGTATGCTTAGAAGGATCAAGAGACACGTTGAGAGAATATTCAGAACCTCGGTCTTCAGAGTCTTGACACAGTTTCTCAGAACCTAGTCTTCAAAGTCTTTAGATCTTGTTCTTCAGAATCTTCAGAACTTGAGCGCATAATCTTGAAGGCTGGAAATTGTTTAGAGGCTCTTCAATCAAGTAATATTCAAAATCCTTAGCACAAACGTTCATCAGAACCATTGTCTAAGAGCTTTCTAGAACTTGACAATATCTTATAAAGCACTTGTATCTCTTCAGAGTTAGAGTGTGTTGATTCTAGAATCTGATGATGTCACACGTCAAAGCTTTAGAGTCAAAACCTGTTAGCAAACGCTACATACTAGAGAAAAACCATTATTGTACAAAATTGTTCTCTAAGAAACGATGCATTATTATCATCAAAACTTAGGGCCAAATGCAAAACCAAATCTTGTTCTTACACTAGAAAAGTCAGATACCCTCGGTGGGATTTCATCCCTTTGAAGTTTTGTTCTGTCGTTAATCATCCTTCGAGGATGTAATAATTTTGATAGCTTATTCTTCCCATTTTTGTATAATATTTAAGCCTTTTTTTATCGTTTTATTCATGTTCTTAAGGTGTTTTATTGTGTTTAAATCATAATCGAATATCAATGGTTAGGAATAATCTTCTATCTAGCCCCATGTGAGCCTTAATTTATTAAGGTATATATTATTTGATGTATATATGGATTTATTCCTTAAGAACTGTGTATTGATATTTTTAATTTGGTCATATGTTATATTAATGTTGCCCTACCGCAACCGATTATGCTAGAGGCTTCAAGTTGCTTGGACTTAAGTTAGGCCATAGGTTTTATAAATGTTTCCCGACCGCATCCGATTAACATAGGCTTTAAGTAGCTTGGACTTCAGTTAGGCCAAATGTTTTATTAACGTTGCCTGACCGCAGCCGATTATGCCAGAGGCTTCAAGTAGCTTGGACTTTAGTTAGGCCAAAGGTTTTATTAATGTTTCTTGACCGCAACTGATTATGCCAGAGGATTTTATTTTGCATGACCGATGTTCAGAGCCCCATGGGGGTGATGTTAAATGGATGTCAGAGGCTTTTATTTTGCATGACCGACGTTCAAAGTCCCATGGGGGTTAACGTTAAATGGAGGTCAGAGGCTTTTATTTTGAATGATCGATGTTCGGAGCCCCATAGGGGTTGACGTTAAATAGAGATTTGAGGCTTTTATTTTGCATGGTCAACGTCAGAGCCCCAAAGGGGTTGACGTTAAATGGAGGTCAGAGGCTTTTATTTTGCATGACCGATGTTCAAAGTCCCATGGGGATTGACATTAAATGGAGGTAATGGGCTTTTATTTTGCATGACTAACGTTCAGAACCCCATGGGAGTTTACGTTAAATGGAGGCCAAAGGCTTTTATTTTGTATGATTGATATTCATAGCCCCATGGGGTTTGACGTTAAATGGAGGTCAGAGACTTTTATTTTGCATGACCGATGTTTAGAGCCCCCATGAGGGTTGACGATATATGGAGGTCGTAGGCTTTTATTTTGCATGACCAACATTCAGAGCCCCATGGGGTTTGATGTTAAATGAAGGTCAGAGGCTTTTATTTTGCATGAACGAAGTTTAGAGCCCCATGGGGTTTGACGTTAAATATAGGTTAGAGGATTTTACTTTGCATAACCAACGTTTAGAGCCCCATGTGGGTTGACATCAAATGGAGATTAAAAACTTTCATACCATGATCTAGGAGCTTGTTTCAGACCATACAATGATTTCTT
The DNA here is from genome assembly GCF_024323335.1 of Lathyrus oleraceus. Taxonomy (NCBI): domain Eukaryota; kingdom Viridiplantae; phylum Streptophyta; class Magnoliopsida; order Fabales; family Fabaceae; genus Lathyrus; species Lathyrus oleraceus. Next base: position 262,463,632 of record NC_066581.1, on the reverse strand, counting down.
AAGTTTGAAAACAAAATATGGATTTTTAGGATTTTCAAAACCATGGGGTTGATGTACATACACTTCTTCAGTAATGTAACCATTCAAAAATGCACTCTTAACATCCATCTGATACAAGATAATGTTGTGATTAACAATAAAGGAAATTAAGAGACAGATAGACTCTAACCTGACCACTAGTGCAAAGGTTTATGTATAGTTAATTCCCTATTGCTGACTATAACCTTGTGCTACCAATCGAGCCTTGTTCCTTACTACCTCTCCTTATTCATTCATCTTGTTTATAAACACCCATTTTATTCCAATAACGTGAGTTCATTTGGGTCTTGATACCATATCCTACACGTCATTTATAGAGAAATGATTGAGTTCGTCTTGCATAGCCAGAATCCATTATGTATCCAAAAATGCTTCATCAATTAATGTAGGCTCTATCAGGGACACCAAACCTAGAAGAGTTTCTTCAGAAGGTTTGAATGAGGATCTGGTTCTGATAGGTTTAAATTTATCTCTCAGAATCAATTCTTTAGAATGTGAAGATCTATGTTTGTACCTTCTTGAAGGAGTCTGAGCTTCAACAACTTCTGGTTGAGGAGATTCAAAGTCTTTTGCTTCATCTTCTTTTTGGCTTCTGAAGTCTTTCCTTCAGAACCTGAATAAGTGATCTCCAGATCTGCAAATTTCTCAATTAGCTTTAACTTTTCAGAGTCAAGCTTATCATTGAATCTGACATGGATTGATTCTTCAATAATTTGTGCCTCAGTGTTATATACTCTATAGCCTTTTGAGTGTTCAGAGTATCCTAACATGATGAACTTTTGTGCCTTAGAATCAAACTTGCTTAGATTCTCCTTAGTGTTCAACATAAAACAAGAAGATCCAAATGGATGAAAATATGAAATGTTGGGCTTCCGATTCTTCCATAATCCATACGGAGTCTTACCCATAATAGGTATTATAGAGATCATGTTCTTCATATAACATATTGTGTTGACAACCTCTGCCCAAAAGTTCTTAGCCACATTAGTCTCGTTGGTCATGGTTCTTACCATCTCTTGCAGAGTCCTATTATTCCTATCTACAATTCCATTTTGTTGTGGAGTTATAAGGCAGGAGAAATAATAGGAAATGCCATCAGTATCAAATAGTTTTTCAAAATCTTTGTTTTCAAAATCTCCACCATGATCACTTTTGACTTTTACAATTCTGAGATCTTTCTCATTTTGCACTTGGAAGTAGAAGGTAGAAAACACATAATGTGACTCATCCTCATGACTAAGAAATTTCACCCATGTCCATCTGCTGTAGTCATCAACAATGACTAGTACACACTTCTTACCATTAACAAAGGCGATTTTCACTGGCCCAAACAAGTCAATGTGTAGAAGCTCTAATAGTCTGGATGTTGAAACAACATTTTTAGCTTTGAAAGAAGTTTTAGAAAAATCTCCTTTCTGACATGCTTCACGAAGAGCATCTGAATCCAACTTCAGATTTGACAGGTCTCTAACTAAATTAAGCTTATTTAGTCAAGAAATTCTCCTCATGCTAACCTAGCCCAATCGTTTATGCCACGTCCATTGCTCTTCATTTACAGACATAAGAGATTTTACATTTTGAATCTTCAAATCAAAAAGTATTATCTTATAAATGTTATTCTTCCTCTTTCCATTGAAAAGAACTGAGCCATCCTTCTAACTTACAGCTTTATACAACTTTTGATTGAAAATAAAGTCATAACCATTGTCACTTAATTGACTTATAGACAACAGATTATCCATTAATCCTTAAACTAAAAGAACGTTAGTAATGGAGAGGAGAGTATTGTTACATACTGTTCCAGAGCCAATGATCTTCCATTTCCGATCACCTTCAAAACCGATGATGTTTTTAGGCTTAAGTTCTAGGATTTGGAACATATGACTTCTTCCCGTCAAATGCCGCGAGCATCCAGAGTCCAGTTACCATGACTGATGTCTTAACTCTACTACTAAGAGTATTTGTAACATAGACTATCTTATCCTTAGGCACCCATATCTTTTTAACAAACTTGGGTTTTTATGCAGGATATCTATACATAAATGCATGGTTGAAACGAGATGAGGTTTTACTTTAGTATTAGGTTTTGAATCAATTCTAACTTTAGGCATAACTCCATTTTGTTTCCTAGAAGGGACAAAATGGGATTGAAGAGTATTTCGCTTCTCATTTTTTTCAGAATCGGATTCTTCAACAGAATCATAACCAATACCCCTTGTTCCTTTTCTCCTAACACCATAAATCATGGAAGCCATTAAGCTTCTATTCAGACTTCTAACAACAAATTTCTGGAAATATTTATCATATTTCATTATGATATCATCAGAACAAGTAAAGGCTTTTAAAAGAGTTTTCTTCTCAGGTTTGAGACTCTTGCTTTGAGGCACATAATTATTGTTTTTCAAAATAAGATTGTCTTTACTTAAACTTGAGAACTCTTTATGGAGCTTACGGTAAGCTTATGATTCAGATACATGAATCTTCTTCAGATCCTTGTATTTTTCCAGAAGATTATGATACTTGACCAAAACTTCAAATAAACTAGATTCAAGTTCAGAACGAGAAAGTTCATAAAATACCTCTTCGGAATCTGACTCAGATTCTGATTCTGATTGAGTCGTTTATGTAGGAACTTCTGTGAAAGCCATCAACGCCATGTTAGCTTGCTCTTCCTCAAAGTCATCTTCTGAAAACTCTGAATCATCCCATGTTACCATCAAACCCTTCTTATTTCCTCTGAAGTTCTTCTTAGGCTTGTCTTTCTTTAACTTGGGACATTCATTCTTTAAGTGGACAACCTCGTTGCACTCAAAGCACATGAGTTCTTTTCCAACTCTAGCTTTCTTGGATCCAGAAGTGGACTCAGAATAACCATCCGTCCTTATTTTTCCTCTGAATTTTCCTTGCTTTTTCTTCCAGAGTTGATTTACGTGTCTGGATAAAAGAGACAATTCATCTACTTCTTCTAATTCCTCTTCAGACTCTTCATCTGTTTTAGCTTGAAGAGCTTTTGTCTTCTAGTGAATGTTTTGAGAGGGAATGTATTATTCAGTTCAAATATTGGGTTTACTCCCTGGTTGGTCTGAATGGGCCAATTCTACTAAAACACCCCACATTTCCTAATTGCACCCCTTGGAAGACTCATTTCGTGTGGGCTTGGTGATTGAGCCCACACACGAATTACCAGCACACCATTGCGTCTAAATGGACCACCAGAATTAGGCCCATATGCCTGAATTCTGGTTCACACCCCCAGTTTGGGGTTGACACCCCCTGCTGGCCCAAATCTCTCTCTCTTTTTTTTAAATCATTTTTTCTTGTTTTGTTTTTTATTACCTTTTAATTAGGAAATTAGGACTAAAACACAATTTAGGGTTTAATTGAATTTTAGCTTTAATAAAATCTTAAAATGATTTAGGATTAGAATAAATTAGGATTAATTGGTTTTTTAGTTGAACTTAGTTAGTTCTTAAATAATTAGGTTAAATCATGCTTTAGAAATTAATAAATTCAGACTATTATTAGGCTTTACTTAGAATTTCAATTTGTGCTAATAAATGATTTTTTGCAATTTGACCATTTTATCCTTTAGGGGTAATTTTGGTATTTTAGTCATATAATCACATGTTCCTTTAGCATTCTAACATATAATTTTTAATCAAGACTTTGATTAATGTTAACATGCTCCCCTAGGATTTCAACATAGATTTTCTAATCAATCATAACATGTACCCTTGGATTAGCTTGATTAATTCTAACCATTAGATTAGGCTTTAACTAAAAATTTTAAATCATTTCAAGCCCTCCGATTAAAATTGATCAAAAGTAATTTTGATCAATTAAATCCTTTGAACTTATGTAATCCCACAGTCTAAATTTAATGACCAAAAGACCCTTGGTCACTTAATGAGACTTTTTTTTCTAAGTTGTGGAGCTCGAAGCCTCAAGTCAAGATCTTCAATCGAGGCATCCTTAGTCACACCAAGCAGCAGATTATACAACATAAATCAAAGGTCAACACTTGGTAAACACAATTAAAATTGTATAAAATGAGCCTTAAGTAATAGGGAATGATGAGACGGAGTCTCTCCTATCCTTGTCTAGAGCGACTTTGCGTATGGGGCGTAGGCCCCAAATATTCAAAGTGGTCGCCCTTATTCATAGACTTTAGTGCAATTCGAATCGATTAAACTACAAAGTCTTCTCCATGCAAGGCAACATCAATACTAGGATCAACAATGGAGATTCTTCACCAACAACTTGGCAGTTAAGAGAAGTATCATGCGTTACGAGCCTTAAGTAATAGGGAATGATGAGATGGAGTTTCTCCTATCCTTTCCCAGAGCAACTTTGCATATGGGGCGTAGGCCCCAAATATTCAAAGAGTTTTCCCTTATTCATAGACTTTAGTGTGATTACTATCAATCGACTGTCAAGTCTCTCAATTCATCTCTCCATTTCTATTCACCTCTATTCAATTATTCAATCACTTTCTTATGCCTCCAATCACCCTGTTTTCAGCCCTAGTGGGCTAAACTACGAAAGCTCTGATTTCCTTATTGCACTATAAGGATATGTAGACAGGAGAACCCAGTTTCTTCGCGAGCTACCCTATTTATCAATCAATCATTCTCCATTCATTATATCAATACCATCTTTTTGATATCAATCATACTTCTCCTTGGACTCCTTGTCTATCCTTTTAGGATGATTTAACGACAGTCCACCTCATTAATTGAGAGTTATTTGGCTCGTACTCAAACATTTAATTCACTCTTTTTTCCCTCTAAGACGCCACCTTGCTCTTCGATTTAGAGTCAATCTCTTTATTGGATCCAAGATACTATTCTTATTTGATCTTGAACGATTTGTTCCCCATCTAGTGATATATTGTTCCTTGTACGCAACTTTACTTTCTCTTCGGCCCCGCTTTTACCCCTTTGAGACGTTGTAGCACCAGTTCATCTTGTGAATTGAGAGTTGTTTGGCTCGTACCCAGACATTTAATTTATTCCTTTGGTTGAGAGGCTTGTTTACTCTTTGATTCCAAGTTCCATGCATTTGTGGGTTCCCTTGATACCATTTTGTTGGTACAAGTTATACTCTTCATCACTGTATATCTCTCCCTTTATTCTCGTGGTTCCGAACTATGATTTCTCTGACTTTCTCATTTCACGATGAGAATACGTAGGTGTAGCGGTAAATTCATGATCATCAAGCTATGGATAAGCTAGAGATCAAATAACAAGAGTCGCCACCGCGCTTTTATTGTTTCCAAGGGAAAAGGGAAAAAGTACGAACAAAACCCAAAATTAAGAAGTTTTCACAGAGGGAAGGTGTTAGCACCCAAACTGTCATAGGTACTCCTAGGGAGCCCTTTTTGTGTGCATATATATTTTGTACAAAATGATGTTTACAAACAAAATAGAATGGGGGGTGAGAAAATAATTCATTAATTATATTTTTGTGTTTGACAAGCCCTTCGGACTTGTGCCTACGTACCAACATAAAAATGAGGGATCAAAACCTTGTAGTTTGTGATACAAATTTCAAAGTGGATGCATTGCTTTTAAACAAAGTTAAGTTTGAAAGGTACATAGGCCTAAAAATGGTTTGAATGAGTTAGTTCTTTTTGGCTTTTTGAAAGTTTAAGTCAAGTATAGTTAAGTTTATTTACAAGTTTGATTTAAGAAAGAGAAGTTTAAAAATCCAATGGCATATGGCCAAAGTTTCTACCTTTTTGCAAAGTGGTCAAAGTTTAGAACAAAATAAGTTCAATCAAAGAAGATTTTGAAAAGAGAGGGAGAGATTTTGAAATTAAAGAAATTGGGAGAAGATGAAGAGACTAATCCTATGCACAAAATTAAAAGTTGAGAGTTGAAAAGATCTGACCAAATGGGTAGCAATCCAATAGACAAGAATGTCAATAGAAACCCAGAATTCCCTTGGAAATTTTGAATTAAGCAACACACAAATGCACAATTATATTATCTTGAAGAGAAAAGGCATAAAATAGAGATAGCCACATCCAAGCTTTATCCATTCCATGATCTTCTTCAAAATTAGCCCATGTAGCAGATGAATTCCACAAGTCACATGTCCAACATAACAGCTCCACAATGATCATGTTGTAGATGAACTCAGAGAGATCTTGAATTATGTATCAGATGAAGTTTCAAATTGCAAGCACTTGGTTTCTCAATAAGTTGGCATTGGCCAAGTCCTTTAGCATAGGAATGTTGCATAAGTTCTAAGTCTATTTGTCCAAGATCAAGCCAACAGCCCACATAAAAGTTTTTTAGGATTTTTGTTGTTATTATGTACATTAATGGTCAAAGACAACACAAACAAGCAAAGTATATAAAAACAAGAAATGTCACACAATATGGTCCAAGTGGACAAAGTGAAAATTGCATTAACATAAACAATTAGAATGATATGAACAATGGCAAATGAATAAAGGCTAGAATTGAAATGACATTAAAGTAAATGGCTTGAAATTAAAAGTTAATTGTTAATGAGTTAGAAGTTAGTATTGCTTTGCTTTTGCTTTTCATTTTTTCAGACATTCTTTGGAGAACACTCAACCCACTTATCACAAGCATGGATCCTTGAGCCAAGACATCTTCCAAAGGAAGGAAAAAAGGCCAAGTTTCCACACAATACCATGAAAGAGGGGAGACTTACAATCTCACTAACTAGAATGATATGCCTTTTGTGTCACAAATTTAGCGCTATGTTAAGCAATCGTAATTGGACTTATGTAGAAGTCACAACTATTTGAGGTCGGGCAATAGAATTTTGGTGTTAATGCATGTTAGAGACATAGTATTATAGACTATGATCATGAAATATACCACACACAAAAAGAATATGCAAAAGGTGTGGCCTAATCTCATCTATACTCATGTTAATTTTTCAATCAACTAGCTTTAGGACTTTGAGATATCATAGACCAAATGAGATGAATGCATAAAGAAGGGGAATGAGATGAAGAGGGATGAGAATGGATCAAAACTCAAATTGATCAAAGGAGGACTTTTACCAAATTAATATCATCCATTCATTTTGGAAGATGGAATGCACATTCCATCAATCCCCTAAATCCAATGATATAAACTTGACAAAGTCAAATCAACCTTGAACAAGGCCCAACAACAAGAGTCAAACACAAACAAGTCATCATAATTGGTCAACAAAATTATTTGGCATTTATTCAAATTAAAAATACTAAAATAAGGCATTTAAGTTAAATATTGTTTGACAAATTCCTAAAACATCATCAAAACACCAAATAAATGGCCATGAGATTTATCATAGGTCAAACAAGGTCAAAGGACCTTGGAGAAAAAATTTCAGAAATTTTTAAAGACTCAAAAGTATTTTTAAACAATTAAAAACAAATTCAAAATCAATTAAATCATGAAAAATATTAATAATGATCCAAAAAATTATTTTAATTAAGAATATGAAAGAGGAAATTATTTAAATTTTTTTGGTGAAACTCTTATATTTTTTTGATCAATATTAAAATTAATATGAATTAATTAAAATCAAAGGAATAAAAATTAAAAGTCAAAAAATAAAAATAAAAACGTGGACCACTTGGTCTCCCTCATTAGTTGATGTGGCAGATCAAGTGGCCAAAAGCGCGCGTTCCATGGTGCACTGTAGTCAACGCTACATAGGCTTGGTATTTAAAAGCAACACACGAGATTAGATCATTTTAAATGGATCCTATGGTTGGAGACGTGCCAACACACGGCCAGAGTTGTAGCTTCGGTCTTCTTCTTCGGTGGATCTCACCGGACTAGTCCACCTTCAACCATCACCAAAATAAAAAAGGAGGACATGATCTGAAAGAAAAAATGGCGTAGAGCACGAATCTGACCTCAATTTTAACTAACTCCACATATATAGAAAGATATGAGGAGTTGAATTTTGAGGTGTGTCAACTGAGTTGCTTCGATTTGACCTCTAAGCAACTAAATCTTCTTGCTTATATTGGTAGGACTTCAGACAACCAAAGATCCAAGAGAATTAAGTGGGATTGAGAGAGAATCGAAGAGATGAAGTTTTCTGGAAAACACCTTCAATGCAGGTCTGGATTCACTTGTTCTTGCTTTGGCTCGTGCTTGATCTTGTTCAGGATGCTTGCGGAAGTAGATTAGAATACACAAAAGGTCTTGGATTCCTGGAGTTTTGAATCTCAAAACAGTGAGATTTCAACTTAATTTCCAAAGGAAATTCTTAGGATTATCCTTTCAAATGGAAGGGTTTGGTGTTTAGGATCAAAGCTGGTGCGAAGGGGTTTTCAATTTTGAGCATATGGAGCTCTATTTATAGTTGGATCATGTGATACTTGCACCTTCCAAATAAGTTTCCAAATTTGGCAATGAGTGATGCATGTGTGCATGGGCGTGTACAGACCCATGAGATCATTCCATTTGGTCCATAATTGAGTGTGAGTAAGTCTGAAATCAACTTGGAATGCAAGGCAAATGTATATGGAAACTTGAAGTTTGATTTTTGCCAAATGACGATGCAATGTTCATGCCATGCGCAGCCCTAGCAATTCTTGTCCAAAATGGATGAAATTGGACTTTTTGGAAAGGTTAGATCAAGAGGAACAACTTTCATGTTTAACACTTTTTCATTTGGAGCATGGAACATGAAGAATTTTGAGGTGGAAGTTTGGAAATTTCAACATGTTGAAATTTTTTCTAAGTGTCAAGCCATATATCTCAATATTCCACCTTGCTTAACTTTTTTTGTGAGCTTCAAATGAGAAAAGTGTCTTCATGTATCTCTTTCAAATACCTTCAAAATGGTCACCAATTTCATGTCATTTGGATTTGAAATTAGAGTTATGCATTTTTGAAGTTTGGAAAAATCACTTGGTCAATGGTATAGGTCAAAAGTGACCTATAATGTAACCTCATATCAAATGCTCAAAAAGGTTTAATCAGCTCTCACTCCAAACATAAAAGTTGAAGTATACACCTTGAATTTGATTGTGAAACTTGGAAATCTTTCATCTCATAAAAATTGAGCAAGTTATGGCCTTGGGAAGTTGACATTAAAATTAGGGTTTAGACAAAATGACCTATAATGTTTCAACATAGAAAATGATTTTCCAAGTAAAACTAGATCTAGGTATAAACGTAAAAGTTGTTTGGAATGTCATTTAGAGTAACGTTTCTCTTGGAATAATTTTCATATGGTGAAAATTATAGGAGATAGGGTCTAGGGAGACCCAGTTTTGATCAAATGAGTTCATTTGGCCAACCACCATCACCAACTTGCTAACCTTCAATTCTTTTAACTTTCTTGGCTCATGGTAGATCATATATGCATAAGATGATGAATTTTTAAGTTTCCCTTGAGAAATTTGATCAATTGGTGAGATAGCTTGTTGGAGAAGTTACTCAAGATACTCAGTCAAACTAGGGTTTCCAAGGCAAATCACACTCAAACTCTTGAAGCAAACTTGATCAATATAACATGTAAGGATCAGTGTAACTCATATATGATGCTCATAACCATTCTTGGATCAATTCATGGTTGTGCTCTTTGTTATGAGGGTCTCAAACCCTAGATATGCACTTGATAGACCAATGGTGATCATGCCTTACCTACAAAAGAGTTAGGAAAATGCAAAGACATATTTTTGTATTTTGGTTAGTAAAATGATAATATACAAGTATGATACAATCACAAAGTGCTTGATGATATCTCCCAAAACAAACCCAATGAAAGAGGGGTAAGGAGGATGTTAAGGCATGATCCCAATGCTAATGCTTATGATGAAATTGCATGAGGGATCTTAGGGTTAAAATTGGGGTCTTACAGCTGCCCCTATTTAAGGACATTCTAATTGAGGAGGCGAAGGTTAAAATCTTCATGTCGACTCAGTAGAATGGGCTTAAATAACAACATATAAAAACAAATTTTGGTCCCTAAGAGACCTCATGATGCATATGGTATGAATGTAAAAGTTAATGCTCTATGGGGAATATTGCCTCAAAGGAAAAGAAATTAGAGAGACCGAAAGTCCACATGAGTATAACATATTCTATAAGAAAAACTCACCGGGGAGACAGAGACTCTAGGGAGAAAAAAGAGTTATGCGTAGGTCTGGCTACGACTTAAAACTATGGGGGACTCGAGGAATTCCATACAAACATGGAAAAGACTCAGCCGGGGAACAACAACATCTGCAGGGGATACGAGTAAGTCGGGATAAAATTTAAGTACTTGAATCATGCAGGAAAAGTGATTTCACTAAGGAAACACGCACTCAACTCAACTGGGGAAGAAATAAACTTCAACACAAGAGGAGCAGAAATCTATTATCTACTACCTGTTATTGGGTAAGGAGATAATAAGGATCTGACAGAGAGAACATCCATCATCGGTTAGGATGAACATATCAAGGATGACTCGCTGGGCACCAACAGAAGGGAGCATTCATTATCGGTTACTGGGTAAGAATAGCCTTGCTGGGGAAAACTACAGAAAATAGGATTTACAACTACCAGTTACTGGGTAGAAGACCAAGGATGAGAGTATCCGCCATCGGTTAGGATGAGCATATCAAGGATAAACTCAACAGGGAAGAAAGTCTGTCATCGGTTAAGATGAACATATCAAGGATAGACTTGCCTGGGAAATGTCAAGGAGGATACCCGTCATCGGTTAAGATGAACATATCAAGGATAAACCAACTGAATAAAAAGTAGGAATTACATCTATCGAATGTTGGATAGAATACCATCAAAGAGAAAATTTGTCACCGGTTAAGATAAACATATCAAGGATATACTCTGAGAGGAGAGAAATAGGAATTACATCTATTGGTTACTGGATAGAATACCATCAAAGAGATAACTCGTCACCAGTTAGGATGAACATATCAAAGATTAACTCTGCGAAGGGGACAAAAAACAGGATTTACAAGTAATGGTTACTAGGTAGAAGACCGCAAAGAGAAGGAAACCCGTCATCGGTTAGGATGAACATATCAAGGATTAACTCTCCGGGGCACAAGCATAGGGATTACAACTACCTTTTTACTGGGTAGAATACCAAAGGTGAGAGTATCCATCATCGGTTAGGATGAACATATCAAGGATAAACTCAGGGGAGAGAAAGATATATGTCACCGGTTAGAGTGAACATATCAAGGATATACTTTCTGGGGAATAGATCCACTGGGGACTCTACAGAGAATAAAATCAGGGGTACTTTTGCCGGGTATTGGGCAAGAAGTAACAAACTACAAACTAAGAAGAATATTACCAGTTACTGGGTAATAAACTCTCAGGAGACTCGAAGCATCTATCTAGGTAAGAGCTAGACAGAAACAGTCAATCAAGACTCAACCCAATGAGGATATAACTCAAGGGGAGTGATTCCATCCAGATAAACAACTGGAGAGGAAACTAAAATAATAATCATCCACGAGGAAACAAACTCAGTGGGGAAGAGGAGAAAGGTTAAAGTCTTTCTGCCTAAGGGACTGACGCTCTACAATTGAGGGAGGACAGGCACCGAAATTTGTATGAGGATAAAGTACCGTCATACAGAGAATGAGAATCTCAAACTGACAAGTTAATCAAATATCCAAATATGCAATTATGAAATTATATGAATGTATATATATATATATATATATATATATATATATATATATATATATATAAAATATATATATATATATATATATATATATATATATATATATATATAAAATATATATATATATATATATATATATATATATATATATATATATATATATATATATATATATATATATATTATGATGATTATGATGACAAAACGATCACAAAGGATACAAGGGTGTCGCAAAGAATTTGAATCATCGGTACAATCCTTGGTCAATCCATAAAAAGAGGGAGACAACTGCTGGAGAATAGAGAAATCAACATCCCAAAGACTCAAACCTAGCCGAGGGAGGAGATCTGTTGAGGAGAGGCGAAATTATCGAGCTTGCAAGGGATTTTAGGTCAACACCATATCAAATGGGAGACAACCATGTAGAAGATAAACACAAATAGCTGCTCAAAAACCAGAAGGGAACTCCGACTGGGAGCGAGTCAGATGGCGACTGGTGGGGAATTCAATGCGATCTACTAGGGAAAAGATCTTACTCTGCTGAAGATCAACTCTGTTGGGGAATACAGAAACACTGTCAAAAAAGGGGAATAACACGTCGCAAGGTACTGACTCAACTAACTTAGCTGGGAAAAAGAATCGGAACTCCGCTAGGGAACAAACACTTCGCAGGGGAACCGGATCAACACAAACAACTAGGGATACCCGAAGGATCAACTGCTTGGGGAACCGCTGATGTTTAACACTTAAGGACTTGTTTCTCTTTGAAGTGCTGTTGATACTTCCTTTTAATTACTTTGAAAATTTCTTGCTTTTATATGCTTTAAGAAAAAGATTTTGATTAAAAAATTTTAATTTTCAAAATGATCATAATAAAATTTAAACTATTGGCTGAAGTAAATAAGAGTAGAAATAATTGGACAAAAGCTCAACTTTATTTAATGGGATGGTAGTCTGTAAATGATAAGACTCCATAGATTTTTACAAAGTTGGAAATGGTAATTTACATGGAAAAGGGTTACATTGAATACAAATGATCCTTAATCCTTCTACCAAGTCTTGATATTCATTGTGCTCTAGTCCGCTGCTGGGATGATGAATCGATGTCAACCCTTGTGCTCAACAAACTTTCTCCAAAACTCGATGACCAGCAGACAACATTTACTCGCCATAATCCCTAATTTTTGCATAAGTTGCCCCAAGATGGGGTACTCAACTTATCGGGAAATCTTTTCTGTTTTTTATGTCTCTAACTTTTGCCTGAATCATCCTTTCGGGTTTTCAATCCACCGAGAAGCTCTTTTTTTCCTAAGCCGCCCTTTCGGGTTTTCAACTTAGCGAGTTGTTCTTTTCTTTTTAGGCGAAGGATTTCTTGACTGCATCTGCATTCACGGGACGAGTGAACTCTTCACCATCCATAATTGTAAGAATCAAAGCGCCGCCTGAAAAGGCTCTCTTAACAACATATGGGCCTTCATAATTAGGAGTCCATTTCCCCCTAGAATCTGGTTTGAATGACAGGATCTTCTTGAGCGGAAGGTCACCTTCTCTAAACACACGAGGTTTGACCTTCTTATCAAAAGCTTTCTTCATCCTTTGCTGATATAACTGACCATGGCACATGGCAGTCAATTTCTTCTCTTCAATCAAATTAAATTGGTCAAACCTAGTCTGACACCATTCACCCTCAGTCAACTTGGCTTCCATGAGCACGCGCAATGAAGGAATCTCAACCTCTACGGGGAGCACTGCTTCCATACAATACACGAGTGAGAAAGGGGTTGCCCCTGTTGAAGTGTGGACGAATGTATGATACCCATGAAAAGCAAATGGGAGCATCTCATGCCAATCCTTGTACATGACAACCATCTTCTGAATAATCTTCTTAATGTTCTTGTTCGTAGCTTCAACAACCCCATTCATCTTGGGTCTGTAGAGAGAAGAATTATGATGTGCAATCTTGAAGTCTTTGCAAAGAGCTTCCACCATATTGTTATTCAAGTTCGATCCATTATTAGTAATGATCTTGCTTGGCACATCATAACGACATATGATCTGATTCTTGATAAAACTTACAACAACTTGCTTGGTTACATTTGCGTACGATGCCGCTTCTACCCACTTTGTGAAGTCGTCAATTGCCACCAAAATGAAACGATGTCCATTCGAAGCTTTGGGCTCAATCATCCCAATCATAACAATTCCCCGCATGAAGAAGGGCCATGGGGAAGAAATAACATTCAAAAGTGTCGGAAGAACATGAATCTTATCAGCATAAATTTGACACTTGTGGCATTTCTTCACAAATTTGCAACAGTCAGATTCCATTGTCAGCCAATAGTAACTTCATGCACTTTAGTCATCAACAAGTCTGCTTCGTGTCTATCCACACATCTGATAAAAACCATGTCGAAGTTTCTCTTGTACAGTATATCACCATTCAAGTAGAAATTGCCGACTAATCTTCTCAAAGTCTTCTTATCTTTCACAGATGCCCCAAGCGGGTAAATTTGACTTTGGAGGAAACACTTGATGTCGTAATACCACGGCTTCTCATCTTTGATATCTTCAACATCAAACACATGAGCTGGCCTATCAAGACGCATCACAGACAAATTGGGAACTTCATTCCAATACTTCACTACAATCATTGATGCCAACGTTGCAAGAGCATCTGTCATCTGGTTCTCATCTCGAGGGATATGATGAAACTCAACCTTTGTAAAGAAAGTTGAAATCCTCCTCGCATAATCTCTATAGGGTATTAAACCGGGTTGATTTGTCTCCCATTCACCTTTGATTTGATTCACAACCAAAGCTGAGTCTCCAAAGACATCTAAATACTTGATTTTGAGATTCATGGCCTCTTCGAGCCCCATAATGCAAACTTCATATTCTGCCATGTTGTTTGTACACTTGAAAGTCAATCTAGTTGTAAATGGTAGATGCGTGCCTTGAGGAGTAATGAACACTGCCCCAATGCCATTTCCATATTGATTAACAGCTCCATCAAATACCATGCCCCGACGGGAACTAGGTTCTGGCCCTTCTTCAAGCAATGGTTCATCACAATCTTTCATTTTCAAGTATAAAATCTCTTCATATGGAAAATCATACTGCACTGACTGGTAATCTTCAATTGGTGGGTGAGTCAAATGGTCAGCCAAGATACTACCTTTGATTGCTTTCTGAGATCGGTATTTGATATCATACTTTGATAACAACATCTGCCAACGGGAAATCCTCCCAGTTAAAGCAGGCTTCTCAAATGCATACTTGATCGTATCCATTTTGGATATCAACCAAGTGGTATGATTTAACATATACTGATGCAGACGCTTAGCAGCCCAAGCCAATGCGCAACAAGTCTTCTCAAGCATAGAATACCGAGTCTCATAGTCGGTGAACTTCTTACTGAGGTAGTAAATTGCAAATTCTTTCTTTCCAGTCTCATCTTGCTGACCTAGGACACAACCCATACTATCCTCGAGCACAGTCAAATACATGATCAACGGTCTTCCTTCAACAGGTGGAGACAAAATTGAAGGTTCAAACAAATATTCCTTGATATTGTAAAAAGCTTTCTGGAAGTCTTCGGTCCAATCATAAGACTGATCTTTCCGAAGAAGCTTGAATATAGGCGCACATGTGGCAGTCATGTGGGAAATGAATCTGGAAATATAATTCAAGCGGCAGAGAAAACGTCTGACTTGCTTCTTAGTTTTGGGCGCAGGCATCTCTTGTATTACTTTGACCTTGGCAGGATCAACCTCAATACCCTTCTCACTGACAATAAAGCCCAACAACTTACCAGAACGAACACCAAAAGTACACTTATTGGGATTCAAGCGGAGTTTATATTTCCTTAAACACTGGGATACCTTCAACAGATGCTCAACATGTTCCTCTTCATCAATTGATTTAGAAATCATGTCATTGACATAAACTTCAATCTCTTTATGCATCATATCATGAAAAAGAGTAGTCATTGCTCTCTGGTAAGTCGCACCAGCATTCTTTAGACCGAAAGGCATCACTCTATAATAGAATGTTCCCCAGGGTGTAATGAATGTGGTCTTCTCCATATCTTCGGGTGCCATTTTGATCTGATTATATCCGAAAAATCCATCCATAAGCGAAAAGACTTTGAATTTAGCAGTATTGTCTACCAACATATCAATGTGTGGCAAAGGGAAATCATCTTTCGGATTGGCTTTATTCAAATCTCTATAATCGACACACATGCAGACTTTTCCATCTTTCTTTGGCACAGGCACAATATTGGCCACCCATTGCGGATACTCAGCGGTTACAAGGAAACCGGCATCAATATGCTTTTGCACTTCCACTTTGATCTTAACAGCCATATCAGGATGCGTTCTTCTCAACTTCTGCTTGACTGGCGAGCATTCTGGCTTCAACGGCAATCTATGCTCCACAATCTCAGAATCCAAACCAGGCATGTCTTGATAGGTCCAAGCAAACACATCTGAATACTCTCGAAGAAGATCAACCAAGCCCTTCTTGATATCTGAACACAGGCGAGACCCAATCTTGACTTCCTTCACCTCATCCTTCACCTCATCCTCAAACCAACTTGTTAAGGACTACTCCACACAAGTCGAACATGACTATACCATCCTCCTATCTTAATTTCACTCATGTTCGGGTTAGAACTTATCTCACCGCTCAGAGATCACCAAGCACAACAATTAGGTTATATGACACATACATATATACAAACATCACATATATATAAATATTTACACACAAGAAGTAGGCTAAACCCACTGGAGACTACTCCCCAGCAGAGTCTCCACTTAATTTCTGTAGCGGTAAATTCATGATCATCAAGATATGGATAAGCTAGAGATCAAATAACAAGAGTCCCCACCGCGCTTTTATTGTTTCCAAGGGAAAAGGGAAAAAGTACGAACAAAACCCGAAAGTAATAAGTTTTCAAATCAAAACTAATAAAATGTCAGAGATTACAGGTAAGGGGGTTGGTTATACAAAGGGAAGGTGTTAGCACCCAAAGTGTCCTAGGTACTCCTAGGGAGCCCTTTTTGTATGCATATGTATTTTGTACAAAGTGATGTTTATAAACAAATAGAATGGGGGGATAAGAAAAGAATTCATTAATTATATTTTTGTTTGGCGAGACCTTTGGTCTTGTGCCTACGTACCAACATAAAAATGAGGGATCAAAACCTCGTAGTTTGTGATAGAAATTTCAAAATGGATGCATTGCTTTTAACAAAAATTAAGTTTGAAAGGAACAAAGGCCTAAAAAAGGTTTGAATGAGTTAGTTATTTTTGGATTTTTGAAAGTTTAAGTCAAGTATAGTTAAGTCTATTTACAAACTTGATTTAGAAAAGAAGTTTGAAAATGCGATGACATAAGGCCAAAGTTTTTATCTGTTTTGCAAAAGTGGTCAAAGTTTAGAACAAAATAAGTTCAATCAAAGAAGGTTTTGAAAAGAGAGGGAGAGATTTTGAAATTAAAGAAATGGGGAGAAGATGAAGAGACTAATCCTATGTACAAAATTAAAAGTTGAGAGTTGAAAAGATCTGACCAAATGGGTAGCAATCCAATAGACAAGAATGTCAATAGAAACCCAGAATTCCCTTGGACTTTTAGAATCAAGTAACACACAAATGTACAATTATATCATCTTGAAGAGCAAGGCATCAAATAAATATGGCCACATCCAAGCTTATCCATTCCATGATCTTCTTCAAGGTAGCCCATGTAACAACTGAATTCCACAAGTCACGGGTTCAAAATAACAGCTTCACAATGATCATGTTACAGATGAACTTAGAGAGATCTTGAATGATGTATCAGATGAAGTTCAAATTGCAAGTACTTGGTTTCTCAATAATTTGGCATTGGCCAAGTCCTTTAACATAGGAATATTGTCTAAATTCTAAGTCCATTTGTCCAAGATCAAGTCAACAGTCTACACAAAAGTTCTTTTTAGGGTTTTTGTTGTTATTATTTACATTAATGGTCAAAGACCACACAAACAAACAAAGTATATACAAACAAAATATATCACACAATATGGTCCAAATGGACAAAGTGAAAATTGCATTAACTAAAAAACTAGAATGATATGAACAATGGAAAATGTATTAGAAGCTAGAATTAAATGACATTAAAGTAAAGGGCTTGAAATTAAAAGTTAGTAGTTAATAGGTTAGAAGTTAGTATTGTTTTGTTTTTGCTTTTCATTTTTAGACATTCTTTGGAGAACACTCAACCCACTTATCACAAGCATGGATCCTTGAACCAAGACATCTTCCAAAGGAAGGAAAAAAGGCCATGTTTCCAAACAATACCATGAAAGAGGGGAGACTTACAATCTCACTAACTAGAATGATATGCCTTTTATGTCACAAATCTAGTGCTATGTTAAGCAGTCGTAATTGGAATTATGTAGAAGTCATAACTATTTGAGGTCGGGCAATAGAATTTTGGTGTTAATGCATGTTAGAGACATAGTATAATGTACTATGCTCATGAAACATACCACACACAAAAAGAATATGCAAAAGGTGTGGCCTAATCTCATCCATACTCATGTTAATTTTTCAATCAACTAGCTTTAGGACTTTGAGATATTATAGGCCAAATGAGATGAATGCATAAAGAAGGGGAATGAGATGAAGAGACGGGGAATAGATGAAATCTCAAATTGATCAAAGGAGAACTTTTACCAAATTAATATCATTCACTCATTTTGGGAGATGGAATGTACATTCCATCAATCCCCTAAATCCAATGATATTAATTTGACAAAGTCAAATCAACCTTGACCAAGGCCCCACAACAAGAGTCAAACACCAACAAGTCATCACAATTGGTCAACAAAATTATTTGGCATTTATTCCAATTAAAAATACTAAAATAATACATTTAAATTAAATATGGTTTGTCAAATTCCTAAAACCTCATCAAAACACCAAATAAATGGCCATGAGAATTATCGTAGGTCAAACAAGGTCAAATTACCTTGGAGAAAAAGTTTTAGAATTTTAAAAGACTTAAAAGTATTTTTAAATAATTAAAAAAAATGAAAAATCAATTAAATCATGAAAAATATTAATAATGATCCAAAAAATAATTTTAATTCAGAATATGAAAGAGGAAATTTTTTGAAATTTTTTGGTGAAACTCTCATATTTTTTGGATCAATATTAAAATTAATATGAATTAATGAAAATCAAAGGAATAAAAATAAAAATCAAAAAATAAAAAAAAACGTGAACCACTTGATCTGCCTCATTAATTGAGGTGGCAGATCAAGTGGTGAGAAACGCGCGTTCCATGGTACAAGCTAGTCAGCGCGCCACACACTTGGTCATTACAAGCAACGTTCCTGATTAAAATAATTTGAATCAATCTAATGGCTCTGGATCATGCCACATCATTGCCGAAGCAAAGCGTCGGTCATCTTCTCAGGCGACCTTGGCCGGACTGGTCTATTCATCACCATATTATAAATGAAAAAGGAGGACATGATCTGAAAGGAAAAATGGTGTAGATCACGAATATCAACTCAATTTTAACTAACTCCTCACATATAGAAAGATATGAGGAGTCGAATTTTGAGGTATGTCAACTGAGTTGCTTCGATTTGACCTCTAAGCAACTCAATCTTCTTGCCTACACTAGTAGGACTTCAGACAACCAAAGAATCAAGATAATTGAGCAAGATTGAGAGAGAATCAAAGAGATGATTTTTTTTGGAAAATACCTTCAATGTAGGTCTGGATTCAACTGCTCTTGCCTTGGCTCGTGCTTGATCTCACTCAGAATGCTTGCAGAAGTAGAATGAAATGCACAAAAGGTCTTGGATCCCTGGAGTTTTGAATCTCAAAACAGTGAGATTCAAACTCAATTTCAAGATGAAATTCTCAGGATTATCCTCTCAAATGGAAGGGTTAGGGGTTAAGGATCAACGCTGGCACGAATGTGTGTTGAATTCTGATGCTAGAGGTCTCTATTTATAGTTGTAGCTCATGATATTTGCACCTTCCAAATCACTTTCCAAAATTGGCAATTGATGATGCATGGGCGCATGGGCGTGCGCAAGCCCATGAGATCATTACTTTAGGTCCACAAATGAGTGTAAGAGAGTCTGAGATCAATTTGGATTATAAGGCAAGTGTGTGTGAAGATTTGAAGTTTGATCTTTTCCAAATGATGATAACATGTTCATGCCATGCGCAGCCCTAGCAATTCTTGTCCAAAATGAATGAACTTGGACTTTTTGGAAAGGTTAGATCAAGAGGAACAACTTCAATGTTCAACACTTTTCCAATTGAAGCTTGTATCTTTATGAATTTTGAGGTGGAAGTTTGGAAATTTCAACATGTTGAAAATTTTTCTAAGTGTCAAGTCATATATCTCAATATTCCACCTTGCTTAACTTTTTATGTGAGCTTAAAATGAGAAACATGTCTTCATCAAAGTTGTAGATATTTAAAAGGCCTTCAAAATGGTCACCAATTTCATGTCATTTGAATTTTAAATGATAGAGTTATGCATTTTTGAAGTTTGGAAAAATCACTTGTTCAATGGTATAGGTCAAAAGTGACCTATAATGTAGCCTCATATCACATGCTCATAAAAGTTGAATTAGCTCTCACTAAAAACATAAAAGTTGAATTAGACATATTTAATTTGATTTTTCAACTTGTAAATCTTTCATCTCATAAAAATTGAGCAAGTTATGGCCTTGGAAAGTTGACTTTCAAATTAGGGTTTGGACAAAATGATCTATAATGTTTCAACATAGAAAAGGATTTGCCAAGCAAAACTAGCTCTAGGTATAAACATGAAAGTTGTTTGGAATGTCATTTAGAGTAACTTTTATCTTGGAATAATTTTCATATGGTGAGAATTGTAGGATATAGGGTCTAGGGAGACCCGATTTTGATCAGATGAATTCATCTGGCCAACCACCATCAACTAATTTGCTAATCTTCAATTATCTTGACTTTCTAGGATCATGGTAGATCATATATGCATAAGATGATTAATTTTGAAGTGTCCCTTGAGAATTTTGATCAATTGGTGAGATAGCTTATTGGAGAAGTTACTCAAGATACCCAGTCAAACTAGGGTTTCCAAGGAAAATCACCCTCAAACTCTTGAAGAAAACTTGATCGATATAACATGTAGAAATAAATGGAACTCATATATGATGCCTATAACCACTCTTGTATCAATTCATGGTTGTTCTCTTTGTCATGAGGGTCTCAAACCCTAGATATTAACTTGATAGATCAATGGAGATCATGCCCTACCTACAAAAGAGTTAGGCAAATGCAAAGGCATATTTTTGGTATTTTGGTTAGTAAAATGATAAAATACAAGTATGATACAATCACAAAGTGCTTGGTGATCTCTCCCAAAACAAACCCAATGAAAGAGGGGTAAGGAGGATGCCAAGGTATGATCCCAATGCTAATGCTTATGATGAAATTGCATGAGGGATCTTAGGGCCAAAATTAGGGTCTTACAACTGCCTCTATTTAAGGACATTCTAACTGAGGAGGGGAAGGTTAAAATCTTCATGTCGACTCAGTTGAATGGGCTTAAATAACAACATATAGCAACAAATTTTGGTCCCTAAGAGACCTCATGATGCATATGTTATGAATGCAACAATACATTCTTTGTGGGGAAATATTGCCACAAAGGAAAAGAAATCAGAGAGACCGAAGGTCCGCAGGAGTATAATGCATTCCATAAGGAAAACTCACTGGGGAAACAGATACTCTAGGGGAAAAAGGAGTTATGCGCAGGCCAGGCTACGACTCAAAACTACTGGGGGACTCGAGGGATTCCATGCAAACATGGAAAAGACTCAATCAGGGAGCTAACGACATCTGCAAGGGATACGAGTAAGTAAGGATAAAACTGAAATACTTGAATCATGCAGGGAAAAGTGATTTCACTAAGGAAATGTGCACTCAACTCAACTGGGGAGAAATAAACTTCAACGCAAGAGGAGTAGAAATCTACCATCGACTACCTGTTACTGGGTAAGGAGATAATAAAAATCTGACAGAGAGAACATCTGTCACCGATTAGGATGAACATATGAAGGATGACTCGCTGGGAAACAACAGAGGGAAATTCATTACTGGTTACTAGGTAAGAATAGCCTTGCTGGGGAAAACTGCAAAAAATAGGATTTACAACTACCAGTTACTGTGCAGAAGACCAAGGGTGAGAGTATCCGTCATCGGTTAAGATGAACATATCAAGGATAAACTCAATAGGGAAGAAAATCCGTCATCGGTTAGGATGAACATATCAAGGATACACTTGACTGGGGTTGTCAAGGAGGATACCCGTCATCGGTTAAGATGAACATATCAAGGATAAACCAACTGAACAAAAAGTAGTAATTACATCTATCGAATGCTGGATAGAATACCATCAAAGAGAAAATCTGTCATCGGTTAAGATGAACATATCAAGGATAGACTCTGCGAGGAGATAAAATAGGAATTACATCTATCAGTTACTGGATAGAATACCAAGAGAGAGAATCTGTCACTAGTTAAAATGAACATATCAAGGATCAACTCTACGGGGGGAATAAAGGCAGGGTTTACAACTACCGGTTACTGGGTAGAAGATCGCAAAGAGAAGGAAACCCGTCATCGGTTAGGATGAACATATCAAAGATTAACTCTCTAGGAAACAAGAATAGGGATTACAACTACCTTTTTACTGGGTAGAATACCAAAAAGAGAATATTCGTCATTGGTTAGGATGAACATATCAAGGATAGACTTAAGCAGGGGAGGGAAAGATATTCATCGTCGGTTACGGTGAACATATCAAGGATATACTTCCTGGGGAATCAGATCCACTAGGGACCCTACTGCTGGGACATTTTTGCCGGATATTGGGCAAGAAGTAACAAATTGCAAACTAAGAAGAATATTACCAATTACTGGGCAATAGACTCTTAGGGATTTCAAAGTATCTATCTAGGTAGGAGCTAGAAAGAAACAGTCAATCAAGACTCAACCCAATGAGGACATAACCCAAGGGGAGTGGTTCCATCCAGATAACCAACTGGGGAGTAAACTAGAGTAATAATCATCCAGGAGGAAACAAACTCAACGGGGAAGAGGAGAAAGGTTAAAGTCTTTCTTCCTAAGGGGCTGACACTCTACAATTGAGGGAGGACAGACACCGAAATTTGTATGGGGATAAAGTACCGACATACAGGGAATGAGAATTTCAAAACAAGCAATTTAAACAGATATGCAAATATGCAATTACAAAATTATATGAATGTGTATATATATGATGATTATGCTGACAAAGACGATCACAAAGGATACAAAGGTTTCGCAAAGAAATTGAATCATCGGTACAATCCTCGGTCAATCCACAAAATATGGAGACAACTTTCGGAGAACAGAGAGATCCACAATCCAAAAAAACTCAACCCTAACTAGGGAAGGAGGAGCTCTGCTGAGGAAAGAGAAATATCACTGAACCTGTGGGGAATTTTAGGTCAACACCATAAAAATGGGAGATAACCCTACAGGGAAACAAACTGCTCAGGAACCAGGAGGAAACTTTGATTGGGGAGTGTAAGACCCTAATTTTGACCCTAAGATCCCTCATGGCATCATGTTATTGCACCAGTGCATTGCCTCAAGGATCATAGAATGTTTGGCTCCTTAACCCTAGGGTTGGGACTTGTTTGAGTGATTTGAGACCACCAAGCATGCTGGTATTGTATGTTATTTCATTTCTTATTTTATTACTAACCAAAAGCACAAAAATATGTCACTAACGTTTTTTT
The DNA here is from genome assembly GCF_024323335.1 of Lathyrus oleraceus. NCBI lineage: Eukaryota > Viridiplantae > Streptophyta > Magnoliopsida > Fabales > Fabaceae > Lathyrus > Lathyrus oleraceus. The sequence continues at coordinate 262,440,104 of NC_066581.1, read as the reverse complement.
GTTTTGAAGCTCAAGTGATCATGTGCTCCACAATGCTTCTAGGAGGCTCCTAAGCCCAATACAATGGCTAGATGAAGATGGGAAAAAGCATGACAATGGTCCACAAAGTTCCTAATCATTATATATGTCTCCCAAGTATCTCAATTTTCTAATTTGATCAAGATAACCCAAAGGGCTTGAAGATTGTTTCCCAAGGAAACCCTAATTTCACTATGCTTTGACTATGCCTTGCCCATGAAGCAATCTCAACCTCTAATCGAATTTAATCAAGGTAAGTTCTTTAATTTATCATTTTATGCATATATGAGCCTATTTGAGGCCCCTCAATCATTTATTCATCAAGATTGGAAGTTTGGCCTTGAAAAGTTGACCAGTCAAGTCATCTAACTAAGCTGAGGATCAATGAGACATAAGTTTTGATGTGTTTGTCAAATTAAGATGACTCGAAAATAAAAAATGTTCCTAAGAACCATATCAACAAATTTAATGTTCATAAAAAATCCTTTTGAATATTGGAAGGTCATCATTCATTTCAAAACATTATAGGCCATTTTGATTGAAACCCTAATTTTAGGTCAACTTGCCAAGAGCATAACTTCCTCAATTTTTATGATTTTGAGGTAAGACCAAAGGAATTGGAAATCTTGAGATGTCTAATTAAAATTTAGTGTTGTACAAAACTTCATAATCCTAAAATAAAGACATTTGATAATGCAAAACATTATAGGTCATCTTGGACCTAATTCATTGAATTTGAAAAAGTACCCAACTTCAAATGCCCATAACTTTATCATAAAAAATCCAAATGATGCAAACTTTGAGTCTAAATTGACTAACTTGAAAAGATATACAACTTAGGTTTTGGATATTGTTTCATTTGAAGCTTTTATCATGAGGAAATGGGGGTTTAACCAAGCTTGCTTTTGGTTAACTTTTTCAAAGTGATTTGAACATGTTTTATACTTGAACTTTCCAAGCCAGTTTTGATCAATTTGCACATGCCAAATGATTTTTTGCCCAACATGACTTTTGTTCCTTATTTCAAGAGCTTTCCAACCATTACTAACATAGTCCTTGGGGTCTACCATTTTTTAGTTTCAAATTTATTTTCATTTATGTGCAATTTTGATATTGTATGCTAAAACTTGAAATGCAAGCATTCTCCATTCAAAGTGCATGACCGAATACCTTCCACATGATATCAGCAAGCTTCTTCAGCCATCCATAGGCCTCTCACATGTCCACAAAGGCCCATTCACTCAAACTTTCAATTCTCATGCACATGAGCAAAGTGTGAACTCAGCTGCATTCAGCTATAAATAGAGGCTTCATGAGCTTCATTTCATAACCTTTTAGAGATCCCATATGCTGCTTCACTGAAACCATAACCCTCACCAAAGGAATCACTCATAACTTTTCATATTTTCGAGCTTGAAATTATGTAACATTAACTGAGTTTCAAAGCTAGATTCCTTAGCCAATCATCTGCCATACATCCAGGGATCAAAGAGGAGCAAGAAGTTTGAAGAATTCGTGGCTAGAAACTCATCAATTTGAAGGTATCAACTCAAACTGTTTGGATCTAAAACTCTTAATTCAATGTAGTTTGTTTGTGTTTCTGTGGTTCTATGAAGTCCTCATACTTGAGGCAAGCTTTTGATGCATTCAATTTTCCATTTCATGAACAATCCGTGTGGACACCATGATTTTCTCCTTCATCTTTATCTCAATATAGGAAGCATGAAAGAAATCCAATGGTACAGTGATGATCTACATCACAAGAGCTTTATTTTCATGTCCTTGTTTTTCGTTTTTGATAAGATTTATTTCTCTGTAAATTTGGTCGGAGTTTGTGTGGTTGATCGGAGAAGACGGTGGTTTCCACCACCACCACCACGTGTTCTGATCCCTGGCCCTTGGATCTCCTTCTCAGGATCTAATCTCATGCGTCCGTTTTAATTACTTGTTTTAATTCGTTGTGTTGCACGTTTGACATGAGCCTAGCATGTGTCCTCAAATCCAGACCATACACCATTGCCACGTCAATTAATGAATTGGATGTAGTGGCTCAGGCTTTTTCGCTTATCTCATTTTCTTTTTATTTTTTGTTAATTCATTTCATTTTCAAGAATTCATTAAAAATTCATATGAAGTCAGAAAAATATGAGACCAACTTTGAAATTTTTCTTGAAAAATCTAGTTTCATATTATGATTCTTAATTATTTTTGTGACTTCATTTGATATTTTTTATGAATTACTTGGTTTTTAATGATTTTAATTCATTTTAAAATACTTTCTGACTTTTAAAAAATACAAAAATATTTTCATAGCATCTATGGATCATGATAAGTCAATGAAAAATAGTCTCAACAATTTCTTGTTTGTTTTGAGATTATTTGAGATTTTAATTCATATTATGCTATTTTCGGTTGTTTTTAATTGATTTTAATTACTTTCTAACTTTAAAAATTTGTGAGAAAATTAGTCAAAGTTTGTTTGACTATGTTGAACCTATGAGAATTTAATTGGACTCGTTGAAGTTGTTTTGAATTGAATTTGAGGTTCAACTTTGTTTGTTTCTTTTTATTTGTATTTTCTTTTAATTAAAAAAATACCAATAAAACATTATTGACTTCTTGACTTGTTATCTTCATTCTTCTTCTGTTTGGTGTTGATCAAGGTTGAATTGATCCAACTTTGATCAAGCTCATTGGATCTTATGGTTTGAAAATCCTTAAGGATCATCACCTAGAAAGATGAATGAATTTGATCAAGGATGAGTTATCCCTTGACCAATTGGGATTGGTTGTTGACTTCTTACCCCCTCCCTTTCATTTTCATCCCTTTCTTTCCCTCAATTACCAATGAGTTAAAGTCTTAAGGTTGGTATTGACAAATAGGAGTTTAATCTTCTTTGATCCAAACCAAACTCAACTTGATCCATGATCAAGTGAGTTATTTTGTGTCAAATATAGGTTACTTCTTGGTCAAGCAAATAACCAAAAGTCAATACAAGGCCCTTCCCCTTTTGTTTGGCATGGCAAGGTTATGGAGCTTGGCTTACTAGTCATGACCTCTAACTTGTGTTCTTTGCCTATATTCTTATTGACCGACATCAGATAGGTGTGACTACTATATTAGTCCACTTACGATTGATTAACATAGTGCTACATTGTCTCATGACAAGCTAACATAACTCTATTAACTACTAACTTTAATTTGAGCTTTTAAATTCTTGTCATTTACTTTTAATGTCATTTATTTCTTGCTCATTATTCATCTTGATTTTCATTTTGCTCATTTGAGCACATATTTTATGTTTATGCCATTTTTCTTTTGCTCATTTGAGCCCATTATTGTATATAAACATATTACTATTTTGTGTTGTTTTGTGTTTGTTTTTATGTGAACAAAAATGCAAAAGGAGAAAGGAGTTAGAATTAGGATTTACCCATGCTTAAAGGAGTTCAAGAGCAACTAGGCCTCATGCCTTTAGAATGCAAAATTTGTTGAAGAGCAACTAGGCTTCATGCCTTTAGAATGCTAAAATTCAAAGTTGACCTCAAAAGACTTCTCCTCAAGCTTATTCTTTGTCAATTCCCTTTATTATGTTGTGAGCTTTTTGATGTGTGATTTTGTGTGATAGGAACCTCATCTTAAGATTGTGAAAAGAATACCATTGTCATGAGTAGCCAAGTTAAGATCCAAACCAATGGAGATCCTAGGAGCTTGAATTCAAATTATTGATTGCTTGTTTTTGTGTGCTAAATCCAAAGGAAATGAGCATCTTGAGTCATCTTTATATGACTCCAAGAAAAGGAACTCCAAGGGTTATCTTTCCCCTCTTATCTTTGTTTTCTTTAGGAATAGCCCTTCTCTCTTCTCCCCACTCTAACCAAGCCAAAAATCATTTTCAAAACTTTGACTTTATTTCAAATTAGAAACCTAGGCCTTAGGCCTTTGACTTTTAAAAATTCTTTTCATAAATACTCAATGTAAATAAACTTTAATCCAACTTTGACCTCATTTTGGTAAATAAATATAACTTGTAAATATAACCCATTTCAAGTTGTTTTTGTGGTTCCAATGGCCACTTGTTAAACCTTTTTTCAAAACATAAGTCATAGATTTGAGTTATCATAGTGGTTGATGTAAATATCACCTCATCTTTAGTGTTGGATTATAAGTCTTCCATGCTTATTATAGGGTTAACCCCTCACTAGCATGTTGAATCCTTCCTCACATGGTGGATTGCTGGTTTAGGTTGAGTTTTCTCCCTTTGATAACAAAAGACCTTAAGGCTTTTGATTAAAACCAATTCACCAATCTTTGAAATTTTTACCATGAACTACAAGGTTTTGATCCTCCCTTTGTGATGGTACGTAGGCAATGGATTCATCCATTCAAACAACAAAATTTGTAAATATAATATATTCTCTTCTCATCCCTTCAATCTTTTTGCACAAATATTTTCACAAATACCAACCTATAACACATATTTGCAAAAAGGGTTCCCTTAGAGTACTAAGGATGTTTTGGATGCGTAAAACCTTCCCATTTCATAACCAACCCCCTTACCTAGATCACTGACATTTTTATTAGTTTTTTATTTGAAAAACTTCTTACTTGGCTTTTGTTCGCTTTTTAGCCTTTCCTTTGGACAAATAAAAGTGCAGTGGCGACTTGAATTGTATGTTGACTTTTGGTTTAGTCAATAAACCTAAAGGTAACGAAAACCCCGCTATAGAAAAGTGGCGACTCTGCTAGGGATGAAAGAAAAGCCCCGTGGGTTTAGCCTACTTTTTGCTTGTATGTGTTGTATGTTTATATTTATTTGTGGCATATTTTTGTACAAATTTGGGATGAATGTGTTGTTTGTAATGTATGAATTGCTTGATATATTAATTGCTTTTATGCTTGGTGGTTTCTTG